>NC_052146.1:182889104-183198922 GCF_902713615.1 Scyliorhinus canicula
AGGGGACTAGTCGACCCCAAGGTTTTTCCAAAATTGCCAATACATCCTTCCTCAGAACATCTACCTCCTCCAGCCTACCCGCCTGTATCACACTCATCCTCAAAAACATGGCCTCTCTCCTTGGTGAACACTGAAGAAAAATATTCATTCAAGACCTCTTATTTCTTCTGACTCCATGCACAAGTTCCCATTACTGTCCTTGACCAGCCCTAACCTCACCCTGGTCATTCTTTATTTTTCCAGAGTAAAAAGCCTTGGGGTTTTCCTTGATCTGACCCACCAAGGACTTCTCATGCCCCCTCCCAACCCCTTTTTTTTTTTAAAAAAAAAGCTAATTCATTGCTACCTGGTAACCCTCAAGCGACCCAACTGAACCTTGTTTTCTCATCCTTACATACTCTTCCTTTTTCCTCTTGAAAAGACATTCAACCTCTTTTATAAACCATGGTTCCCTCACACGGCCATTTCCTCCCTGCCTGACAGGGACATACCTATCAAGGACACGCAATATTTGTTCCTTGAACAAGCTCCACTTTTCATTTGTGCCTTTCCGTGACAGTTTCTGTTCCCATCTTAGGCTCCCTAATTGCATCATAATTACCCCTCCCCCATTATAAACCTTGCCCTGCCATATGGCCCTATCCCTCTCCATTGCAATAGTGAAAGACATCGAATTGTGGTCACTATCTCCAAAGTGCTCTCCCACAAACAAATCTAACACTTGGCCCGGTTCATTACCCAGTACCAAATCCAATGTGCCCCCCCTCCCCCTCTTGTCGGCCTATCCACAGTGTCAGGAAATCCTCCTGCACACTGTACAAAAACTGCCCCATCTGCACTGTTCGACTTATAATCAATATTTGGGAAGTTTGTCACCCATGACAACTCCCCTGAGACCCCCACACCTATCCAGAATCTGTTTTGCAATTTCTTCCTCCACATCTCTATTACTATTTGGGGGCCTATAGAAAACTCTGAACAACGTGACCGCTCCTTTCCTATTTCTAACTTCAGCCCATATTACCTCAGTAGGCAGATCCCCTTCGAACTACCTTTCTGCAGCCATTAAACTATCCTTGATTAACAATGCTTCTCCTCAACCCCTTTTACCACCTTCCCTACTCTTACTGAAACATCTATACCCCAGAACTTCCAACAACAATTCCTGTCCCTGTTCTAACCATGTCTCCATAATGGCCACAACATCGTAGTCCCAAGTACCAATCCACGCTCCAAGTTCACCTACCTTATTCCAGATGCTCCTTGCATTGAAGTACATCAATGATCTTCACAAGATCATACGATGTAGGAGCCAGAAGCAGGCCATTCAGCCCATCAAATCTGGTCCACCATTCAGTAAGATCATGAATGAATCATTTTATTAACTGCTGCTTTTGCTTGCTTAGGAAAGAGGGTGGTTGGCAGATGACTGAGGAGTGGACCAGGGTGTCCGAGGTAATAGTTCCTTTAAAATACTGAAAGGGGAAAGTAGTGTTTCGTGGTGGCATCATGCTGGACGTGGCAGATGATCCATTGAATGTTGAGTTTGGAGGAGAGTGGCAGGTGCAGGGATGTGGAATGGATACCATTGTCAGCAGAGGCCTGACAAGAAAGGAATCCTGATGTGGAGGGAAAAGGAAGACATTAGAAGCATTGAAAAGTAAGGTTCAGGGCTATGTGAGGAAACAGGAGCCTTCCTTTCCGGACCTGCAGCCCCAGGGTTGCAGGAGTCGAAAGCAGGGGTTGGTGATGGCAGATTTACAAAGGATTAATGGCACCCAGATAGGAGAAGTTAAGCAGAAATGGGAGGAAGAGTTGGGATGGGGTTATAGGAGGAGAGCGAATGTATCCTTTTTGTGCACTAGACTTAACCTCATTCAATTTAAAGTAGCCCAGAGGGCACACATGACAGTGGCCAGAATGAGCAGGTTTGAGGGGGTGGAGGATAGATATGGAAGGTGCGTGGGGGGCACGAACCATGCTCACATGTTTTGGGCCTGTCCGATGTTGCAGGGATTTTGATGGGGGTTTGCTGCCGTGATGTCTGAGGTGCTGAGGGTGAAGTTGGTTCCAAGTACAGAATTGGCAGTGTTTGTAGTGTCAGAAGACCTAGGAGTCCAGGGGACAAGAGAGAACAATGTTTTAGCCTTTGCCACCGATAGCCCAGAGACGGATCCTGCTTGGATGGAGGGACTCAGAGCCTCCAAAACGAGGGGTGTGGGTGAGCAACCTCACAGAATTCCTTGGGTTGGAAAAAATTAAGTTTGCCTGGAGGGGGACTGTGGAGGGTTTGCCCAGAGATGGAAACAGTTGGGGGGAAAGTGTGTGGTGGTGGGGGGAGGGGGACGGGAACAGGACAGGGGACCCGGGACGACTATGGGGTTAAAAAAAAGAGGCAGAATGGGTGGAGGGGAACAGCAGGGAGGGCGAGGCACAGGGGTGTTGGCTATTTATTTATGAGATTCGTTCTCTTTTTGGTTGTGTTTGATGTGCGTGAGATAGAATAGCTACAATAGGTACAACAGAAAAATAAATATTAAGAATGGAATAGTGTCCTACAGGAAGCAGGGGATGAAGGACTGTAGTCAAGTTATCTGCAGGAGTCAGTGGGCTTTTAGTGGACTTGACCCGAGTATTTAACTTTGCATCAGGCAAAGTCTCATGCCCAATTTCATTTTAAAACAGCTCCAGGATACACAATGCTTGAAGAACAAACTCAAGAGGATGCAGTGGCATTGTCTCTTGGACTAGTAACCCAGGATAATGCTCAGGGGACCTGGGTTTGAATCCCACCACAGCAGGCAGGGAATTTTACAAGTCTGGAATTTGTAAAGTGACCCTAAGGGAAGAAAACCTGCTATCCTTACCTTGTCTAGCCTACATGTGACTCCAGATCCACAGCAATGTGGTTGCCCTCAAGGATGGGCAATAAATGCTGGCCCAGCCAGCAACACCCATATTCCATGAACGAATATATATTTTAAAAAATAGTTGTAGCTCCAGGCCAACCTGCAATCAAGTGGATCCAAGTAACGTTCTGCCTCAATTCCACCATTCATTCCTACATATTTAATTAGCTATTTTGAAACAGAACAATTAGAAACAAATCCCAACAAGCCCTTTATTCAAATATTTCATTAATATGATGACAGCACATGGCAATAATCTAGTCAACTAAGACCCCAACACAAACATAGCAAATTGGTTGGACAATCAAAAATGAATTTCTGGCACCAATAAAATGTAATAATACTACTACAGTAAATCAGACTGATGGTACTACTTATGCTGTACACATTCAAAGCATGCATCAGTCTGTTACAGGTGAGACAGTCCTGGTTTTGCAATATGCAAGTTATTCATCACCTGTTTCAACAGGAAACTGGTGACACTAGTTGTATTCTGCCCCTCCCTGATCATCACACCTAAATTCAATTTTGTCCTTGTTCAGAGTCCCAATTGAACACCATTACTAAATTATATCATCAACACAGGAACTATTGCAGCAGGCATTCTAGTATTAAAATTGGTAGCTAAAAAAAATTAGAACTACTGGTTGCCAATCTTCTGCTCCAGACACAGGCCCAAGCAGGACTGAAAACCTTCCCCAAATTCTTCCACTTGTTACTTGGGGCATTGAAAGCTTATTCAAATCATACCCAATAGTTTCACCTAATTTATGTAGCAGCTCCCCGTGCAGCCTGCCTGCCTGGATTGAAGTACTGGATGTGGTTCCTATCTTCAGGATTACATGGCCATTTTGACCAGCTGGGTTCTCTTCAAACAGGCTGAAATGGAAAGCAATCTAATGGATGGCAAACATCAATTATTAAGCAGAATGAACAGAAAGATTAGATTACTTCAGCTTTCAAATTCCTCAACGATTTAATTTTGTGCTCCCGAGTTAAGATAGGTGCTCGGGATTTCCTTCCTTTGTCAACCACACTAGCTAAAATGACAGTTCACTTTCCATTCAGGAGAGCAAATCGAAGGTGCCAACTATTACATTAAAAAGCCAACTAGCTTACTGGAGGCTTGGGCTGTATACAAAGGCTGGCACTATCCATCTTCCCACAAGAGTCACAACATCAGGCCCCTTTCCACCCAGCTGGGAATAGAAATTCATCGCGCCTCCACAATTTAAGGCAGTCCTACATAAGGGTGTGATTTATGTTAGCTGCAGGACTGCCTGGGGCCTCCATTCTGCAGCAAGTGGTGACTCACCTGCCACACCTGGTCGGACAGGTAGAACAACTCTTTGCTGCCAACTCACAGCTTCTGGAGAGGGCAGTGGCTCGACACATGCGCGAAAAGAAAGAGGGCCGAAAGTAATTCCTGTACAACGACGACCAAAAAGAGTCACTGCTGTCAGTAAACGGGACTAATCCAAAAAAAAAATCAAACAAAACGCCGAGGCCCAGTGGTCGGTTAGTTTTAGTTTGGAGAGAGGGATGTCGGTCAGGATTAGAAACATGGGTGGGGGAGTCAAAAAATAA
Organism: Scyliorhinus canicula; assembly: GCF_902713615.1. Taxonomy (NCBI): domain Eukaryota; kingdom Metazoa; phylum Chordata; class Chondrichthyes; order Carcharhiniformes; family Scyliorhinidae; genus Scyliorhinus; species Scyliorhinus canicula. The sequence goes on from NC_052146.1 coordinate 182,893,601, forward strand.
GAGCAATTTATAAATGCAACTGCATATTTTGGAAGTGGATGCAAGATTTTAAAAATCCCACACGCACATACGACTCAAAAAAAAAACCGTCCTGGAAAGAAAGTTGCAGTAGGGAGAGGAGTCGAGGTCACCATAGGGAAAATAGATACAGCTCGGGCAGAGGTAGAACGCCCGAGGGACAACCCTGCTGAATTAGTAAGAGAAAAGCTGTTGCCGATTTAAAAAGTGACACAAAAAAAAGGGGGGCAAGGCTGCTCTCACCCCGCTGCCTCACGCCAAAACAAGGCTGGTTTTCGAAAACTTGTTTTTAAAAACAAAAACCCGGCGAAACATTTTAAGACGACGCCCTGCCCCCCCCCCCGGATAAACCCTGACGACAGTCAGATTGAAGATATAATTTCTTAATATGCTGCTACTTACCATGGCTGAGCCGGTAGTAACCCCCTTCTTCACTCACTCGGTGCGACCCGCTGCTGTGATCCTCCCGCTGCGAATGGCGACTGGGCTGAAACTCAGCCGTTTAACTCCGTCCCCCAGTGCCTGCTCTTCACGCCCATTTATCATCCCTTGGCTGCACCGCCTCCCAATCTGCTTTTTTTTTTAAATGATCCTCTCAACCGGTTCCAGAGGGAGGGGAGAAATTACAATATTTTTTTGTCAGCCACCTTTAATAAATTCCACAGGTGGGGGTGATTTTCCAAACTCTCTCTTCAACCCCCGCCCCCCATTTTCTAAAAGTTTATTTTTTGGGTGAAGTGATGTCTCTGGGTTTTTGTTTATAAACAGGGTGACAGCGGGTTAATGGCGTCTGCCGCCTCCCAGAGTGCTGCCCACCGCAATCTCACCGGGAGGGAAATGTGACCATTCCTCTTTTCCCTGCTAGCACACCGTCAGGTCGGTTCAGAGAGACGGGGCAAGTAGTTCAATGTTCAGAAGAAGAAGTCACATTGGACTCAAAATGTTAACTCCCTCGCTGCTCTGGGCGTTGTGTGTAGCTGGATTGGCAATCCAGAGACCCAGCGTTGTGCTCTGGGGACCTGGGTTCAAATCCCACCAGGGCAGATGGTGGAATTTGAATTTAATTTTTAAAATCTGGAATGACCATGAAACCATTGTCAATTGTCCTAAAACCCCATCTGGTTCACTAAGAATATCTGTCATCCTTACCTGGTCTGGCCTACTTGTGACTCTTAAATGCCCTCATGGATGGGCAATAAATGCTGGCCCAGCCAGCAATGCCTACATCCCATCAGCGAATAAAGAAAGCTCCCACCTCCACCAGCACTTTCTTGATCTTCATTTCAGATCTCCAGCACCTGCAGCTTTTATATAAATAGTTCAGCATTGTTGGACTGAGAAGTGGTCACTGGGGTACGACACCGTTGCTGCTGTTTGATCCTGGTCAAAAGAGGAAGGCAGTGATAATCGCTTATTGTCAGAAGTAGGCTTCAATGAAGTTACTGTGAAAAGCCCCTAGCTGCCACATTCCGCCGCCTGTTCAGGGAGGCCAGTACAGGAATTGAACCCGCGCTGCTGGCCTTGTTCTGCATTACAAGCCAGCTACTTAGCCCACTGTGTTAAACCAGCTCCTGCAAAAACATGGGGCGAAATTCTCCGCCCCCCACGACGGGTGGGAGAATAGCGGGAGGGCCTTCCCGACATTTTTGCAGCCCTCCCGCTATTCTCCCACCCCCCCCGCCGAAGTCCCGACCCGAATCGCTGCCGCCGTTTTTTTTACGGCCGGCAGCGATTCTCAGCTGTTAGATGGGCCGAAGTCCCAGCCCTTTCCGCCGTTTTTACGAACGGCAAACACACCTGGTCTTGCCGTTCGTAAAAACGGCGTCACAAACTCGCTATTTATAACCATGGCACCGATTGGCACGGCAGTACCACGGCCGTGCCAAGGGTGCCATGGGCCCGCGCACTACTTGTCCTTCCGCCGCCCCGCAGTATCCATTCGCGGGGCGGCTGAGGGGCAACCCGGCCCGCGCATGCGCGGGTTTCGCGCAAAAACGCGATGACGTCACCCGCGCATGCGCGGGTTGGAGTCGTCCAAACTGCGCATGCGCGGCTGACGTCATATGACGCGTCAGCCGCCGCTAACTCCGGCAAGCGGGCTTAACGATTTCCGTTAAGCCCGTCTTGCCGGAGCCTACGGCGTCGGGCTGCTAGCCCCGACCGGGGACCAGAATCGGTCCCCCGTCGGGAAGGGGCGCGCTGCTGTAAAACCCGCCCGGGTTTTACGGCAGCTTTACGATTTCTCCCGTTTTGGGAGAATCTCGCCCATGGTTAACCAGTAGTGCTCTCCAACAGGTTTATTTGGAATCACTAGCTTTCGGAGCATAGCTCCTTCCTTAGGTGGACTCACCTGAGAAAGGAGCAGTGCTCCGAAAGCTAGTGCTTTGAAACAAACCTGTTGAACTTTAACCTGGTGCTGTAAGACTTCTTACTGTGCTCACCCCAGTCCAATGCCGGCATCTCCACACCATGAAAATACTTAGGTAAGGCTCCTGACAACGTTTTTCTAATTTCAAGGCCGATATAAGGGAAATATACCGCAGATGCTGGGATGAAAACAGAAAATGCTGGATGAACTCCGCAGGGGTGGTGGGATCTGTGGAGAGAGAAACAGAGTTGCGGCCATTCGCTGGTGGTAGTTCTCTCTGGTCTTGCCGACAGCGCATCCCCACCTGTGGGTTTCCCGGCGGAGTGGGCTGGTTTCACTGGGAATTCCCATTGACAGCAGAGGGAACAGAGAATCCCGCCGCCAGAGAATGGTGCGCCGCCTCCCGCTGTCGAGAAACACACGGCTGGGCGGCTGGAGAATATAACCCGATGTTTTGAGTCCATATCGGGTGAATGGGCTCGAAGCTTTTCTCTCTCCACAGATAATGCCAGACCTGCTGAATTTACGTGGCGTTTTTTGTTTTTATTTATTATATCATGGGGTGGGTGGGGGTGGGGTGGCATATTGTCACTGGACTAGTAAACCAGAGCCCCAAAGTAATGTTCTGGGTACTCGGGTTCAAATCCAACCACTGCAGATGGTGAAATTTGAATTCAATAAAGATCTCGAATGAAAAGTCTGATGGTGATCATGAAAGCATTGTCGATTGTTGTAAAAACCCATCTGGTTAACTAATGTCCTTTAGGTAAGGAGAAATCTGCATCCTTACCTGGTCTGGATTACATGTGACTCCAGATCCATAGCAATGTGGTTGACTCTTAACTGCCCCCCTCAAGGGCAATTAGGGATGGTCAGTAAATGTTGGCACAGCCTGCAATGTCCCATCCCATGAACGAATAAAATATAAATGCAAGTTGTTGATGCTTCAAGGGAACTGAAAACTATTTATTTGTTTTCTATCCTCGTGATTCTTGCAACAGCAATAATATTTTTAGGGTTTAAACAAAACTTTAACACTTTGTTTACCTGGTCCTGATACAGTATTGGGTGTGTTTTGCCTTTTTGGTGACACATGGGGGATGACACTGGCTGGTTATTTGATGTAATTGGTGATGAGGGAGACCCCTGATTTATTTTGATTTTGCAGGGATGCCAAATAGTTGTCCCCACAGCAGCTCATTGGTCCAGGTCAGCGGGGGTGGGTGGTGGGGGTGCGTGTTGGAGGGAGAAAGCAGGAGAGAGATAACAATTGCAGATCATGGTCGTCTCTAGGTAGCAGCAGCCGACAAATTTAATTCAATCTTTTGTCTGGGCTCTTCAATCCCATCTTCTTTAGAATAGAATTCCTACAGTGCAGAAGGAGGCCATTTGGGAAATCGGAGCACCCGGAGGAAACCCACGCTGACACGGGGAGAAAGTGCAAACTCTGCACAGACAGTGACCCAGCCAGGAATCGATCCTGGGACCCTGGAGCTGTGAAGCAACAATGCTACCATGCCACCCATGAAGCAGCATTGTGATAATGGCTGGGTATTCCTCTTTTTGTGATGTTGATTGAGAAATTAATTTTGGCCAGGATACCAGGGATAATTCCCTGGTGACACATTGAAACACCCTGTGTGGGTCTGGAATCACATGTAGACCAGGTAAACATGGCAGATTTTCTACCTGAAGGATATTAGTCTACTAGATGGGTTTTTGAGACAATCGGCAATGGTTTCATGGTCATCATTAGACTTTTAATTCTAGATTTTTTATTGAATTAAAATTTCACCATCTGCCATGGTGGGATTCGAATCCGGGACCCTAGTGTATTACCCTGGGTCTCTAGATTACTAGTCTAGCAACAATACCACTATACCATCACGTCCCCAGCCATGATCACAACGAATGGCTGAGCAGGCTTGAGGAGCCATATGGTCTACTGCTCCTATTTTTAATGTTGAGATCATTAGCATTATGATGACCTTTGATATGATAGCAGTACAGTAAGGAAAATTTGTACTTTCTTGAAAAGGTTTGTGGTATCTGTAATTTGTTTTAAGAATGTTTGAAAATGACGTTTCAGGATTTCCTGTGGCAGCCATGGAGTGAGTGGTCGCACATTTGGTGGCTCCCGTTCAAGGTGGTATTTTTCGGTCCTTTCCCCGTCTGAAGGGCAAAGGTTTTGGATGGAAAGCGGTATGGGAGGGCCAGGAGAAGTTGTAACTCTTCTGGTGTGGCTGGTGGATGGATCCATGAATTAGGAGTGGGCGAGAAGAAAAGACCTGCTGGGAAAGGAGAGACTTCATGGTTAAGATGGCAGAGGGCAAAGGGGCTGTTTTGCCCATCCAGTGGTCAATGGAGCAGGTAGTGGAGTTTCTGAATGCGAAGTTCAGCCAGCAGAGGAAGGAGGCCCTGGAGGACTTGCCAAAGTGGTGGAACCGATTAAAGCAGGGATCAAAAGAGTGCAGCAGAGGCTGGAGTCCCAGGGCTGGATGATCCAGAAAGTGGGGGAGGTGCTAGTGAGCACGAGGAGCAGTTGGCCTCATTGGTGGCTGAGGTGAGGGTGATGCGGGAGACCCAGAAGAGGCTGAAGGAGAAGGTGGAGGATCTGGAGAACCGTTCCAGAAGGCAAAATTTGAGGATTGTGGGGATGCCCAAAGGCATCGAAGATGCGGAGGTGGCACTTATATGGACAAAATGTTGGAGCAGCTGATGGGGGAGGAGACCTTCGACCGGCCACTGGAGGGGTCCTTTGACCAGACGCTGGAGGTCGACCGAGCGCACAGGGCACTGATGCGGAGGCCACCAAGGGCAATGGTGGTGCGGTTGCACCACTTTCTGGATAAAGAGAAGATTCTTCAGTGGGCAAGGCAGATGAGGAGGTGCACCTGGGAAGGGAACGAGCTGTGGATGTACCAAGACCTGGATGCAGAACTACAGTAGTGAAGAGGAGGGCTGGGTTTAATCGGTCAAGGCTGCCCTCTTCAAGAAGGAGGTGAATTTTGGGGTGCTGTATCCGGCCCACCTCTGGGTGACTTTCCCGAGGCGTGAATATTATTTTGGCAGAGGAGGGGTTGGAGTTTATGAGGGACAATGGATTGGCAGGAGAAGGAGGACGTTGAACTTTTGGCTGAGTTTTGAGGGTGTTTCTTTGTTCTCGGAAAACTTTTTCCCTTGAAATTTTATTTTGGTTTTGACGGCGGAGTGTTGGGAGGGCCGACCCTCCATGGGAGAACATCAAGGGTGAGTGCACCTTTTTTGCTTTTTGGGAGAGCGTGGACGGGGGTGGGGGTGGGGGGTTGGAGGGGAATGGGGGATAGGGGAGTTTGGAGCAGTGGGCAGTGGCCACCATGCTAGCTGGTGGGCTAGCTAACAAGAGTGCAGTGGGGGGGGGGGGGGGGGGTGGGGGGGGGGGTTGACTGGAGATAGAAGTAGGGGAGGGGTTGGGGTTGTTGTTTTGTTTGAGAGAGGGGGTGGGGAAGGGTTGCTGACATGGGTGTGGTTGATGTGGCGCAGTTGGAAAAGGAATGATGACGGTGGACATCCGAAGGTGGGCCGGGAGGGTCGCATGACACGGGCCAGGGGCTGATCCAAAAACGGATATGGTTGATCGGCGTGGGAGGGGGACAGGGAGCCCCCGACCAGGCTGGTCACGGGGAATATGAAGAGGTTAGATGGGCCGGCCAAACGGTCACATGTGTTCGCGCACCTGAGGAGTCTGAAGCAAACATGACCTTTTTGAAGCAGATGCATTTGAAGATAGGGGACTAGACAAGGTTGAGGAAAGAATGGATGGGGCAGGTGTTCCACTCAGGACTGGATATGAAGAGGAGGGGGGTGGTGGTGCTGTTGAATATGCAGGTGGCATTCAAGGTCAGGAATATTGTGGCAGAACCGGGTTGGGGGGGGGGGGGGGGCAGGTTCATGATGGTTAGTGGGAAGCTGGAGGGGTGCCGGTGGTCCTGGTAAACGTTTATGTCCCAAATTGGGATGATGTAGACTGTCTCAGGGTTCCCTCGCTCTCACACTCATTCACCCTCTCACTCACTGTCGCACTCACTCGCACACTCACATTCTTGTACTCACTCTTACAATCATTCACTGACACACATTCACACACTAACTCCCACACCATTGAATAATGGTACCACACTAGCTGTCCTCCAGTCCTCTGGCACCTCTGCTGTGGCCAGAGAGGATCTGAAAATTAGCATCAGGGTCCCTGCAGTCTCCTCCCTTACCTCCCACAGCAGCCTACGATTCATCACATCCCTCTGAAACCACTATCACCTCCTCCCCCTCAATGCTAATCTGTTCAATTATATCACAGTCCCCCTCCCTGCTTTCTATACCCACATCGTCCTTCTCCATAGTGAACACAGATGCAAAATACTTATTTAAAACTCACCTACATCTTTTTGGCTCCACACACAGATTGCCACTTTAGTCCCTAATGGGCCCTACTCTTTTCCTGGTTACCCTCCCTATTACCTGGGATTTTCCTTCATTTTTCCCACCAGTGTTTTTTCATGTCCTCTCTTTGCTCTCCTAATTTCTTTTTTTAATATCCCGTTGCACTTTCTGTACTCCTGTAGGCATCCACTGTTTTGCGCCCCCTGTATCCACCATATACCTCCCTTTCTTTCCTTATAATATCTTCGTTCAACTGTATAAATCCTTGGTGAGACCGCACCTGAAGTATTGTTTACTGTCGGTCTCCTTACCTAAAGAAGGATATATTTGTCATGGAGGGAGTGCAATGGAGGTTCACCAGACCCATTCCTGGGATGGTGGGATTGTCCTCTGAAGAGAGACTGAAGAAATGGGCCTGTAATCTCTAGAGTTTAGAGGAATGAGAGGTGATCTCATTGAAGCGTACAAGATTCTTACAGAGCTCGACAAGGTAGATGCAGGAAAAATATTTTTCCTGACTGGGGAGGTCTAGAACAAGGGACAGTCTCAGAGTAAGAAATAAGCCATTTAATGAAAGGAAAATAAAAATGGCTTATTGTCACGAGTAGGCTTCAATGAAGTTACTGTGAAAAGCCCCTAGTCGCCACATTCCGGCGTCTGTGCGGGGAGGCTGGTACGGGAATCGAACCGTGCTGCTGGCCTGCTTGGTCTGCTTTAAAAGCCAGCGATTTAGCTCAGTGAGCTAAACCAGCCCCTTTAGGATTTAGGACTGAAATAAGGAGGAATTTCCTCATTCAGAGGGTGTCAAAGTTTTGGAATTCTCCGCCATCGAGGGCTGTAAAGGTTCAGTAAATGAGCCTGTTCAAAGCAGAGGTGGTTAGGTTAGTAAAGACATCAAGCGAAATGGGGATTGAGCAGGAAAATGGCGGTGAGGTAGAAGATCCGCCACAATCTAACAATGGCGGACCAGGCTCAAGGGGCCGAATGACCTACCCCTGCTCTTGTTTCTTATCATCCCCTGGATCTTTCACCATAAACCTCAGCCTAAACAGAAGCTACCTCCATCTAACAAAGAGTTCCTTCATGAGATAGTAGGGGTATTTTATTGCTTTTTTAGAGTTCATCGCCTAAAGTTTCAAGTAGTGAAGAGTTGAATGTTACAAACAGGTTTCAATAAAAGCTGTTGGTTGGCAATTTCCTTGTTTGAATGTTGGATTTGGATGCGTCAAACTGGCCCACCCTTTGTCGGTCAGGCTCGGTTCTTAAACAAAGAACTCGGTGACAACAGGGAAGGGAGTGGGAAGGGAAACAGGCAATTTTCTTTCCAAATGGCTATTAGCATTCCACTAACCTGTCCTACCTGTTTCCCCTCCCACTCCCTTCTATTCAGAATAAACCCTGTTGCCACTGAGTTCCTTATTAGGAGTTGAGCTGAGGTTGAGGGAGACTCGATCGGCCGTCAAAGGGTAAGCCACTTTTACACAAATCAGTCTGATTGCGCTTCCGATATTTAAAGCATTGGTCATCTGATCGACCAGACCTGCAACACTTGCTGCTGGGAAGAGTTCTCTCTCCTTCACATCCTCCTTGAGAGAAATTCCTTCTGGTGTGAGCAAAGCATTGCTTTTTCAAAAAATAAATTTAGAATACCCAATTATTTTTTTCCAATTAAGGGGCAATTTAGCTTGGCCAATCCACCTACCCTACACATCTTTGGGTTGTGGGGGTGAAACCCACACAGACATGGGGAGAATGTGCAAACTCCACACGGAGGGTAACCCGGGGCCGGAATCAGGGGGAAGCATTGCTATTGGATCAGCCAACCATTAAACATTCTTCCAGTATTAAACATCTCTTCCATTTTTAAACATCATCTGAAGTCAGAAATATCCACAGGGGAGTCGGTCTGCTTTTGGGCAAAATACCCCGTTGAGGGGTTGGTCAGCTCTGGAGGGACCACCTGGCCGAGCCTAATAGCCTGATCCTGAGACCATCTTCAGATCATCTTTCATTGCCACTGTGCCTGACAACACAAACAACAGCAACTTGTATTTTGATAGTGTATTTAATAAACTCCAAAGTGCTTCACAGGAATGATATCAGAGAAAATTGACAGCGAGCCAAACAAGGAGACAATAGAGCAGATAAGGTCAGTCAGAGATGTTTCAAACAGCTTTTGAAAGAAGGAAAGAAAGACCGAGAGATTTAGGGAAGGGGTTCCAGAGCTTAGGTCTTCTGCAGCTCAAGGCATGACCATCAGTGCATCAGCAATTAAAACGGGGGGTGGGGACGTTACAGAGAGTGGGAGGGGTGGAGAAATCACAGAGAGAGGGAGGGACGAGGAGGTGACAGAAACCTGGAGGGAAAGGTTACAGAGAGAAGGAAGGGGAGATTACAGAGAAAGGGAGGGGGGGAGATTACAGAGAGATTGAGGGGAAGGTTACAGAGAGATTGTGGGGGGGAGATTACAGAGGGATGGTTTGAACATACGCAAGAGCACCAGGACCTCAGACAATACACTGTAGGTCCTGATGGAGGAGCTGGAAAAGAGGAGAGATGTACTGTATCAACAGTGAGGACAGGAAGGCTTCCAGACATTGCCAGATGAAGTTTAATGAGAGTCGTCAAGTTATTTCAGTATGCTACGCCGTATCCTTCAATATCGACTCCTCAATTCACTACATCTCCCTCAGTCACCTGTAACGGTCCTTCCTGTTGATTCACTTTCTCCCTCTTTAATTTTTGCCGTTACCATATTTAATCCATGGATGCTGAATGGACCTGTATCTTTAAGTCAAGCAGCAGAGAATGAGGAATTCAAGATGTTGCAATATAATATATGGTGCTGCTGGCTTTGGACAACAGAACCCAGACTTTGTGGCACCGAGAGATGGGGTGGGACTCGGTTCAATTGGTTGGCTGGTGCACAATTAATTGGCCAATAGGCCGTCTTCTGCCCAGTAACATAAGAACATAAGAACTAGGAGCAGGAGTAGGCCATCTGGCCCCTCGAGCCTGCTCCGCCATTCAATGAGATCATGGCTTGTGGACTCAGCTCCACTTTCCGGCCCGAACACCATAACCCTTAATCCCTTTATTCTTCAAAAAACTATCTATCTTTACCTTAAAAACATTTAATGAAGGAGCCTCAACTGCTTCACTGGGCAAGGAATTCCATAGGTTCACAACCCTTTGGGTGAAGAAGTTCCTCCTAAACTCAGTCCTAAATCTACTTCCCCTTATTTTGAGGCTATGCCCCCTAGTTCTGCTGTCACCTGCCAGTGGAAACAACCTGCCTGCATCTATCCTATCTATTCCCTTCATAATTTTAAATGTTTCTATAAGATCCCCCCTCATCCTTCTAAATTCCAACGAGTGCAGTCCCAGTCTACTCAACCTCTCCTCATAATCCAACCCCTTCAACTCTGGGATTAACCTAGTGAATCTCCTCTGCACACCCTCCAGTGCCAGTATGTCCTTTCTCAAGTAAGGAGACCAAAAATGAACACAATACTCCAGGTGTGGCCTCACTAACGCCTTATACAATTGCAACATAACCTCCCTAGTCTTAAACTCCATCCCTCTAGCAATGAAGGACAAAATTCCATTTGCCTTCTTAATCACCTGTTGCACTTGTAAACCAACCTTCTGTGACTCATGCACTAGCACACCCAGGTCCCTCTGCACAGCGGCATGCTTTAATATTTTATCGTTAAATAATAATCCTGTTTGCTGTTATTCCTACCAAAATGGATAACCTCACATTTGTCAACATTGTATTCTATCTGCCAGACCCTAGCACAATGGTGATTGGATTCTGCCTGAGTGGGATGATTTCCAGAGACCCCTAAGGAAAATAGAGTTGAGACCTGGGCACACAGGGACAAGGACCTGCTCCTCTTCTTTCTCACTCTATTCCTTCAGAAAGGCTGTGTGTTTCTGAACCTACAGAGAATCTCAATGAATGAATCTACAGTGAGATAATTACAGGCTGCAAACAGAGACCTGGGGCGAGATTCTCCCATATGGGCAGAAATCGTAAGGCTGGCGTCAAATCCGGGCGGGTTTGACGCCAGCCCCCCCCTTCCCGACCGGGAACCGATTCTGGTCCCCGGTTGGGGCTAGCAGCCCGACGCCGTAAACTCCGGCATCGTTAAGCCCGCTTGCCAGAGTTAGCGCCGGCTGATGCGTCATATGACGTCAGCCGCGCATGCGTGGATTGGAGGACTCCAACCCGCGCATACGCGGATGACGTCATCGCGCATTTGCGCGAAACCCGCGCATGCACGGGCCGGGATGCCCCTCAGCCGCCCCGCGAATGGATACTGCGGGGCGGCGGAAGGACAAAGAGTGCGCGGGCATCGGGCCCGCTGCCCGCAATCGGTGCCCACCGATCGTGGGCCCATGACACCCTTGGCACGGCCGTGGTACTGCCGTGCCAATCGGTGCCATGGTTTTAAAAATCGAGAGTTTACGGCCGTTTTTACGAACGGCCAGACCAGGTGTGTTTGCCGTTCGTAAAAACAGCCGTAAAGGGCTGGGAACTCGGCCCATCGATCAGCTGGGAATCGCTGCCGGCCGTAAAAAAAACGGCGGCAGCGATTCGTATCGGGAGTCGGGCGTGGGGGGGGGGGGGGAGAATAGCGGGAGGGCGTCGGAACAGCGTGGCCGTAAAATTTTATGAGCCACGCTATTCTCCGCACCGTCGGGAGTGCGGAGAATCTCGCCCCTGGATCCAAAAGTGTACTTTGAAGGAAGGTCTGCTTAAAGACAACCATGTGAAGACTCTTTATCCTTTTAATTATTATTTTACCCTCTCCTTACCTCTATGTTTGTCTTTGGGTATTTTTATCAGAATTATTTGTTAATACAATGTGTGTCTATGTGTAAAGGGTGGGGGCAAGTTAAAGTGGGGGATTAGGAATTAACCAGTGGTATTTGCTGCATAGTTCATAAAGTAAGGCCAGCACAGGGGTGCAGTAGCTAGCATTGCTACCTCCCATTGCTAAAGTTCCAGGCTCGATCCCAGCTCTGGGTCACTGTCCATGTGGAGTTTGCACATTTTCCCCGTGTTTGTGTGGGTTTCGCCCCCACAACCCAAAAGTGTGCAGGGTGGGCGGATTGGCCATGCTAAATTGCCTCTTAATTGGAAAAATGAATTGGGTACACTAAATTTATTTTTAAAAATATATAAATAAAAGGTAATTGTGTTTAAACTTACACATCTGGTGACTGCAATTATTGGGCAGCCATGGGCCAAAAACTTTGGGTATTTTTATCAGAATTATTTGTTAATACAATTGTGTTGTGACTATGGGTCAAATGGGACTGGAATCAGCAACGTATTAATCCAGGATCCTTACCAACAATGTCTGTCAGTCAGGCCTCAGGCATTATATTAGTGGACTTTATCTCACTTTATCTCAAGCCTCACACCCACTCCTCACAGTTCATGCAGGCACACCGGTAGCTATTCAACCATCATAGTCATATCCCTCCAAACCTGTTGCACAGCACACAATCTTTTCCTATGCAGGAGACGGTGCCATGTAATAAGAGGCAGCAGCTAAGGCCTGAAAGAGAACAAGTAGGTTTTAACCTCCATGGAGAAGATAGCATGGGCCAGCATGGGAGAGGACATTGCTGAGATTATGGGCACTGGTGATACTGAAGTGATCAGTAATGTGGGTATCCATTTTTCTAATCCTCTTTCTCCCATCTCACTGCTCTCTCCTCCCCCTCTAGAAGAGACTGCAGAGGGTGTAAGCACACACTTCTTCCTCTCTCCTCTCCCCTCACCCCAACTTAACCCTGTTTCCTATTTCATTTCAGATAGCAAAGAGTTGGAACCTGGCAATCAGAGGAGAAGGAGCAAGATGAGAGTGATAATGAAGAGAGACTGTCCCTCAAACTTACACTCGTAGTCACCAACTCGGAGAAATGACAATGTATCTATTTTTGAGCTTGGATGGATCTGCACATGGTGAGACATTGAACACAAGTCCTCAGTAGGTAGGGGGAGAGGATAATGCTGGAAGGAGAGCTTGTACACCAGCTTTCCTGCAAAGGAGGCAGATGAGGATTTGGAAGAGCCAAGTTACAGGTGAACGCTAAAATAATCAAAATAACGTGGATGCTGGAATCTGACACAGGAACAGAGGAAGCTGGAAAAATGCAGCAGATCTGCTAACATCTATCATGAGAGAAACAGACTTAAAGTTCTGAGTGCCTAGATTCTACATCAGAGCTGAAGGGAGGGGTGATATATATCAGAGAATACATCCCTACTGGCAAGCCATCATGTGATGTGTAGTTACGTCAGCAGAGTGTTTGCCCAGGCTTTCAGCTCTTCATTTTAGATTGGTATGTGCAACACCTCTTAATAAACCTCTCATTGTGTTTGAAATAATCCAGAGTGTGGGCATCTCCATACCTTTTTCTCTTTGCAGCAACAAAGAAATATGACAGAAGAGAAAACTGGCGATGAGGATTGAGGCAGGAAAAAGCACTGGAAGAAGAAATTTGTCGACTAAACAGTGGAGATGGTATCGGGATCAAAGAAAGATAGGGAATCATTTGTGCCATACTTTCCATAAAAATTGGAAGGCAGGGAGTTGGTTAAAGTATAGACCCTAGCAGCCGGGATCCCGAAATGGCGGGAAAAATGGGGGCAGCACGGTAGCATTGTGGTTAGCACAACTGCTTCACAGCTCCAGGGTCCCAGGTTCGATTCCGGCTTGGGTCACTGTCTGTGCGGAGTCTGCACATCCTCCCCGTGTGTGCGTGGGTTTCCTCCGGGTGCTCCGGTTTCCTCCCACAGTCCAAAGATGTGCAGGTTAGGTGGATTGGCCATGATAAATTGCCCTTAGTGTCCAAAATTGCCCTTATTGTTGGGTGGGGTTACTGGGTTATGGGGATAGGGTGGTGGTGTTGACCTTGGGTAGGGTGCTCTTTCCAAGAGCCGATGCAGACTCGATGGGCCGAATAGCCCCCTTCTGCACTGTAAATTCTATGATATTAGGAAAGATTCCAATGATATGTTTTTTTTTAATTTAGAGTACCCAATTCATTTTGTTTCAATTAAGGGACAATTTAATCATGGCCAATCCACCTACCCGACCATCTTCGGCTTGTGAGGGTGAGACCCACGCAGTCACGAGGAGAATGGGCAAACTCCACATGGACAGTGACCTGGAGCTGGGATCGAACCCGGGTCCTCAGCGCCGTGAGACAGCAGTGCTAACCACTGCGCCACCATGCCGCCAATTCCAATGATATATCATAACAAATCAAACACTGGAGGACACAACAATTCTCAGCTCAGTAGGGTGTAAGCATTTTATGCTACTACAAAATATAGTTCACCCAGCAAAACCAGGAGATAAGTCTTATATTGAACAATATAAGAGAGGCATTTCTCTTCTAAACCATTATTGATAGCAGAACGGTTTCAATTCCACCGCCATAGTCAGGAAGAAGGTGAAAGCATTTTACAATTCATAGCGGCTTTAAGAAGTTTAGCAAAATATTGTGAATTTGGTGCAACACTTAATGACACTCTTCATGATAGTTTGGTTTGCGCACTCCACGGTGAAGCTAGTCATGAGGAAGTTGCTTATTGTAACTGATTTAACTCTTAAAGCTGCTGTGGAGATTTGCCACATCTATGGAACTAGCAACAAAAGAAGCTTCATAGGTAAGGGCTGGAACAAAGATCCACAAAATGGATACCACAAGGAACAAGGCTGCAACCATTTCACTGACGTATATAGGTTGGGCATTCAGTGGAGGAATGCTGAATAATACATGCCAGAACTGTGACAAGAAGGGTCATATTGCCAAGGCATGTTGAGCTGAGAAAACTTCTCTTACACCAAGAATGTGCAAGAAAAAACATATTAAAAAAAAATTTAGAGTACCCAATTCATTTTTTCCAATTAAAGGGCAATTTAGCGTGATCAATCCACCTACCCTGCACATCTTTGGGTTGTGGGGGCGAAACCCACACACACACAAGAAGAATGTGCAAACTCCACATGGACAGTGACCCAGAGCCGGGATCGAAACTGGGACCTCAGCGCTGTGAGGCAGCAGGGCTAACCCACTGCGCCACCGTGCTGCAACATGGGCAGCGGTGGAAACAACTGCTGCAGTAGCTGGGGCATGATGACCAGCACCAACGTTGCAGATCGGAATATTGACGTCAATATTAGCCAATGCCTTGGCAAACAGACTGGGCCAGAAAGGCTCAATGATCACACCAGCTGTTTTAATCAGGGCATTGAGTTTGTCTTCGGTGATAGTGACCTCGTCGTCGTGCAGGATGAGCGTGCTGTAGATACAGGCGAGTTCCGAGGTGGAGGCCATGGCGCTGGATCTCTGCGGGTGGGTCCGATGGTGCTAATCGCCGGGGGGCAAACTCAGCATTAGCTTCATTCAGAAGAACCGAGCACTTCCGAACCGGGCAGAGCGAGCAGCAGTCGGCATTTAACTATGCTGTCTGCGAGCGGCCTTTTTACCATATTAAAAAAATGCGGCTGCACTGTGCATGCGTGCCCGATCATTGGTGCGCAGGCCAATAACCATAACCATAGTTAAAAGCCAGCTGCTGTGGCTGTTGCGTGCAAATTTGCGCAATCGGGAGAGCCGCGATGAACGGCTCCACGATCCTCCCGACATACGCCCATTACCCACCCGCAAGTCGCACCCCCGACTTTGAAGATCACTGGGTTATGTGGATTGGCCATGTTAAATTGCCCCTTAGTGTCCAAAGGTTAGGTGGGGTAATGAGGATAGGGCAGGGAGTAGGTTAAGTTCATGTGCTCTTTCAGAGGGTCTGTGCAGATTCAATGGGCCAAATGGCAGCCTTCTGCACTGTAGGGATTGCATACATAGATACTTAGAAGATAGGAGCAGGAGGTGGCCTTTTGGCCCTTCGAGTCTACTCCGCCATTTATCACGATCATGGCTCATCATCCAACTCAATGGCCTAATCCTGCTTTTTCCCCATAGCCTTTGATCCCATTCTCCTCAAGTGCCATATCTAGCCGCCTTTTGAATATATTCAATGTTTCAGCATGAACTACTTCCTTGGCAATGAATTCCACAGGCTCACCACTCTTTGGATGAAGAAATGTCTCCTCATCTATGGGCAGCACAGTGGTTAGCTCTGTGGCTTCACAGCACCAGGGTTCTAGGTTTGATTCCTGGCTTGGGTCACAGTGTGGAGTCTGCACGTTGTCCCTGTGTCTGCGTGGGTTTCCTCTGTATGCTCTGGATTCCTCCCACAAGTCCCGAAAGATGTGCTGTTCAGTAGTTTCAACATTCTGAAATTTCCCTCTGTGTACCCGAACAGGCGCCAGAATGTGGAGACTCGGGGCTTTTCACAGTAACTTCATTGCAGTGTTAATGTAAGCCTACTTGTGACAATAAAAGATTATTTAAAAAATATATAAAAAAGAAATGGTTTACCCTGTATCCTCATACTCCTGGTTCTGGACACACCCACCATTGGGAACATCTTTCCTTCACCTACCCTGTCTAGTCCTGTTAGAATTTATGAAATCCCCTCTCATTCTTCTGAACTCCAGTGAGAACAATCCCAACCTAGTCAATTTCCCCTCATATGACAGTCCTGCCATCCCTGGAATCAGTCTGGTAAACCTTCGCTGCACTCCCTCGAGAGCAAGAACATCCTTCGTCAGAAAAGGAGACAAAACTGGACACAATATTCCAGGTGTGGCCTCACCAAAGCCCTGTATAATTGCAGCAACACATCCCTGCATCTGTACTCGAAACCTCTCGCAATGAAGGCCAACATTCCATTAGCCTTCTTTACCGCCTGCTGCACCTGCATGTTTACCTTCAGCGAATAGTGCACAAGGACACCCAGGTCCCGCTTCACACTACCTCCTCCCAATTTACAACCATTCAGGTAGTGATCTGCCTTCCTGTTTTTGCTTCCAACGTAAATAACCTCCTACTTATCCAAATTATGATACATATCATAGAATTTACAGTGCAGAAGGAGACCATTCGACCCATTGAGTCTGCACCGGCCCTTGGAAAGAGCACCCGACCTAAGGCCATACATCCACCCTATCCCACACCTCCACCTTATCCCCGTAACCCCACTCTGCAATCCCTACAGTGTAGAAGGCAGCCATTCGGCCCATCAAATCCGCACAGACCTTCCGAAAGAGCACCTGCCATTGCTTTGCCCAGTCGTCCAACCTGTCCAGATCATGCTGTAGGATCTCTGCATCCTCGTCACAGTTCACCCTCTCATCCAACTGGTATCATCTGCAAACTTTGAGATGTTAACATTTTGTTCCCTCATCCAAATCATTAATATATATTGTGAATAGCTGGGCTCCCAGCACCGATCCCTGTGGTACCCCACTAGTCAGTGCCTGCCAATTTGAAAAGGACCCATTAATCCCTACTCTTTGCTTCCTCTCTGCCAACCAGTTTTCTATCCACCTCAATTTCTATGAAATAACCCATTAGCTAGCCTATGAGCAGAACATGATTCTTTTAAGTACCACTGGTGCTTAAGAGATAGATAGGTTCTTGATTAATAAGGGGATCAGGGGTTATGGGGAGAAAGCAGGAGAATGGGATGAGAAAATATCAGCCATGATTGAATGGCGGAGCAGACTCGATGGGCCGAGTGGCCTAATTCTGCTCTTTTGTCTTGTGGTCTTCTGGTGCCGAGTGGGATCAGGACTGGGGAGGGTGGGTGGGGGTGGGAGGTTCCTGGTTCTTCATGCTGTTGAATGCATTTTTAGCTATGGGATTTTAATAGATGGTTTGGGCTGACAGTGGTGGCAACAAATCAGCATTAGTCACCTATGGCATCATAATCTAATTGCTGTGCATACTGCTGGGGTTGTTAGGTGTGTGCATGTGAGCTACTATTCTGCGTTTAGAGCACTTCCTGCAGGAATAGGACATAATTTTCCACCTTTGGGAGGCCAATTGACATCTGAATGTTCGGCAGCTCATTTTCTCCGGCCAGTATTTGGAGAGTAATGATAGGACGACTTACCGCATACTTCGAATTCAAAGTATCCCCCACTGTCGTAATCAGTGTGTAATTTAAATGCAAAAAACTCCCTCAGCCTTTCAGCAGTTTGGGGCGGGGCTTTTTCACCCTCCTGATGCTGAGGAGAGTCATTTTAACATTTTGAGCTGGTGGGAATGGGATTAGGGAATGCCCCAGTGATGCACAATGTAACTGGGAATTGGGGTCTTCTCGCATGCCGTGGAGTTTTAACTCATGGTGTGAAATCTTTGACAGGTACACTAAAGACAGCCAGAGCCTTTACCTCCAGTTGGTGGGAATACCTCCATTGTCTTTAAGAATCTCCATCTATGAGGCTGGACCATTGCGGTGTCATACCACCTCCCCCCCCCCCCCCCCCCCCCCCCCCACCCCCGGCCCCCATCCAAGTGAACACCGCGGAGGAGAGCACCGAGGATAACTCCGATGAGGTGTCACAGTTATTACCCGCACCTTCCACCAGCGCAGAGACGCATACCTCGGTGGGTGATATTCGTGGATAAAATTCGGGGGCACAATCTGGTGAGCACCACACAGCTGCTGATGCACATCAGGTGGAGGCAGGGACATCCAAGGGAGACAGCAGTCAGGGCACTCAGCTGGGTCCCAGTCGGATGTCAAGCCTCTGGACAAGGTTTTCCCACGGTTGATGCAGATGATAGGATGCAGCCGTAGCGTTCAGGAGAGGGTGTCAGCGACATTCTAGCAACCGACAGGCCAATTGGGGGAGTCCCAGAGCCTTCTGGTGCAGGAGATGCTGCCGGGAATATGTGGCAGCCAGGCCAACACTGCTAGGGTGGCGACCATAGACGTCCACACCTTGAGTGGTGGTGTCCAAGGCCTGGCTCAGTCTGGGACATGATGCCTGAAGGCCTCGACATCATGATCCAGTTGATGGAGGACATGTCCCAGACGCAGGCGGACATTGCTGAGGCACTCCAGAGTGTGACATAGTCACTAAGGGCCATCGTTGAAGGCATTGACACCATGGTGCAGACAATGGGCAGCCTCCAGGAATGGCAGCGCCAGATGATTCAGAGGCTTCTGGAGCTCACTCCAGGTGCCCCACCATCCCATGAAGTCACCCAGAGCTCTATAAGCACCCTCAGGGAGGAGGAAGCTCTGGAACCCAAAGTGGGGCCTGCCACCAAGGAGACAATGGTGGTCTCCAGTTCTCCTCAATCTCCCCCTCCTGACACCGGCACATCTCAAGGGCAGCGGACGGAACAGGGTCGCACAGTGACACCTGTGACTCCGGCATGTCGGACAGGGCTCTCAGGCTAAAGGCCTCCAGAGGAGGGGAATGGGAGTGTAAATGGGGTGGGGGATGTTGAGCTGACGGACACAGCCTCATGCTAGGAGAATCTGGAAATGATGGGGGCCTCCGTGGTCCTCCTGGCATGGCAGACCCTCGCCGCAGCCTGTCCTCCATTCTCCAGCCCCTCCTTGGGGTCGCCCTCCAACTCCTCCCGGTCCGCCTCCTCCTCAGATAAGGCTGAATGCCTGCCTACCTCCTCCTCCTCCAGCATGCCACCCCGCTGCTCTACCCAATTGTGAAGGGAACAGCAGACCACAAAGTGCGAGACCCTCTGGGGGGTGTACTGCACGGCACCACCAGAGAGGTCAAAGCATTGGAACTGCGTCTTGAGCAGCCCGATGCACCACTCAATGACAGCACGGTGGCAACCTGGGCCTCACTGTATCTGGTCTCCACCTCGGTCTCAGATTTCCGTACTGGCATCATCATCCATGACCTCAGTAGGTATCCCTTGTCCCCCACCCGAGCCAACCCATCATCCTGGGGTGGTCCTTGAAGACACCGTAGATCTCCGAGTGCCCCAAGATGTAGCTGTCATGCACCCTCCCAGGGTGGTGGGCACACACATGCGTGATCCTGAGCTGATGGTCGCATACGATCTGAACATTCAGTGAGTGGAACCCGTTCCTGTCAACATAGGGTACTGCCTGAGGCTGCGGTGCTTGCAGGGCGGCCTACGTGCCATCGATGCCCCCTGGATGTGGGGTATACCAGCAATGGTGGCAAATCCAGCGTCCAGACATCTTGTGGACCTGGTCCGGGTTGAATGTGATATAGCCTCATGCCCAGGCATACAGAGCATCTGTCACTTCCTGGATACACTGTCTGTCAGCTCATGGAAGGACCAACAACGCCTACACACTTTGGGCCATCGCTGGCCTTCTGGCCCCCTCATCAGCCTGATGTGCGGCTGGGTCTTCAGGTTGTGTGGCAGCACCCTGCACATGTGGTGCTGCTTCCATCCCTCCAGCCTATGTTGGCGTTGCTGGCTTCTCCAGCGTTTGCCCACCTCAGCTATACTAGCACAGCGAGGACAGTCTCTGTGGGTTCGACACCAGCAAACATTTTTTAACTGGAAGGGATTAGAGAAGGAGAGAGACCGACAATCAGTTAGTTCCTCCATTCTGGGACCCTCGAATCCCTATCCTTACCATAATTGTGTCACCTTCTCTCAAAGTGCCGTCCACCAAGCTAGTTGTGCTGGCAAACTTTGCTCTGCACATTCACCCCCGACACCCCAGGCCTCTGCCGGGAAATTTGGAAGGCTTTTCTCAACTCATCCACAAACTTATCATTTAGGGTCCTCAGTGATGAAGTCCTGCTCTTTGGTCATGATGTGGAGATGCCGGCGTTGGACTGGGGTGAGCACAGGAAGGAGTCTTACAGCACCAGGTTAAAGTCCAATAGGTTTCTTTCGAATTACTAGCTTTCGGAGCACAGCTTAAGGAAGGAGCTGTGCTCCGAAAGCTAGTGATTCAAAACAAACCTGTTGGACTTTAACCTGGTGTTGTGAGGCCTCTTACTGTGCCCTTTGGTGTTTGACTGTTGGCAGCTACCTCTATGGTGCTGATGCTCTTGGAGTTCACGCACACTGATCCGGTATCGCATATTGCTGGACATACAGTACATTGATCAGCCTCTGAGACATGGCATCTGTGCCTTCGCGGAGGCACCTGGGAGTTCAGACGCGTGAGGTGCTCTCACAACCTACAAGGCTAATTCCTCATTTGAAATAGTCTTTATCAGTGAGGCTAGAGGCTGCTCTCAGTCAAAGGGAGTGAAAGTGACTTTCAGGAGAGAAGGTGTAGCAGGACTCGGTCCTGGGGAGTTTGGTAGGACAAACAGGCTGCGGCTGTGGTTGCCCCTGTTATGGGTCTCCACAATATTTAAAGATGGCCTGAAGGCCTCACAGACGCAAAGCCCCTTCCCCCAATGGCTCATTTAAATATCATTATCTGGATGAAAAAATGAAAAATGAAAATCGCTTATTGTCACGAGTAGGCTTCAATGAAGTTACTGTGAAAAGTCCCTAGTCGGCACATTCCGGCGCCTGTCCGGGGAGGCTGGTACGGGAATTGAACCGTGCTGCTGGCCTGCCTTGGTCTGCTTTAAAAGCCAGCGATTTAGCCCAGTGTGCTAAACCAGCCCCAAAGAGGGCATGATCCAGATTGTGCCGGCAGGAGCAGGTTGGGTGACGCACAACCGGACTCACGCCCGGCACAGAGGCAGATTTTGGGCTCTCTCGGGATTCACCCGCTGTGGCTCAATTGTGCCATATATATATTTTTTACTATTCATTCTTGGGATGTGGGCATCACTGGCTAGGCTAGCATTTATCCATCAAAACCATACAGTGCAGAAGGAGGCTATTCGGCCCATCAACTCTGCACTGCCCCTCTGAAAGAGAACCCCCACCTATGCCCACTCCCCACCTTATCCCTGTAGCCA
Source organism: Scyliorhinus canicula (assembly GCF_902713615.1). Classification (NCBI taxonomy): domain Eukaryota; kingdom Metazoa; phylum Chordata; class Chondrichthyes; order Carcharhiniformes; family Scyliorhinidae; genus Scyliorhinus; species Scyliorhinus canicula. The sequence continues at coordinate 182,915,237 of NC_052146.1, forward strand.
CACCTTTGGAGCAATTTACCATGGCAAATCACCAAACCTGCCCATCTTTGGACTGTGGGAGAAAACCCACGGAGACACAGGCAGAATGTGCAGACAGTCACCCAAGGCTTGAATTAAACCCTGGTTCCTAGTGCTGTGAGGCAGCAGTGCTAACCATGGTGCTACCTTGCTGCCGCTGTGCCACCATGCCGCCCATCTCTAATTACCCTTGAGAAGCTGGGGGTGATCTGCTTTCTTGAACCATTGCAGTCCATGCGCTGTAGCTTCTCTTTAGCAGTTTGATACAACTGAGTGGTCTGCCAGGCCATTTCACAGGACGTTAAGAGTCAACCACATTGCTGAGGGTCTGAAGTTACATGGAGGCTAGACCGAGTAAGGATGGTAGATTTCCTTCCCCAAAGGACATTAGTGAACCATATAATTTTTCAGACAATGGTTTCATGGTCATGGATTTACATTGAATCTGCTGTGGTAAGATTCACAGCTGGACCCCCATAAGCATTACCCTGGGTCTCTTAATTACTAGTCCAGTGACAATACCCCCCTTCCCGAATATAATAGGCAGGATTTTCAAGTTCCCCAGCCACATGTTTCTAAGCTGCATGCCGTTCACTGGTGGTGGGATTCTATCCTCCCGCTGCTTGTCAATGGGATTTCCCATTGTCACCACACCATACCGCCAGGAAACCTGCTGGTGGGGGTGCACTGCTAGTGGGAAAAGTGAAAACCGACAACCAGAGAATTCCAGCCAATGTCTTTGTTATGAGGAATAAGAGTGGAGCTCTGCTGAGGTGGAGTGTTGAACTGAGGAACTCCAGAATGATTAGCAATGTTGAAATGTGTGGCAGTGGTACTAGATAAATTGTTCCTTGGCGAAACCAGCACAGACAACAGGCTGAATGGCCTCCTACTGTGCTGGAACTGTCCTGTGATTCTGTGATATTGAAGGAAATGTAAAAGTTGAGGAAGGTGAGGAGGGAGAGTGAGCTGTGCTTGCAATCATACAGGATAACAAAATAAAACTATAAGAAAAAAAATCCTGCACAGAGACTGCGGGCGGGATTCTCCCGTACCCGGTGGGGCAGGGGACCCCGGCGGGACGGAGTGGCGTGAACCACTCTGGTGTCGGGCAGCCCCAAAGGGGCGGAATCGTCCGCACCCTCCGGGGCTAGGCCGGCGCCGGAGTGGTTTGCGCCCCGCCGGCCAGCGGGGAAGGCCTTTGGTGCCGTGCCAGCCGGGGCCGAAGTGACTCCGCCGGCTGGCCAGGGTCCACGCATGTGCGGGAGCGCCAGCGGCTGCTGACGTCATCCCCGCGCATGCGCAGGGGGGTTAACCTATGCGTCGGCCAACGCGGAGGCTGGCACGGCCGGCTCGTCGGAAAAGAGTGTCCCCACGGCACAGGCCTGCCCGTGGATCGGTGGGCCCCGATCGTGGGCCAGGCCACCGTTGGAGCACCCCTGGGGCCAGATCGCCCCGCGCCCCCCCCCCCACCCCCCCCCCCCCCCCCACCACCACCCCCCCCCCCCCCCCACCCCCACCACCCCCCAGGCCCCCGCCCACACCGCCAGGTCTCGCCGGCGGGACCTGCATATTACAAGTGGGACTTTGGCCCATCACGGGTCGGAGTATCGCCGGGGGGGGGGGGGGGGGGGCGTTTGCGAGCGGCCGCCAACCGGCGCGCCGACCCGCCGAATCTCCGGCGCCGGAGAATTCGGCGGCCAGCAGGGGTGGGATTCACGCCGCCCCCCCCGGCGATTCTCCAACCCGGTCGGGGGGGGGTCAGAGAATCCTGCCCTGCATTCCGCCAATGCTAACAACGACAGCAACAATCTGATACAAATGTGGTACCATCTCTTTGTCCTGTGTAGGTTAATAGTTACAGTGTGAATGATACAGCACCGAGACTCACTGAGCAAAGCATTACCTTTGAAAATATTTAAACAGCGACACTCCCTACCACAATAAAAATAACTGGTGCGTGACTATGGCTTACTGACAGCTAAACTATCTTGCTATCAGACTTCAGAACTTGCCCGTGCCTGTTGCTGTTCTGAGTCATGAATTTCAACAGCATTTGTTTCTCAGACACTGAGCCCTGCCCTTCATTACTTGATTCCTGCCACATGATTCTCTTCAACCCTCATTAACCATGTTGTTAGCTGCTTGGCCCAGACAATTTGAAAGTATAGAGAAAGACTTGCATTTTGTCCAGTGCCTTTCATGACTTCAGGACATTCCAAAGTGCTTTACAATCAAAAATGTACTTTTGAAGTATTGTCATTCTGAAATGTAGGATAGCCACTTTGTGCACAGCAAGCTCCCACAAATAGCAATGTGATCAATGACCAGGTATTGATTTCTATGTGATATTGATTGAGGGACAATTGTTGGTCAGGACACCGGAGGGTTCGTCTTTTAAATAGCGCCATGGGGATTTTTTATGTCCACCACAAGCATGTTGCATCCCAAAAACAGTACAGTGCAGCACTCCCTCAGTATTACACAAGAGTGTTAGCCTCCATTTGTGGCCGGCATGGTGACACAGTAGTTAGCACTGCTGCTTTACAGCACCAGGGACCTTGGTGATTGTGTGTGTGGAGTTTGCACGTTCTCTCCATGTCTACATGCTCCAGTTTCCTCCCACAGTCCAAAGATGTGCAGGCTAGGTGGGTTGGCAATGATAAATTGCCCCTTAGTGTCCAGGGAGGTGCAGATTAGATTATGGGTTCATGGGGATAGGAGGAAGTGGGCATTGGTGGATTGCTCATTTGAAGGATCAGTGCAGACACAATGGACTGAATGGCCTCGTTCTGCGTTGTAGGGATTCTATGATTCATAGAATCATAGAGTTTACAGTGCAGAAGGAGGCCATTCGGCCCATCGAGTCTGCACCGGCCCTTGGAAAGAGCACCCTACATAGGCCCATGCCTCCACCCTGTCCCCGTAACCCAGTAACCCCACCTAACCTTTTTGGACACTAAGGGCAATTTATCATGGCCAATCCACCTAACCTGCACATCTTTGGACTGTGGGAGGAAACTGGAGCACCCGGAGGAAACCCAAGTAGACATGGGAAGAACGTGCAGATTCAGCACAGACAGTGACCCAGCAGGGAATCAAACCTGGGACCCTGGAGCATTGAAGCAACTGTGCTAACCAGTGTGCTACCGTGCTGCCCATTCTATGATTTTTGTGTTCAGTCTTATTATATTATCAGCCCAGTAATGGGCCGGTGGAGGCCACGAGAGTGTTGAATCAAAATAAAATGGGGAATGCATTCTCCTTCTAATAGCCATGAACCATTACCATTATTATGGCAGTGGATTTTGAGCTGTACATGTTGTTGACTTAGAGAGATGGAACACTTAATTATCGTATTTATGGTAAGCTTCCATGGTGCAATTGGGAGCTTGGTTTAACTTTAACAGTTGCTAGCGGGGTTTGACAGGCTTTGAAAACCTGGCAGCAAAATGCAGTTGAGAAAGGTCAGCTGTAGTGTATTGAAAATTGCATTGTGCATTTTATCCTCTTATGGCTACCATACAGGTGTGCCAGCAGAGGAAGCCTACAAGGATAAAACAGAAATCCATGTTTTAAGAATTTTAAGTTGGAGAGTGAGGGAACACATTGAGGCTGTAGCCCAATGTATAATAATAATAATCTTTATTGTCACAAGTAGGTTTACATTAACACTGCAATGAAGTTACTATGAAAATCGCCTAGTCGCCATACTCCGGCACCTGTTCGGGTACATGGAGTAAGAATTCAGAATGTACAATTCTCCTAACAGCACGTCTTTTGGGGCTTGTGGGAGGAAATCGGGCAAGCCAGAGGAAACCCACGCAGATACGGGAGAAAGTGCAGACTCCACACTGACAGTGAGCCAAGCCGGGATGTATGTCCGTGTGTCACAATCTGGCCTGCAATGCCTCTGTTTCTGACCCACAGACTCACTGCTCAAAATACAGGTAACTGAAAGTGACAGATCTGCAAAGAGAGGGGAAAATATTGAAATGTGGCCCTTCACTCAAAAGACTTAAGACTGCTGTAGCCTATTGCACGAGGCACTCCAGCTTGGGATTAACAACAGGAAATCCTGCACAGTGTATACACACTGATCTCACAAAAATAATCATCTAAACAAATCAAAATTTATGTTGGATCATAGTGAAGAAGCTTTTTCTTTTGAAGGAATATGACCCCAGATCCTTTCTGATTAAGGGAGTGTTGTGGATGCCCAATCTCCCATGCCGTGATGTACATTCAGAGGACCCTACTTGACCCTGACCATATTCAGAAATTGGAGATGAACCTACCCATTGGGTCTGACCCATACAAGTTGCCAAGAAATTCAAAAGTGAGACCTAGTTTAGAATCTTTATTGATGTGTGGCCATCAAACCAAGCCATACAAACAAAAAGAAAAACACTTAAAAACCGACAATCAATAATATCATCGAGGAAGTGAATGCGAACATCCGATTTAGGAGCAGGAGAAGACCACTCGGCCCCTCGAGCCTGCTCCACCATTCAATAAGATCATGGCTGATCTATTTATAACCTGCTGGCTACTCACCATAACCTTTCACCCCCTTGCTTATCAAGTATCGACTTACCTCTGCCGTAAAAACATTCAAAGACTCTTCTTCCACCACTTTTTGAGGAAGAGAGCTCCAAAGACTCAACGCTCATTTCTCCTCATCACAATCTTAAATGGGTGACCCTTTATTTTTGGACAGTGAACCTTAGTTGAGCCTGGTGCCAATTACTTTGCTAAACCTGACCTTAGTGCAGGCTACCATCAAATCGAGACTGCAAAACAATCAAGTGCCGGGATTCTCCAATCCCGTGGCCAAGTTCTGAAGCCGGCGTGAAAAGTGGCGCGAACCACTCCAGCGTCAACGGTCCTCGATTGGCAGGTATTCACCCCTTCCTAGGGAGCTAGGTCGGCCCTGGAGTGGTCTCCGCTGCTCCAGCTGGCGCGGCACAGCCTGCGCGACTCGGTGCATGCGTGTGGGTTCCCGTCTCTGCCCGGCCCCCGGGCAATATGGCAGAGTCCTACAGGGGCCCGGCGCGGAGGAACACAGGCCTCCCCGGAACCAGCCTGCCCGCCGATCGGTAGGCCCTGATCGCTGGCCAGGCCACCGTGGAGGCCCCCCCCCCAGGGGCGGACCCCCCCGACCCCCCTCCAGGATGGCCCCTCAGACGGAACTTCCGCCAGGTGGGACCAGAGTAGCTCACGCCAGCGGGACTCGGCCGAACCTGGTGGGCACTCGGCCTGTCGAGGCCCAGAAAATCGCCGCGGTGGGCCGCTTTCAAAGGCCCCCGACCAGCGTGGAGACGATCTTGTGGGCGCCCGAGAATTGGCTCAAGGTTGTAGAATCCCGGCCAAGGTCTCTTACAGTATTCCCCACTCACATTGGACTGTTTTGATATGGTAGGCTAAATTTTAGAGTCAACTCAGCAGCTGAGGTATTTCAGTGAATGATTTGGTCTGACACTTCAAGGACTTAAAGGTACTCTGAGCATCAATGATGATATACTTTCATTTGCATGAGATATTTTACACTTTCAACTCTGCTTGTATGGAAGCGAGCTTGAAGTAATAACTGACAATAGACCATTATTAAACTTGTTCAACAATCCACATGGCAAACTTCCACTCAAATACAATATTGGCAAATCAAATGACAAGAGTGCGAGTTCCTGGTTGATTATCAGCCAGGTAAGCTTAGCTCAGCAGGCTATCTTTAACAGTCTTTGCTGACGACAGTCCGTCTTCCTCGTCATGAAGAAAAGGTTGCTGGACAATATCTTTACCGGGTAAGGCTAAATGTGGTGCCAAAGTCACTAAAATTATGACACTAAGATAGGTAGGAAGGTATGTTGTGAAGAGGACATAAGGCAGATACAAACGGACATAGATAGGTTGAGTGAGTGGGCAAAGATCTGGAAAATGGAGTATAATATGGGCAATGTGAAATTGTCAATTTGGACAGGAAGCATAAAAAAGAAACAAATGATCTAAATGGTGAGAGATTGCAGAGCTCTGAGATTCAGAGGGAGCTGGGTGTCCGAGTACATGAATCACAAAAGGCGAGTACACAGGTACAGCAGGTAATTCGGAAAGCTAATGGCCGCAATTCTCCATAAAAATGTCTAACTGTGGTAGCGAGCGGAAATTGCCGCGAGCTTCCCGGCGCTCGGCCTACCGAGGCGGGCAAAGCACTTCAACATTAATTGGTCCACTTAACAAGGCCTCACGGCCTTCTCGTCGCAAATAAAGGCTCACCAGCTGATTTGCCAGGACTGCGCTCACCAGCTGCCCACTAACAAGGTTAAGCAGCACTTTCTGTGGACTGGTTTAGCTCAGTGGGTTAGACAGCTGGTTTATGGTGCAGAACAAGGCCAGCAGTGCGGGTTCAATTCCCGTACCAGCTCACCCGAACAGGCGCTGGAATGTGGCGACTGGGGGTTTTCACAGTAGCTTCATACTTGTGACAATAAAAGATTATTATTGGGGAGATTGTGGTATTGTCACTGGTCTAGTAAACCAAAGACCAGAGTAATACTCTGGGGAGCCAGGTTCAAATCCCGTGAAATTTGAATTCAATTAAAATCTGGAATTAAAATTCTAATGGTGACCATGAAACCATTGTTGTAAAAACCCACCTGGTTACTAATGTCCTTTATGAGGTAGCATGGGGGTTAGCACAATTGCTTCACAGCTCGATTCCCGGCTTGGGTCTGCACGTTCTCCCCGTGTCTGCATGTGTTTCCTCCGGGTGCTCCGGTTTCCTCCCACAGTCCAAAGATGTTCAGGTTAGGTGGATTGGCCATGATAAATTGCCCTTAGTGTCCAAAATTGCCCTTAGTGTTGGGTGGGGTTACTGGGTTATAGGGATAGGGTGGGGGTGTGGGCTTGGGTAGGGTGCTCTTTCCAAGAACCGGTGCAGACTCGATGGGCCGAATGGCCTCCTTCTGAACTGTAAATTCTATTCTATCCTATGCTCAGCCAACCCCAGCCAGCTCACAACAATGGCGCCCAGGGGACCGACCCCAAGATTCGGAGATGCTGACCTGGGGAAGCTGCTGGATGCCATGGAGGCCAGGAGGGATGTCCTGCTCCCCTGAGGGTCCTGGAGAGTCAGCCACAAGGTATCCAGTGCTGCCTGGGATGGGGTGGCACCAGCTTGGAGAATGTGACGAGGAGAACTGCCCTTCAGTGCTGAAAAGTCAACGACCTATCCCTATACAACGCCCTGCCCTCCCCAAGGGAGTATCCACCCCCCAACTCCCCATGCCATCCCAGCCCTTCCTCCACCCCCCCTCCCTCTTCAACCCCCCAACCCATCCCTAACATCCCCTCTCCCACCACTGTGAACCACGCATGGCCTCTCTATGACGATGCCCTCTCTATGTCTCCTCAGGAAAAGCTCTCCCATAACTGGGAGAGAGTCCAGACAGGTGGTGAGGTGCCGGATATAAGAATCCTCACCTCCTTTGAGGAGCGTGCCCTGGAGAAGACCGGTGTGGCTGCCGATAGATCGGTCAGTCATGCCGAGACTGGCAGATGCCAGAGAGGTCAGGACCCACCGGGCATTCACCTGGGGGACCTATCAAACGTGAGTATTGATTGCCTTACTGACTGACCCATCCCTCCCACTGACCACATGTCCATTCTCCTGCAGGTCCTCCAGCCAATGGCGCCGGCCCATCCTGGGTGTCCAACTCTCCTGACTCCGAGGAGGACACCGTGGATGAGAGCTCCAAGAATGCAACCCCAGTCACGGCACAAAAGTCATCCCCACCCTCCACCAGCGCAGAGACACACACCTCGGAGGGACATGTTAGTGGACAGGTACGATATGGTGGCACTACACAGCTGCTGATGTACATCAGGTGGAGGCAGGAACTCCCAGGTGAGACAGCAGTCGGAGGGCTGCTGGATCCCAGGACCCAGCTGGGTCCCAGCCTGATGCTGAGCCTGTGGTACAGGGTTACCCGGAGTTTTTGGAGATAATAGGGACCAACTTGAACATTCAGAGGGAGATGTCAGCGTCACTGCAACAGATCCATAGGCACTTGGAGGAGTCCCAGAGGCTAGGGGTGCAGGAGATGATTGCAGCAATGAGTGGCACTGAGGCCAACACTGCTACCGTACCTACCGCGGTGGAAAGCCTGGTGCACGACGATAGCACCATTAGTGAAGGTGTCCAAGACGTTGCGCAGTCGGTGATGGCCATGGCTGAGGGTCTCGGCAGAATGTTTGACTCGCTGGGGGTTGTGACCCAGCACCAGGCCGACCTTGATGGGGTTCTGCGGGACATGTCCCGCTCTCAGATGGGAATAGCCGAGGCACTGCGGAGCTTGTCCCAGTCGCAGGTAGGCATGGCTGAGGCAGGAGTGGGGTCTGTACGACACATTAATCATCCATCCATCTGTGTGTGATTGGGATGCTAGACAATGACTCCCATATGACCCACCACCCACGGGAATCCACTTGGCTATTAGCAATAGCCTTCAGCCACGCAGCCAGAAGCTTCAGCCGTCGGTGGGGGGTTACGGGGAGTCGTTGGGGCAGACGGGCAGGGTCAGGGGTTGCCCCTGGAACGGACACACATGCTACAGGGGTTGGCATGGTGGTGCCCTGAGCGGTTGCCTACCCAGCGTCTCCCTCCACCCCCCCCCCCCCCCCCCCCCGTGGTGGCCCACCCCTGCGGGGGTTCCCCACCCTCCACCGAGCATTGGGGTTGCAAGCCCAGCATCCCCGGGTTCTTTGCCTGTGAGCAAAGATGGCTCCTCACAGAAGCCCATCCGCCAGGTCCACGTTTTTCAAAAGGAGTACTAATCGGCGCCAGCGTGACCACTTGCTGGGGAGGCCGCTGAATGACGGGAGGCCATTGGATATGGGGTCACTCTTGTTAATTGTATCGAAATGGGGCTTAAGTGGCGATAATTGGTTTCGAGTCAGAGTCATAGAGGTTTACAGCATGTAAACAGGCCCTTCGGCCCAACTTGTCCATGTTGCCCAATTTTTACCACTAAGCTAGTCCCAATTTTCCACATTTGGCCCATAACCCTCTATACCCATCTTTCCCATCTAATTGTCTAAATGTCTCTACTACTGCTTCTGGCAGCTCGTTCCAGATACTCACCACCCTCTGTGTGAAAAAATTGCTTCTCTGGACCCTTTTGTAACTCTTCACTCTCACCTTAAAGCTATGCCCTCTAGTTTTAGGCTCCCCTACCTTTGGGAAAAGATGTTGACTATCTACCTTATCTATGCCCTTCATTATTTTATAGACCTCTGTAAGATCACCCCTGAGCCCCTTACACTCCAGGGAAAAAAGTCCCAGCCTATCCAGCCTCTTCTTATAACTCAAACCATCAAGTCCCGGTAGCATCCTAGTAAATCTCTTCTGCACTCTTTCTATAATAGGGTGACCAGAACTGTATAAGTGTGGCCTTACTAATGCCTTGTACAACTTCAGCAAGACGTCCTAACTCCTGTATTCAATGTTCTGACCAATGAAACCTAGTATGCTGAATGCCTTCTTCACCACCCTGTCCACCTGCGACTCCACCTTCAAGGAGCTATGAACCTGTACTCCTAGACCTCTTTGTCCTATAACTCTCCCAACTGCCTACCACTAACTGAATAGGTCCTGCCCTGATTTGATCTACCAAAATGCATCACCTCACATTTATCTAAATTAAACTCCATCTGCCATTCATCGGCCCACTGGCCCAATTGATCAAGATCCCGTTGCAATCCAGATAACCTTCTTCACTGTCCACTATGCCACCAATCTTGGTGTCATTTGCAAACCTACTAACTATGCCTCTCAGTTCTCATCCAAATCATTAATATAAATAAGAAATAACAGTGGACCCAACACTGATCCCTGAGGCACACTGCTGGTCACAGGCCTCCATTTTGATAAACAACCCTCTACAACCACCCTTTTGTCTTCTGTCGTCAAGCCACTCTATGGCGAAATCCTGATTTTGCCTCCGGCAGCGGGCTGGTTGCATCGCAAACTGTTTGCCGCCTGGCGCGGATCTCATTTTTGGCCTCTCCCGCTATTCACTGGCCTCATTACGCTTGAGAGAGTGCGCAACAAGGCCGGAGAATCGCGTCCACTGGAATGTTATTATTGATTGCAAAGGGAATTGAATACAGAAGTAGGGAGTTTATACTTCAGTTAATAAGAACACAAGTGAGGCAACATCTTGAGCAGTGTGTACCGTATTGCTCCCCTTATTTAAGGAAGGATGTAAACGTGTTGGAAACAGTCAGAGAAGGTTTACTCGACTAATACCAGGACCGAGCGGGGTGTCTTATGAGGAAAGATTGGACAGGTTAGGTTTGTATCTGCTGGAGTTTTCAAGAGTAAGAGGCAACTTGATTGAAACCCTTAAGATCCTGAGGGATCTTCACAGGGTGGCTGTGATGGAGATGTTTCCTCTTGTGGGAGAAGCTAGAACTAGGGATCACTGTTTAAAAATAAGGATTGCTTATTTAAGGCAGAGATGAGAATTATTTTCTCTCAGAGGGTCGTTGAGTCTCTGGAACTCTGTCCTTTAAAAGGCAGTGGAAGCAGAGTCTTCGAATGATTTTAAGACAGAGGTAGGTACAGGGCGAAAGGTTATTGTGAGTAGGCGGGTGTTACAATCAGATCAGCCAAGATCTTACTGAATGGTGGAACAGGGTCCGGGGCCGAGTGGCCAACTCCAGCTCCTAATTCATATGTTTGTATGATTGTTCTGACATCAAAATGGCAACAAACAAGATGAGGCATTGCAACAGCTATGGATTACCAAAACTGTAAAACTGTCATTGAGAGAGCGTATGCAAATGAAATCGCTCACAAACCACAAGATCTTCACAGTATTTGAAATGTTCATAGTACAACCACAACTGATCATGTGTGATGCAAGAACTGGATTGTTATTCCCAATCATTGAGAAAATGTGTTGTGGTTTTAGCATTGTTGGCCACCAGGGTAATGACAAAACCAATCAACTCCTCACGGAAAAGGTATGGTTCCCAGGATATAACCTGCCTGCTTACTACTGGCTTACTACTGGCTGGGGACTAATGGCAATCCCACAATCCTTAGTGAGTATGAGCTTCCCCAATGAGGGGGCGCGGAGAAATCATTAGCAGAGACACCTGCGTAAATAGAGTTGGCCAGTATGGAACCAGCAAGAGAGGAGTGTTTCTTCGTGGCCCTCACAAAATTGGCGATGAGGGTTAAAGTGGATAATTGTCTACGCTGCTGAAGCCACCTCCCTGGATTTTTGTTGGATACAGGTTAGAAGTTGTTTTCTGTTACACCATGCCTCTGTATGGATGTTTGGATGTCTTTGATGCTGCGCTGGAAAGTTGGAATCAGTATTCAGAACGGATGCGTTACTATTTCCGGGCGAATAACATCACTGAAAACAATCGCCAGGTGGTCATATTGCTCACCGCCTGCGGCCCGCATACGTTTGGGGTGATTAGGAGTCTTACGTACCCAGCTGCGCTGGACAGTCAAGACGTTTGATGAACTTGTGACCTTAGTGCGGCAACATTTTAACCCAACCCCGTCCACGATAGTCCAGCGTTACCGGTTTAATACCGCTGAGAGGACCCCAGGAGAATCCCTTGCCGACTTTCTATCCAGGCTACGCAGGATTGCGGAGTACTGTGACTATGGCGAGACTTTGTCAGAAATGTTATGCGACTGTTTGGTTTACGGTATTAACAATGCGGCCACCCAGAGATAGTTGTTAGCCAAGCCGACATTGACTATTCAACAGGCCATTCAGATAGCGTTGTCCCGAGAGAGCGCAGACCGAGGAGTGCAGGAGCTACAGGGAATGGAGGTGCATGCCATTGGGGTGTAACTCCTTCCGTCCAAAAGCATCTCCCCGCACCCCTGCTGTATCTTGAGCGGGTGGTGTCCGGATCGACGCTAGTGGCCAACGGACGTTCCTCCCTGAAGGAAGCCTTCTCCAGAACCAATGGATGAGGAGCCATGCCAGTGTCAGACTTGTGGGCGCCGACCCCGACGCGGACGCCGGTCCTGGGGGCGCCAGAGATATCGTCGTTCCGACAGAAACTGGGGCCAGCCCAGGGGCCGTACCTTCCATTTGGATGAACCTGCGGGGACTGCTCCCGAGAACATGGAGACGGAGGATGACTGCCTGCAGCTGCATTATGTGACAGCTCCCCATGTGGCCCCCATTAAGGTGACAGTACGGGTCAATGGTCACCCGTTTGAGATAGAATTGGACACTGGCGCAGCGGTCTCCATGACCGCCCAGAGGACATTCGACCGCATCAAGAGGGTATACAGACCCTTACATTAACCGACACACAGGCCAGGTTGGCAACCTATACGGAAGAACCATTGGACATTGCTGGAACTGCGATGACCCTTGTTGTTTATGGATGCCAGGAGGGGTATTTCTCGCTTATCGTGGTGCGAGGCCACGGACTGATTGCAGCTACAGTGGCAGCACAACCTACAAACAGGTTCTGGAGGGTTGCCGGAGGCGCTAGGATGGTACCCAGATGTATTCCAGCCCGGTTAGCGGAAATAAAAGGGGCCGTAGCCCGTATCCAGGTTGAACCAGGAGCCACGCCGCACTATTTCTCGGTGCGCCCGGTGCCTTACACCTTGTTCGAGAAGGTAAAAGGGGAGCTCACTCGTTTGGAGTTCTTGGGTATTATCAGGCCCTTCCGTCCGCTGACTGGGTAGCGCCAATTGTACCTGTAATGAAGCCAGATGCCACAGTTCACTTGTGCAGCAACTATAAACTTTCAGTGAATACGGATTCCGGCTCAACCGATACTCAATGCCTCGCATAGAAGATCTCTACACGAAGCTTGCAGGCGGACTCTTGTTCACAAAATTAGAAATGAGTCACGCCTACCTACAGTTGAAGCTGGACCCTGCTTCCCGGCCATATGTAACTATTAATACACACAGGGCCTGTATGAATATACATGGTTGTCTTTTGGGGTATCCTCTGCCTGCGCTGTCTTTCACCGCATCATGGAGGGCATCTTGAGAGGTTAACGCGTGTCGCTGTCTACTTAGATGACATTTTGACTACGGGGACGTCGGAGCAGGAACATTTGAAAAATTTGGAGGCTAGGCCCCGTTCTCCATCTTGTGGGACAGGACGGCCCCAATACCATACGGGGATGCATCACAAGTGGGCCTACCCTGCAGGACGGGGGGTCCCGGCGTAGCGGAGTGGCGCCAACCACTCCGGCATCGGGCCTCCCCAAAGGTGCGGAATTCTCCGCACATTTAGGGGCTAGGCCCGCGCCAGAGTGGTTTCCGCTCCGCGGGCTGGTGCCAAAACTGGAGCCAACGACCTTTGGCGCCTGCCGCCCGGCGTCGGGGCTGGCCGAAAGGCCTTCGCCGGTCCGCGCATGCGTCGGTGCGTCAGGGGCTGCTGACATCACCACCGGCGCATGCGCGGTAAGGGGGGTCTCTTCCGCCTCCGCCATGGTGGAGGCCGTGGCGGCGGCGGAAGAAAAACAGTGCCCCCATGGCACTGTCCCGCCCGCCGATCGGTGTGCCCCGATCGCGGGCCAGGCCACCGTGGGGGCATCCCCGGGGTCCGATCGCCCCGCGCACCCCCCCCAGGATCCCAGGAGCCCGCTCGCGCCGCCAACCCGGCTGGCACCAGAGGTGGTTCAAACCACGTTGGTCGGATTGGCCTGTCAGCGGCGGGACTTCGGCCCATCGCGGGCCGGAGAATCGCCGCCGGGGAGGGGGGGGGCGCCGACCAGCTCGGGGGGTCGTGTTTCCCGCCTCCGCCGATTACTGGGTGGCGGAGAATTCTGGCCACTCCGAGGGCAGGATTTACACCGGCTCTGGGCGATTCCTTGACCCTGCGGGGGGTCGGAGAATTCCGCCCGTCATGAGCAAAGGCATTCCAGGATCATAGTGGGTTAGTTACTCAGACGACGACAACTGCTGTTTTACCCGCCGGGAAGCGGTTTTTTGTGGCTGACCCCAAACCCAGGTGTGATGCTTCTATAGCAGAAGGTGCAACGGGGCCAGTGTAGTTGCCAGATTGGGGAGGAACTTTCCGTAATAGTTTACGAGGCCGAGAAACGAACGAAGGTGCGAAGTGTCAGTCGGGGCGGGGGCCTGTTGAATCGCGCGCACCTTCTCTGCGACGGGGTGCAAATCTTTGCGGTCCACCCGATAACCCAGGTAGACTACTTCCTTCGCCTGAAAGACGCACTTTGTACGATGTAAATGGACTCCAGCCTCCGAAAAGCGTTGAAGGACAGCCTCCAAATTTTCTAAATGTTCCTGCTCCGACGTCCCTGTGATCAAGATGTCATCTAAGTAGACAGCGACACACGGTAAACCTCTCAAAATGCCCTCCATAATGCGTTGAAAGATAGCGCAGGCAGAGGATACCCCAAAGGGCAACCGTGTATATTCATACAGGCCCCGGTGTGTATTAATCGTTACGTATGGCTGGGAGGAGGGTCCAGCTCCAACTGTAGGTAGGCGTGACTCATATCTAAATTCGTGAACAAGAGTCCGCCTGCAAGCTTTGCGTAGAGATCCTCTATGCGAGGCATTGGGTATCGGTCAAGCTGGAAAACAGTATTCACTGTAAGTTTATAGTCGCCGCACAAGTGAACTGTGCCATCTGGCTTCTGTGGTAGTATGACTAGAGGTACTATGGTACCTGGGAGTGTGAGCTACCATTGGTGGAGAAGGCTCGCTGCTCATTGGCCCAAGTGTTTGCATTTCATTGGTCGGAACGTAAGGTAGCTCCGCCCAGGGAGGCAGGGTATAAGAACCTGTGTTTCCCAGCAGCCGGCCTTCTTTCTGTACTCGAGCTGCTGGGGAAACAGCTTGTTGATTAAAGCCTTCAATTCGGACTACATCCTCGTTTCAGTAGTTATTGATCGCGCATCAATTTAATCAACAAGATTTGAAAGGATGGAGCTCCGCATCAAGCCAGAGCTATATTCAAGCACTGTCTGGCTTGTTTTAATAGCTACCTCAGCACGGCGGAAAAAGTACCGACGAGGAAGCAGAAGCTGCACATCCTCCACTCGTGCGTCGGCACTGCCATCTACATGCTCATCGAGGACATGTCCGACTACGACTTCGCCATGGAACTACTTAAAGGACACTTCATTCGGCCAGTGAATCAAGTTTACGCTCGGCACTGGCTGGCTACGAGGCAGCAGATCCCTGGTGAGTCATTAGACGATTTTTACCGTGCGCTCCTTGTACTGGGGAGGAACTGCGGCTGCCCGCAAGTTTCTGCTAATGAGTACTCCGAACTCTTAATCCGAGATGCCTTTGTTGCAGGTATGCAGTCCCACAAATCCGCCAGAGAATGTTAGAAAAGGAAACTTTGAGCCTCACGGAGGCACGGGCCCTCGCAAACTCTCGAGATATTGCGAACAGGAACGTCCGTTCATACGCCCCCGACCGCGCGGCAGCCCCCTGGGCAGCGTGGAATTCAGCTTCCCCTTCCCCTACGGACTCTGAATCGCCTCAGACCTGCTCTGCAAGACGCCCTGGAACCCCGCTGGGCCCCGTTGCTATTTTTGTGGTCAGGCAAAACACCCCCAGCAGCGTTGCCCAGCCTGATCGGCAATGTGCAAGGGCTGCGGTAAGAAGGGCCATTTTCTGTTGGTTTGCCAGGCCAAGGCGGTCGCTGCGGTCCAAGGCAGCGACTGTGAGACGCCGACCCGTCTCTCTCCAAGGGCCCCATGCTGCCCGCGAACTTCTCCAGCCCCATCCCCCAATGCCACGTGTGGCCTCCGGGTGCCGCCATCCTGTGTTTCCGACGCCAAGTGCGGGCGACGGCGCCGCCATTTTGTCCATACCACCTGCTGTGGGCGCCGCCATCTTGGATCGCCTCCGAGGACCCCGGCGCGGGTGACTACGCACCACCCGATGACGACTCCGATCTTCTGCCACGACTCGCATCAGTCACCTTGGACCAGTCTTGACCCCGCACCCTCTCTACGGCGACGACGAAGGTCCTGCTCAACGGGCACAAAATGACCTGCCTGCTGGACTCCGGGGGCACGGAGAGTTTCATACACCCTGCCACGGTAAGACGCTGCTCTCTTCCTGTCCATCCCGTAAAGCAAAAAATCTCCCTGGCCTCTGGCTCCCATCCAGTTGAGATCACGGGGTATTGTATCGCGGACCTCACGGTCCAGGGGAGGGAGTTTAAAAATTACAGGCTCTACATCCCCCCCACCTCTGCGCGGCGGCCACACTCCTAGGGTTAGACTTCCAGTGTAACCTCCAGAGCCTAACATTTAAATTCGGCGGCCCTATACCTCCCCTCACTGTCTGCAGCCTCGCGACCCTCAAGGTCGACCCCCCGTCCTTGTTTGCAAACCTCACCCCGGACTGCAAACCTGTTGCCACCAGGATACAGTGCCCAGGATCGGGCCTTCATTAGGTCCGAGGTCCAGCGGCTACTGAAGGAAGGGGTCATCGAGGCTAGTAACAGCCTCTGGCAAGCACAAGTTCTGGTGGTAAAGCCCGGGGTGAAGAATAGGATGGTCATAGACTACAGTCAGACCATCAACAGGTTTACGCAGCTGGACGCGTACCCTCTCCCCCGTATACCCGACCTAGTCAACAGGATCGTGCAGTATAAGATCTTCTCCACGGTAGACCTGAAGTCGGCCTACCACCAGCTCCCCATCCGCGCGAGCAATCACAAGTACACTGCGTTCGAAGCAGACGGGCGGCTCTACCACTTTTTAAAGGTTCCCTTCGGTGTCACAAACGGGGTCTCAGTCTTCCAACAAGAGATGTACCGAATGGTCGACCGATACGGTTTACGGGCAACTTTCCCGTATCTCCATAATGTCACCATCTGCGGCCACGATCAGTAGGACCATGACACCAACCTCCGCAAATTCCTCCAAATCGCAAAATTCCTGAATTTGACCTATAACAAATAAAAATGCGTATTCAGCGCCGACCGTCTAGCCATCCTCGGATACGTAGTGCAAAATGGAGTGATCGGCCCCGACCCGGAACGCATGCGCCCTCTGATGGAGCTCCCCCTCCCTCACTGCTCCAAGGCCCTGAAGCACTGCCTCGGGTTTTTCTCTTATTGCGCTCAGTGGGTCCCCAACTATGCCGACAAAGCCCGTCCCCTCATACAAACTACCACTTTCCCCCTGTCGACGGAGGCCCACCAGGCCTTCAGCCGCATCAAAGCAGATATTGCAAAGGCCACGATGCGCGCCATTGACAAGTCCTTCCCCTTCCAAGTCGAGAGCGACGTGTCTGACGTAGCTCTGGCAGCCACCCTCAACCAAGCGGGCAGACCCGTGGCCTTCTTCTTCCACGCTTCCGAAATCTGCCACTCCTCGGTTGAGAAGGAAGCACAGGCCATAGTAGAAGCTGTGTGACATTGGAGGCACTATCTGGCCGGCAGGAGGTTTACCTTCCTCACAGACAAATGGTTGGTGGCCTTCATGTTTGATAATGCACAGCGGGGCAAGATAAAAAAACGACAAGATCTTACGGTGGAGGATCGAGTTATCCACCTACAACTCTGACATCTTGTATCGTCCTGGGAAACTAAACGAGCCTCCCGATGCCCTGTCCCGCAGCACCTGTGCCAACGCACAAGTGGACCGCCTCCGAACCCTCCACGCGGACCTCTGCCACCCGGGGGGTCACCTGCTTCTTCCATTTCGTGAAGAACCGCAACCTGCCCTACTCCATCGAGGAGGTCAGGACAGTGACCAGGGAATGCCACATCTGCGCGGAGTGCAAGCCGCATTTCTACCGCCCTGAACAAGCGCATCTGATAAAGGCTTCCCGTCCCTTTGAACACCTCAGCATGGATTTCAAAGGTCCCCTCCCCTCCAACAAACGCAACACGTTCTTCCTCAACGTGATTGACGAGTACTCCCGTTTCCCATTCGCCATCCCCTGCCCCGACATGACCACACCCACCATCATTAAAGCCCTGCACACTATTTTCTCCCTGTTCGGATTCCCTGCCTATATACACAGTGATAGGGGGTCCTCCTTCATGAGTGACAGACTGCGTCAATTCCTGCTCAGCAGGGGCATCGCCTCCAGCAGGACGACCAATTGCAACCCCCGGGGTAACGGACAGGTCTGGAAAACCGTTCTACTGGCCCTACGGTCCAGAAATCTCCCAGTCTCCCACTGGCAGGAGGTCCTCCCAGACGCCCACTCCATCCGGTCTCTACACTGCACTTCTACTAATCAAACTACGGGGAGTTCCCGTACCAGCCTCCCCGGATGGGCGCCGGAATGTGGCGACTAGGGACTTTTCACAGTAACTTCATTGAAGCCTACTCGTGACAATAAGCGATTTTCATTTTTCATTTTTTTCATCAAACTCGTCTCAAACGCCTTCTTGTCTTCCCCAGGAAGTCTTCCTCAGGGACCCCGCTCCCGACCTGGCTGGCAGTCCCTGGGCCCATCCTGCTCCGGAAACACGTGTGGGGCACACAAATCGGATCCGTTGGTCGAGAGGGTCCAGCTGCTCCACGCTAACCCGCAATATGCGTATGTGGAGTACCCCGACGGCCGACAGGACACGGTCTCCCTACGGGACCTGGCGCCCGCCGGATCCCCGCCATCCCCCTCGTCACCAGCCCGACCCACCCCCTCACAGGCTATGGCAGGACCCCCCCCAACCGCAACTGCTCCCTGCAGGTGCTGGCCCGCCAACCCCCTCACCTGCGCCACCTGGAGGACTAGACACCCCCCCCCCCCCCCCCCCCCCCCACCCGCGTCTAGGGGTGTTGAAACCTCCACAAGGACCGGATCATCGCTCCCGGAGTCATGGATGCCCGCATCTCCATCAACATCTCTGCCAAAGCTCCGTCGGTCACAGAGGACGTCCAAGGCCCCCGATCGTCTGATCGAGTCGATGTGAACTCTTAATGGATTTTTTTTCTGTCTCTGTAAATAGTTATGGGGCATTGCGCCATGTTGATAACACAATTCCTGACGCTGTACATAGTTACGGGCCACCGTTCGAGAGAGGTATAGTCCCATATCACTTGTCATACTACCAGTAAATTATCCCACCAGCACCAGACTACCAGTCATGGCTGGACGCCCAAGCACTCTTCCACCCCCCCCCCCCCCCCCCGGGTTCCTTTCTCAACAAGGGGTGAATGTTGTAGTAGTATGACTAGAGGTACTACGGTAACTGGGAGAAGGCTCGTTGCTCATTGGCCCAAGTGTTTGCATTTCATTGGTCGGAACGTAAGGTAGCTCCGCCCAGTGAGGCAGGGTATAAGAACCCGTGTGGCCCAGCAGCCGGCCTTCTTTCTGTACTCGAGCTGCTGGGAAACATCTTGTAGATTAAAGCCTTCAATTCGGACTACATCCTCGTTTCAGTAGTTATTGATCGCACATCAACTTTATTACAGGTACAATTGGTGATGCCCAGTCAGCGAAACGGACGGGCCTGATAATACCCATGGGCTCCAAATGAATGAGCTCCCCTTCTACACTCGCGAGCAAGGCGAAAGACATTGGGCACGCCCAGAAATAGTGCGGCGTGGCTCCTGGTTCGTGCTGGATACGGGCTACGGCCCCTTTTATCTTCCCAAAACCAGGCTGGAATACATCCGGGTACCATCCTAGTACCTCCATCAACCCTCCAGGACCTGTTTCAAGGATGTACTGCCACTGCACCCTGTAATGGTGCAACGCTGGGCCCATGGCCGCGCACCACGATAAGTTGGAAATGCCCCTCCTGGCGTCCATAAACAGGGGTCATCGTAGTTCCAGCAATTTCCAATGGTTCCCCCATGTAGGTGGCCAACCTGGCCTGTGTATCAGTTAATGTAAGGGTCTGTCTTCCCTGCTTCATGCGGTCGAATGTACTCTGGGCGATCACGGAGACCGCTGCGCCAGTGTCCAACTCCATCTCAAGCGGGTGACCACTGTCCCGAACTTTAATGGGGGCCACACAGGGAGCTGCCAAACAATGCAGCTGCAGGCAGTCATCCTCCGTCTCCACATCCTCGGGAGTAGTCGCCGCAGGTTCATCCAAATGAAAGATACGGCCCCTGGGCTGGCCCCAGTTTCTGTCAGAATGACGGCGCCTCTGGTGCCCCCAGGTCCAGCGTCCACAACGGGGTCGGCGCCCACAAATCCGACAGTCATGGCTTCTCATCCATCGGTTCTGGAGAAGGCTCCCTTCAGGAAGGAATGTCTGACGGCCACTGGCGTTGATCCAGACGCTGCCCCGCCCAAGGTAGGGCAGGGGTGCGGGGAGGTGCTTTTGGACGGATGGGGTTGCGCCCCAAGGCATGCACCTCCATTCCCTGTAGCTCCTGCACTCCTCGGTCTGCGCTCTCTCAGGACAATATTATCTAAATGGCCTCTTGAAAAGTCAATGTTGGCTCGGCTAACAACTTTCTCTGTGTTGCCGCGTTGTTAATACCGCAAACCAAACGGTCGCGTATCATTTCTGACAAAGTCTCGCCATAGTCACAGTACTCCGCAACCCTGCGTAGCCTGGATAGAAAGTCGGCAAGGGATTCTCCTGGGGTCCTCTCAGCGGTATTAAACCGGTAACGTTGGACTATCGTGGACGGGGTTGGGTTAAAATGTTGCCTCACTAAGGTCTGAAGTTCATCAAACGTTTTGGTGTCCGGAGCAGCTGGGTACGTAAGGCTCCTAATCACCCCAAACGTATGCGGCCCGCAGGCAGTGAGCAATATGACCACCTGGCGATTGTTTTCGGTGATGTTATTCGCCCGGAAATAGTAACGCATCCGTTGTGTGTACTGGTTCCAGCTTTCCAGCGCAGCATCAAAGTTATCCAAACATCCAGAAAGAGGCATGCTGTAACAAAAAAAACTTCCAACCTGTATCCAACAAAAATCCAGGGAGGTGGCTTCAGCAGCGCAGACAATTATCCACTTTAACCCTCATCGCCAGTTTTGTGAGGGCCACGAAGAATCCAGCACAAGTTTGTATAATAGAAAGAAATAACTTTATTTACAACTACACCTATATACAACAGCAGCAGTACTCCCTTGCTGCTCACTCCTCTCTAGCCGGTTCCAAACTGGCCAGCTTTATTTATGCAGGTGACTCTGCTCATGGTTTCTCCGCCCCCCCTCATTGGGGAAGCTCATACTCACTAAGGATTGTGGGATTGCCATTAGACCCCAGCCAGTGGTAAGCAGGCAGGTTATAACAGGAACTTTTTGCTGTGTTAAAGACACAGCAGGGTAGCATGATGGTTAGCATAAATGCTTCACAGCTCCAGGGTCCCAGGTTCGATTCCCGGCTGGGTCACTGTCTGTGTGGAGTCTGCACGTCCTCCCCCTGTGTGCGTGGGTTTCCTCCGGGTGCTCCGGTTTCCTCCCACAGTCCAAAGATGTGTGGGTTAGGTGGATTGGCCATGCTAAATTGCCCGTAGTGTCCTAATAAAAGTAAGGTTAAGGGGGGGGTTGTTGGGTTACGGGTATAGGGTGGATATGTGGGTTTGAGTAGGGTGATCATGGCTTGGCACAACATTGAGGGCCGAAGGGCCTGTTCTGTACTGTACTGTTCTATATAAATACAAGCTATTATTGTTTAACACAGGCAACAGACTGCTGCCTCATGGCTCCGAGGTCCCAGGTTCGATCCCGGCTCTGAGTCACTGTCTGTGTGGAGTTTGCACATTCTCCCCATGTTTGCTTGGGTTTCGCCCCTGATGTGTTAGGCAGATTGGTTTGATGTTGACTGCAACTGGATGCAGGGAAGCTAGAAACAAACGTCTAACACGGTGATCCAACACGGTTTTATTTGAACTATGAACGGCTGTACATGTTCAGCTGTGGGTTGACACTCTACTAATCCTACTGACGACCTCTTACTGGCTCGACCAAACTTACTAGCTACCACATGGCAATAATGTCCACTGACTTGTGCACTCTGTCTGTCTCAGTGTCTGGGTTCCGAAAAGTGCGGGAGTCTTAATGCCCTGTGGGCTTTATAGTGGTGGTGTCCTGTCTGGTGATTGGTTGTTCTGTGTTGTGTGTTCATTGGTCATCCTATGTGTCAATCACTGCCTGTCTGCATCTCATTATATACATGAGTGGATATTATGACGGCCCCCACAACCCAAAAGATGTGCAGGGTAGGTAGATTGGCCATGCTAATTTGCCCCTTAACTGAAAAAAATTATTGTTTGACACACGTCAGCCAATTTGCACACACTGAAGTCCCACAAACGGCCAAGAGGTAAATAACAAATCTGCTTTTGTGATGTTCACTGGGGGATAAAGCTTTGGTCAGGACACTGGGAGAAAACCTCCGCTTTCTTTCAAGTAGCGCCAAGGAATCTTTTACACCTTCCTGAGATTCCTGTGAGGACAGATGGAGCCTTGGTTCAACATCTTGTAAAAGACAGCAATTCTGACAGTGCAGTACTCCCTCAGCACTGTACTGGCGTGCCAGCCAGGATTACGTGCTCAAATTCTTGTTGAAAGTAAGGTTTGTCCTAACCAGTGTTTTCTTTCTCAGATACGCAAAACTCCCTCAGATTATCCACCATCCTATAATCTTCAGATTTTAGAAGCCCAGGGTTGGTAACACTTAATCACTACTTCCTGATTTACCTCACCTTTGATTTACTATTCTGAAACCCGATGCTGTCCTGCAGTATGTGCCTTGGTAATTGGTCTTTGCCTCACAATGAAAGTAAAGCACAGGGGAAAGATGCAACACTGTGTTCCAGTGTGTGACAATGACACTAAACTGAGAACAGACACAGTTAACTTTGGATTGGAAACAGTGAGACTGGAAACTGTGCAGGATGTTATAGAATTATGGGATCATATGACACACAAAAAAAACCATTTGGCCTATTGTGTGTGTGTCAGCCCTTTGAGAAGCTATTCAGTTATCCCCACTGTTCTGCTCTTTCCAGCTAGCCCTGCTGAATTCTCCTTTTCTTTATTTCCAATTAAGGGGCAATTTAGCGTGGCCAATCCACCGACCCTGCACATCTTCGGGTTGCAGGGGTGAGGCCATGGAGACAGGAAGAAAATGTACAAACTCCACACGGACAGTGGCCCGGGGCCGGGATCGAACCTGGGTCCTCCGCACTGTGAGGCAGCAGTGCTAACCACTGGGCCACCATGCCGCCTGCCTTCTCCTTTTCATGTCTTTATCTAATATCAGTAAGGTATTTGTCTGAATAGGAAAGGTTGGCCCTGAGCATTGTTTCATGCTGAACCATGACTGGGGGAAAACGAGACCCAGGAATGTGCCGTTCCACATTTCCTTCTTCTTGGTTGACTGGTAGTCGCCATTGCTGGCTCCTTCTGATCTGACACTCCTGTCACTTGCAACAAGTGAAAATAACAACTTGAATTGGTATCTCACCGTTAATACTGAAAAATATCCAAAACACTTCATAGTAATCAGAACAGAAAGGGCGGAGCCAAAGCAGGTCACCAACCAATTCTGTTTCTCCCTCCAGATTCTGCCAGATTTACTCAGTATTTCCAGCATTTCCTGTTTTTAATTTCAGATTTCCCAGCATCTGCAGTGACTAAAGGGTTGAGTACCTGTTGATGTACCTTCAATTGGACACAAGACACGATGAAGATCCAAACTGTGGCTTTAATCAGCTAGTTGTTAGCCCGGTGGTCGACTACAGAGAAAGGCCGACCGCCGGGAACTCTGGGTACTTATACCCCACCTCGGAGGCGGGGTCTACTTGCCTCTCGACCAATTGGTGAACAGTCACATAACTAGTCCCAGCCAATCGGACGAGAGGCACATGACCAGCCAGAGCCAATGGGAAACTAATGCTCTGCACAAATGGCAATGCTCACATTCATACAACCTCACCTGTTAGAAGTATTTGACTGGGGCAGCACGGAGACGCAGTGGTTAGCGCTGCTGCCTCACATCACTGAGGACCCGGGTTCGATCCCGGGTCACTGTCCGTGTGGAGTTTGCACATTCTCCCAATGTCTGCGTGAGTCTTTCCCCCACAACCCAAAGATGTGCAGGGTAAGTGGATTGGCCATATTAAATTGCCCCATAATTGGAAAAAACAAATTGGGTACTTTAAATTTATAAAAATAAAAAAAATAAGTTATTGATTGGCCGTAAAAGCTTTGGGACTTCCTGAGGTCATGAAAGGTGCTATATAAATGAAATGTATCTTTCTCACTGCCTTTCAAGGAGGAGAGAGAGGCAACGGAACTAAGGGAGGGAATTGCAGAGTCCAGGCGGTCGCCTGATGTTGTCGGTCGTGGGAGGAAGGGAGGGAGATGGCACAAGTGCCCAATCCGAGGGACAGAGAACCCAAGTTGCCGGGAGGTGTGTTGTACGGTTGGAGGAGGTCGCGGTAAAATAGGGAGGGGTGTGGTCATGGATGTATTTACATATGAGATTAAGAATTTAAAATTTGAGGTGATGGAGGACCAGGAGTCCCTGTAGGTCAGCTGACATAGAAGTAATGGGTGAGCTGAACTTGGGGAGGGTCAGGATATGGGTTTGAATAGAATAGAATTCCTACAGTGCAGAAGGAGGCCATTCGGCCCATTTTCTCTGCACCAATCCTCTAAATAAGCCCCCTACCCAGACCCACTCCCCACCCTATCCCTGTAACTCATCTTGTGGAGCTTTGGATAAATTGATGTTTACAGAGGGTGAGGGTAGGAGGAGAAGCAGGCGAGCATTGGAAGTCTATGAAGTGGAGGTGTCAAGTGATGGACTAGAGTTTCAGTAACCATAGACGGAGGCGGGGGGGGGATACGGATGATGTTACGGATACAGATGATGGTGTGGAAATGAGCAGGCTTCGTGAAAGAGAGGATATAGGATCAAACGTTCTGCTTAGGTCGAAGCAGAGGAAGCAAACAATCTGGTTCAACAGTAATCAGGGTGGAAATAATATAAAAACAAAACGCTGCAGGAGCTTAGGGATTTATCAAAGGAACTCCCTTGGACTTCATTTAATCCTATTCAGTTATGATGCTGCATTCCTTGTCTCGCTCTACAGACCCATGTCTGTGTTTGCATCTGCAACAAAAGGTAATTATTGTTGAAGCTTATTGATGAAAATAGTTTAAACTGTTGCTTCAGCATTAAATCTGAAGCAGCTCAAGCCTGAAAAATAGCAAGGAGTAATATGGGAATTGCAAATCCTTTCCAAATGGCAGGTCACCATTGCACCCTGGACCCAATCAGCAACAGCTGAATACTTTACACTGAGTTAGTGATGGGGGTGGGTGGGAGAGGGAGCGAGAGTCCAGTCTGAGAAGAGAAGGAATTTATATGAAATGAAAATGAAATGAAAATCACTTATTGTCACGAGTAGGCTTCAAATGAAGTTACTGTGAAAAGCCCCTAGTCGCCACATTCCGGCGCCTGTTCGGGGAGGCTGTTATGGGAATTGAACCGTGCTGCTGGCCTGCCTTGGTCTGCTTTCAAAGCCAGCGATTTAGCCGTGTGCTAAACATATAACACCTTACACATCCTCAGAATGTCTCCGCAGTGTCTCACAGCCAATGGAGTACTAAAGTGTAGTCACTGATGGCAGTCAATTTGCACATAGCAAGGCCCCATTAAGTTGGAATGTGACAGAGTCTGGATGATCTGTTTTAGTGATGTTGGCTGAGAGATAAATACAGGCTGGGACACCAGAATAACACCTCAGCCTTTCTTCAAATGGTGCCTGGGGATTTTCTTTACATCATTGTGAGTGGGCAGATGAGGTTGTATTCAGTTCCATTTGAAAACGAGCGGGGTGCTTTTTAATGATGAACAGGATTGGTGCGGCTGGAGCCCTGTGGGTGGGGGGGGGGGGGGGCATTCGTCATCCGCAGCATGAAGCCCAGGAAATAGCGTCCCTGGGTTGCGTCAATATAATTGGGTGGGGTGTTAACCTGAATCCGGCAGGAAAGGCTACATGGAGAGTGGGAAAAAGCAGAATTCTGAGTGCAGGAGATCTATTCTGCGATGCTATCAAATGGTTTGCAGCAAGCACAAAGGTTAGTGTTTGGAATGATGTTTGAACAGGGAAGGAATCCTGTGGCAGACGATCCCTTGAGATCGGCCGTAACATCCGAGCTCTCCAGCATTGGATTTGGGGATCCCCCAAAGATGTGCTGGGGAATCCCTCTCGGCCGTTCCCAGGTAAGGGTTTGCACGATAATTGTCAGAACCTTCCACATGGGAGGTTGGCCCTCCTGAACTTGCGATATTACCACTGGGCAGCCACGGCTGAAAGAGTGAACAACACACTCAACAGGCCCAGTGGTGGTAGTAAACCTGAGAACCTGGAACCAGATGAGGCAGCAGTTTGGTCTGACAGAGGTGTCCACCATGACCCCATCTGCAGCAAACACAGGTTCCCACCGGCCATGCTCGACATCACCTTTAAGAGGTGGAGACAGGATAGGGGGCACTGACGGTTAGGGACTTTTACACGTGAGACGGCGAGTGATTTTAGAGGAGCTGATGGAGAGACTGGAACTAGCGAACGGGAACAAACTCCGACATCTGCAGGTCAAAAACTTTCTCTGCAAGGAGATAACCTATGTAGCCAAGGACCCCGAGAAACACAATGTTAGAGCAGTTACTGGACAGGGACAGTCTGGGGAAGGGGAAACCGCGGGGACCTGTATGAACGACTTTTAGAAAGAACTTGCTCCCCATTGAACGAAACAAGGGAAAAATGGGAGGAAGAGCTGGGAAGAGAAATGGAAGAAATAGGGTGGAGACTGTGGAGCGAAGCACTGAACAGGCCCAACTCCACCTCCACATGTACAAGGCTAAGCTTCATGCAACTGAAAGTGATTCACCTGACAAGAACCTGAATGAGCAGGTTCTTCCCGGAGGTGGAGAATAAATGTGAATGGTGCTAAGGAGGCCTGGCCAACCATTATCACATGCTCTGGACATGCCCCAGACTTGTTGGGCTTTGGACAGCCTTCTTTGAGGTGATGTCCAAGGTTGTGGGGGTGAGGGTGGAGCCGTGCCCGAGAGTGGCAGTCTTCGGGGTATCGGACCAGCCAGAACTATTCATGGGGAAGAGGGCTGATAGCCTTGCCTTTGCTTCCGTAATCGTCCGCCGGAGAATCCTGCTCGGTTGGTGATCAGCAGCATCACCCACAGCTGCAAATTGGCTGGCAGACCTGGCGGAATTTCTCCATCTGGAGAAGATTAAGGTCACCATCTGAGGGTCAGAGGAGGGCTTCCACATAATGTGGAGGCCAATCACTAACTTGTTCCAAAACTGTTCGAAGCCAACAGCCAATAGAGCGGGAGAGGACGGGCGATGAATGGGAATCTACGGGACCACAGGAAGCAGACAGAAATGGGGGGGGGGGGAAATGGGGGGGGGGGGGGGGGGGGGGGGGTGGAGACCAGAGGAAACAACAAGGGGAAGGCCAGAAAGTAGCCGACACAGAGACCAGAGGGCCCAACGCAAGTCACAAGAAATCCCCATCACGGTAGCAATCCCCATCACGGTAGCATGGTGGTTAGCATAAATGCTTCACAGCTCCAGGGTCCCAGGTTCGATTCCTGGCTGGGTCACTGTCTGTGCGGAGTCTGCACGTCCTCCCCGTGTGTGCGTGGGTTTCCTCCGGGTGCTCTGGTTTCCTCCCACAGTCCAAAGATGTGCGGGTTAGGTGGATTGGCCATGCTAAATTGCCTGTAGTGTCCTAAAAAGTAAGGTTAAGGGGGGGGGGTTGTTGAGTTACGGGTATAGGGTGGATATGTGGTTTGAGTAGGGTGATCATTGCTCGGCACAACATCGTGGGCAGCACGGTAGCAAGGTGGTTAGCATAAATGCTTCACAGCTCCAGGGTCCCAGGTTCGATTCCCGGCTGGGTCACTGTCTGTGCGGAGTCTGCACGTCCTCCCCGTGTGTGCGTGGGTTTCCTCCGGGTGCTCCGGTTTCCTCCCACAGTCCAAAGATGTGCGGGTTAGGTGGATTGGCCATGCTAAATTGCCCGTAGTGTCGTAAAAAAAGTAAGGTTAAGGGTGGGGGGGATTCTTGGGTTACGGGTATAGGGTGGATACGTTGACTTGAGTAGGGTGTTCATTGCTCGGCACAACATCGAGGGCCGAAGGGCTTGTTCTGTGCTGTACTGTTCTATGTTCTAAAGAGAATCCTCAAAGGCAGGCCACCAACAGGATAGGGAGAATAGAGGAGAAGAGAAGAGAGGCCAAGCAACAGAATAGTGGGGTGGAAAGAGAGAAGGAGGGCACTGCCCACAGATAAACGCTAGACAACATGGGCAAGAAAACTTCCAGCTGATTTCTACGTACCGTCCACCATCAGCTGATGAATCAGAGCTCCTCCATGTTGCACATGACTTGGAGGAAGCTTTGAGAGTGGCAAGGGCGCAGGATATAATCTGGGTGCGTGATATCAATATCCATCACCAAGAGTGGCTTGGTAGTACCACCACAGAACCAACTGACCGGGTCCTAAAGGACGTAGCTGCTAGACTGGGACTGCAGCAGGTGATGAGGGAACCAACAAGAGGGAAGAACATATCTGACCTCATCCTCACCAACCTGCCTGCTGCAGATGCATCTGTCCATGACAATATATGTAAAAGTGTCCACTGCCTAGTCCTTATGGAGATGAAGGGTGCAATTCACCGGACTCGTTGCGTTCTCACTCAAATGTAACGAGGCCAGTGACTAGCGTGAGAGGCCAGAAACGAGATCTGTGCCAGGCGCCAAATAGTTTGTGATGCAACTGGCCCACTCCCGTTGGCAAAATCAGCATCTCGCCGTAGCGCGGTGAGACCCAATTATCACCACGTAAGTCCTGTTTCCATACAATTAACGAGAGCCACCCCATATCCTACAGCCTCCCGCGATTCAGCGATCAGCCTCCCCAGCAGGTGGTCATGCCGGCGCCGATTAATACTCCTTTTGAAAAATGCGAACCTGATGGAAGGGCTTTGGTAAGGAGCTGAGGAGGTGAGTAGCCATCTTAGCTCACAGGCAAAGAGCCTGGGGGTTCTGCGCTTGCCACCCAAGTACTCAGTGGTGAGTGGGGGATGCTCGCTGGGGGTGCGGGTGAGCCACCATAGTGGGGGAGTGGCACTGAGGGGCAACCAGGGGGCAACCGATCGCGACGCCACCATGGCAACACCTGGATCGTGTGTATCTATTCCGGGGGCAACCCCTGTCCCTGCCCACCTGCCCCACCGATCACCAATATCCCAACCAGCTGCTGAGGACTGCGCGGCTGAAGCCTATTGCTAATGGGGAATTGGCAATCGTGCTTAAGTGAGCACTTCACACATGCCAAGTGGATTGGGGGCCATGTAGCATGTGGCAGTCATTGCCCAGTATCCCAATCACACCCAGATGGCTGGACACTGTGCTTGAACACTGTGGGAGGCAACACCACACACGCAACATCATCCGAACACCCAGGCCATGCCACACAGCTCCGGGGACATGTTCACGACCATGGGTGAGCGCCACTGGGGGTGGGGTGCCTTAAGAGATGGGCCAAGGGTTCGGAGGTCAGCCCGCATTGTGGAAGGAAGTGACAGGGGGTTCATAATAATTGAGCAAAAAAGTGATTAATGCTCTGTACAATACTCCACTCCCGATGGTGCCATTCCCCCACCCCCTACCTACACTCCCCCTGTGCCCTCAGTGATCATCAATGTGCCTGGCTCTCCTGGCTCTACCATTATGTCTTTGTGTTTCCCCAGGATGCACATCTGAGGTGGAGGCTGCCAGCTGCCTTACTCATCCTGTGGCCTTCGATGCCACTGACGGGCTCCCTCTGGGGCCGGAGGGCCTCGCCTCACTTGTCGGTGGCATATGCACAAGCATGCCGCCCTGTCGTGTGTGCTGATCTCGAGACACAACCTCAACAGAGGGGTAGAACTCGGGGGAGCTGGTGGCCACCGTCGCTTCTCCATGTGAAGGGTTTGGGTTGGCACTCTACACCCCTCCTCCTGGCCAGTGTCCATAGGGCCCTGGGGTCCATCTTGTGATGGAGGGGCAGCCGGTTCGAGCCCCGGCTGTCCCTGCATCATCTGGCTCTGCCAGCAATGGTGGTTCCCCAGGGTCCGCAACATTGAATCGACACCCTTGACGATGCTCCTCAGTGACGAGGACAAGCTCCGCAGCGCCTCGGCCATTCCCAGCTGAGAGCGGGACATGTCCCACAGAATCTTATCAAGGCCAGCCTGGTACTGGGTCACATGCTCCAGCATTTGGGACATTCTGTTGAGACCCTCAGCCATGGCCGTCACCGACTGCGCGACGCCTTGGACACCTTCACTAATGGTGCCGACATCGTGCACCAGGCTCTCCACCGCGGTCGCCACCCCAGCAGTGTTGGCCTCGGTGCCAATCATTGCCGGTGCCATCTCCTGCACCCATAGCCTCTGGGACTCCTTCGATTGGCTATGGGTCTGCTGGAGTGACGCTGACATGCCCCGGCCGCTCCCTATCGTCTCCATCAACTCCAGGAAAACCTCTTCCACAGGCTCAGCATCAGGCTGGGACCCAGCTGGGTCCTGGGATCCAGCAGACCTCCGACTGCTGTCTGGCTTGGGAGTTCCTGCCTCCACCTGATCTACATCATCAGCAGTGCGTTGCTCACCAAATTGTGCCCCAGAAGCCTGTCCACTAGCATGTCCCACTGAGGTGTGTGTATCTGAGCTGGTGGAGTGTGGGGATGACAGCTGTGGCGAGACCATGGTTGCACCCTCGGAGCTTTCCTCCAGGTTGTCCTCCTCGGAGACAGGAGAGGGGGCCACCCGGGTTGGGCCGGCTCTGTCGGCTGGAGGACCAGCAGGAGAATGGACACGTAGTAAGTGGGAGGGATGGGTCAGTCAGTAATAATAATAATCGCTTATTGTCACGAGTAGGCTTCAATGAAGTTACTGTGAAAAGCCCCTAGTTCAGGGAGGCTGGTACGGGAATTGAACCCGCACTGCTGGCCTTGTTCTGCATTACAAGCCAGCTATTTAGCCCACTGTGCTAAACCAGCTCCTGTCATTAGGGCAATAATAAAGTACATTTGACAGGTCCTCCAGGTGGAGCCCGGTGGTTCCTGACTTCTATGGCATCCGCCAGCCTCTGCGTGGGTGACCAAACTGTCCTCGGTCACCTCCAGGTTCCACTCCTTAAAGGAGTTGAGGATTTTTATGTCCGACACCCCACCGCCAGTCTGGGCCCTCTCACCGATTTAGAGAGAGAGTTTTTCCTGCAGAGACGCAGAGAGGGCATCGTTAGCTACACGTGTGGCTCACAGTGGTGATGGTGGGGGGGAATGGTTGGGGTGGGGGTTTGGAGGGGGTGGTGTCTACTCACTCGTGCTGCTCGGTGTAGGTTGTTGACCATTTTCCGGCACTGAAGGTCAGTCCTCCTGGTCACACTCCCGGTGCTCACAGCCGCTGCCACCTCATCCCAGGCAGCACTGGCTGCCTTGTGGCTCACCCTCCAGGACACTCAGGTGGACAGGACATCTCTCCTGGCTTCCACCGCGTCCAGGAGCCTCCCCAGATCAGCGTCCCAGAATCTTGGAGCCGGTCTCCTGGGTGCCATTGTTGCGAGCTGGCTGGGGTCGGCTGAGCAAGTGCAGCTTAAGTGCTGCTCGACCTTGTTAGCAGGGGGAGTGGGGGGCTGGCGAGCGCGGTGCTGGTGAATCAGCTGGTGAGCCTTCATTTGCAAAGAGAAGCCCATGAGGCCTCGTTAAGGGGACCAATTAATGTTGAATTGCATTGCCGGCCTCCCTGGGCCGAGCGCCGGGAAGCCCGCGGTAATTCCTGTTTGCTACCACACTTAGGAATTTTTCCAGAGAATTGCATCATGAGTCCCGTTTTCCTTCTCAACGGCTCTGTTTCTAACACCTTGTGCACCCCATCCTGCCTTTGCACCATCATTGGCAGCTGTGCCTTCAACCAGCCACGTGTTAGCCACACCACCTGCTCTGCTTCAAATTTTCAAATTTAAATTGAATCAACACCTCTCCACATATCTCCTTCCTTGGTTTAGCATCCTTTTAATATTTTGAGATATGTTTCCAAGGTGACGGTGCTAATGTTGTTGCAGTGTTATTTAGACTTCTTCAGCTATTTTGTGCCATAAAAGTCAATGCCACTCCTGCCTTAAATATCTTTGCAACTGGATCCTCCCAGCCAGGGCCGGTTTTAAGCTTATTTGACCAATTTCTTCAAATTGGGCCCCGCACCTTAAGGGGGCCCCGCGCCAGCGGCGACAGAGTTACTGTTCTGTATTCTAAGAGGAACTATAGGGTAGTTTTTACTTATGGGGAACGCACCGCATTACCGTCGACAAATCCTTCAGCCCTGCGCCGCCAAATCCTTCCGCCCGGGTAAGTGAGTTTCAAAATTTTAGTATATCAAGCATTTAATGTTTTTTTTTGGTTAAAGACGAGCATACTACACGAAATATAAACATACATAAATTTTTACTTTTGTAGAGTAGGGGCCCCGCCATCACTTTTCTAATTGGGCCCGCAATTCCTAGCACCGGCCCTGCTCCCAGGTAGCATCAGGTGCCCTTTGCCACAGTGGTCAGGCAGCTGGTTACATTGCACCAAGATGGTCACCGATGTCCTACTCAGGGTGGCTGCCAATTCATACCCTTCCTTGTGAGAGCAGGCTAACAAGAGATGCATCCAGTAGGATAAAGCGACATGATTCTCACAGTGCAAGGTACACCTCTGTCACTTAAAGGCCCATAGAACACAGCCCCATGGTGGAGTCTCGCAGGACGATGTGCAATTCAGCAGACTTGCTGTGAGGTGCGTATGTGACCATAACCGGGGCCAATGCTCATCCCACAATTGAGCCTGTGGGGAGAATATTTCAGAAGCACGCTGCCACTAGCAAAGCTCTGCACTTCTAATGAACCCTGAAGAAAATCAGGATATAGAAGTGAAGGGTTTACAGCAGAAATGTTTACAGCAGAAATGTTTACAGATCATGAAACACGGGGCTGCTTTCAAGAAACACTTAGTTAATAAGGAAATGCCACAGATGTTTAACAAATATTTTGTCCCTGCTGAAAATACATCAATCACCATGTGACGAGGGCACTCAGCAGGGCACATACCTCTGCGTTAACTGTTGAAACAGTACAGTAAATAAGTTCTGCCTTGAGGCTATTCCCAGCCTGCTCGAAGTCTGTAACTACAAAGCTGACAAAATAAATCTTTATGTGAAGAACCTCCATCTCAGACCTCATGGCTGAAAGTCTGTCAAGTACGCTGAGAAGATTGAGTGAAGGGGGCTTTGTTTAAAGAGGACATCAGAAGACTCATCCTGACATGGCAAGAAGGGAACATGCTGAAAGGCCAGGATGGACGAGGACTTGAACCTATGTTTCTGCTGAGAGAATAGTCTAATATGTAAATGTGGCCTGGAGTTTTCAGTCAAGTTATAATATTAATTATTCCAATTCTCTTCCCACACCCAGTGATGCACAAGACAGACCTTTATCTGTTTCCGTAGCTGGTAATTCCTGGAACAGGTTGCGAGTCTAGTCCGTCACCAGAGACTTACACCTTGAGGGGAGTGTGGCTGAGCAGGAGTCTCTCTCACTCTCACTCCCAGCCACCGCTTTAGGGCAGCACAGTAGCATGGTGGTTAGCATAAATGCTTCACAGCTCCAGGGTCCCAGGTTCGATTCCCGGCTGGGTCACTGTCTGTGCGGAGTCTGCACGTCCTCCCCGTGTGTGCGTGGGTTTCCTCCGGGTGCTCCGGTTTCCTCCCACAGTCCAAAGATGTGCGGGTTAGGTGGATTGGCCATGATAAATTGCCCGTAGTGTACTAAAAAGTAAGGTTAAGGGGGGTGTTGTTGGGTTACGGGTATGGGGTGGATACGTGGGTTTGAGTAGGGTGATCATTGCTCGGCACAACATCGAGGGCCGAAGGGCCTGTTCTGTGCTGTACTGTTCTATTCTATAAGCTGGAAAGATTGTGCTGTCCACATCATGAAAACACCTTCCTTGGCCATCAAGTCCCTGGGTGGGACTCGAACCTGGAGCTTCTGGCTCAGAGGTAGGGACAC
Source organism: Scyliorhinus canicula (assembly GCF_902713615.1). Classification (NCBI taxonomy): domain Eukaryota; kingdom Metazoa; phylum Chordata; class Chondrichthyes; order Carcharhiniformes; family Scyliorhinidae; genus Scyliorhinus; species Scyliorhinus canicula. Next base: position 182,949,315 of record NC_052146.1, read on the forward strand.
GACCCAAGAAATTAATAAGGATACCTTTTCCGTTGTTTAGCGTGTTAGTTGCATATGAAGTGAAGTTTAGTCTTTGTTGATTTTAATGCGTTTTTGAGAGCAAAAGTCTTACAATGTGAGATCTTGTCAAGTAAACCTTTGAGTTGGTCATTGGAAAATATCTCTTTTTAAAAAGTTGTCAGTGGCCAATGGAAATCGAACATTAGGAGAGTGGATAAAGGGGAACTAGAAGATGTAGCTTACTTGGATTTCTAAAATACATTTGATAAGGTTCCACACGAAAGGTGCAAGGTAACAAACAAACATGTGAACGTATGAAGCCAGAGAAGGAGTTGACCACTCGGTCCCTCGAGCCTGCTCCACAATTTAAGAAAACCATGGCTGATCGTTTTTTAAATAAGATTAGAGTACCAATTCATTTTTCCAATTAAGGGGCAATTTAGCGTGGCCAATCCACCTAACCTACACATCATAGATTATCATAGAATTTACAGTGCAGAAGGAGGCCATTCGGCCCATCGAGTCTGCACCGGCTCTTGGAAAGAGAACCCTACCCAAGGTCAACACCTCGACCCTATCCCCATAACCTAGTAACCCCACCCAACACTAAGGGCAATTTTGGACACTAAGGGCAATTTATCATGGCCAATCCACCTAACAATGCTACCATGCTGCATCTTTGGGTTGTGGGGGCGAAACCCACGCAAACACGGGGAGAACATATTCAAAGACTTTGCTTCCAATGCCTTTTGAGGAAGTGAGTTCAAAGATTTGTGATCCTCTGAGAGCAAAAATCTTCTCCTCATTTCTGTCTTAAATGAGTGACCCTTTATTTTTAAACAGTGACTCCAGTTCCAGATTCTCCCACAATGGGAAACATCCTTTCCACATCCACCCTGTCAAGACCCCCATGTTTCAATCAAATTGCCTCTTACTCTTCTAAACTCCAGCCTAACGTGTTCAATCTTTCCTCATAAGACAAGTCAGGGCAGCACGGTAGCACAGTGGTTGTCACAGTTGCTTCGCAGCTCCAGGGTCCCAGGTTCGATTCCCAGCTTGGGTCACTGTCTGTTCGGAGTCTGCCTGTTCTCCCAGTGTCTGCGTGGGTTTCCTCCGGGTGCTCTGATTTCCTCCCACAGTCCAAAGATGTGCAGGTTAGGTGGATTGGCCATGATAAATTGCCAGCAGGGGCTGGTTTAGCTCACAAGGCTAAATCGCTGGCTTATAAAGCAGACCAAGCCGGCCAGCAGCACGGTTCGATTCCCGTACCAGCCTCCCCGGACAGGCGCCGGAATGTGGCGACTAGGGGCTTTTCACAGTAACTTCATTGAAGGATACTCGTGACAATAAGCGATACAAAAATAAGGTGAAGTGGGGTTGCTGGGTTACAGGGATAGGTGGAGGCGTGGGATTAAGTAGGGTGCTCTTTCCAAGAGTCGGTGCAGACTTGATGGGCCAAATGGCCTCCTTCTCCACTGTAAATTCTATGATTCTAAGTAGCCCATTTTTGGTAATAGTCAGTAAACTTTTTCTGAACTGCTTCCAATATATTTACACCCTTCCTTAAATATGAAGACCAATACTGTACCCAGTACTCTAGGTGTGGTCTCACCTTTGCCCTTTATGAATGAAACATAGCGTCTCTACTTTTGTGTTCAATTCCTCTTGCAATAAATGATAATATTATAGAACATAGAACATAGAACATAGAACAGTACAGCACAGAACAGGCCCTTCGGCCCTCAATGTTGTGCCGAGCCATGATCACCCTACTCAAACCCACATATCCACCCTATACCCGTAACCCAACAACCCCCACCCCTTAACCTTACTTTTTTTTATTAGGACACTATGGGCAATTTAGCATGGCCAATCCACCTAACCCGCACATCTTTGGACTGTGGGAGGAAACCGGAGCACCCGGAGGAAACCCACGCACACAGGGGGAGGACGTGCAGACTCCACACAGACAGTGAACCAGCCGGGAATCGAACCTGGGACCCTGGAGCTGTGAAGCATTTATGCTAACCACCAAGCTACCCTGCTGCCCATTCTACTACCTTTCCTAATTACTTGCTGTACCTGCATTCTAGATGTTTGTAATTCATGCATGAGGACATCCAGACCCGTCTGAATCTCACAGCTCTGAGATCTCTCACCATTTGGATACTAAGCTTTTTTTATATTCTTCCTGCCAAAATGGACACTTTCACATTGACCCACATTGTACCCCCTTTGCCAGATTTTTCCCCCATCACTTAACCTATCTACAGCCCATTGTAGTTGCCTCACATCCTTTTCCGACCTACCTTTGTGTCATCATCAAATTTAGCTACCATACCTTTGGTCCCTTCATCCAAGTCATTGATATAAATTGTAAGAGTTGAGGCTCCAGCACTGATCACAGTGGCCCAACACTCGTTCACATCTTGCCAATTAGGAAAATGCCCATTTATGCGACTCTGTATCAGATTAGCTAGCCAATCTTCAATCCATGACAATATGTTACCCCCACACCATGAGTTTTTATTTTCTGTAATAACCTTTTATGTGGCATCTTATCAAATGCCTTCTGGACACCTAAGAACAATACATCTCCTTTATCCACAGCACATGCTACAGCTTCAAAGATGTCCAATAAGTTGGTTAAACATGATTTCCCTTTCACAAAACCATGTTGACTCTGCCTGTTTACCGTGAATTTTTCTAAGTGCCTTACTATTATATCTTTAATAATGGCTTTGAACATTTTCCTTATGTCAGATGTTAGACTAACTGGCTGTAGTTTCCCGCTTTCTGTCTCTACCCTTTTTGAATAAAGGAGCAACATTAGCTTTTTGCAATCTTATGGAACCTTCTATGAATCTAGGGAATTTTGGAAAATCAAATCAATGCATCAACTATGTAACTAGCCCGTTATTATGACCCCAGGATGAAGTCCACCAGATTCCAGGGACCTTTCAGCCTGCAGCTCCAACAATTTACTCACGACCACTTCCCCGGTACTGTCATTTTCCTGAATTCCTCCCTCCCTTCCATTTCCTGATTTACAGTTATTTCTGGGATGTTACTTGTGTGAAAACCAATGCAAGATACCTGTTTAATTCATCTGACAACTTATTTTCCATTATTAATTCCCCAGACTCACTATGTCTAGGACAAGCACTTACTCTGGTAACGTTTCCTTTTAAAATATCAACAGAAACTCTGTTTCTAGCCAGCTTTGTCTTGTACTCTAATTTTTCCCTCATTATTAATTTTTAGTCATTCTTTGCAGTTTTTTTACATTCTGTCCAATCTTCTGACTTGCCTCCCATCTTTGCACAGAAAGCTTTCTGAAGGTACAAAGCCAGGTGGAAATGTAAGCTGTGAGGAGGACACAAAGAAGCTATAAAGAGATATAGAGAAGTTAGTCAGAATTTAGCCTCCATCCATTTAGCCAGTCACCCTAAAATCCTTTTACAGGTCTCGACCCTTAATTAACTCAAAGCAGGACGTCTGTCCCCATTTGGTAAATCAAATGAATGGCTGTTCTCTCATGTGAACGGCGCTTTCAAGAGAGGAGTGACGGCCACTGCAGGCAGTCCTCGAAGAGGAGATGCATGGGTCTAGGCTTCGAAGAGAAGTACAGATATCACCAAGATCAGGCCGGCAGGCCCAACAAGAGGGTGGGGTGGAATGGTGAGGAGCCATGTTTTGCATGACGTGGATACTGGGCAAATGCTGGATGTGGTCTACTTTGGGGAAGCCTCTGTTGGCTCCAGGGTGCCTAAACAGTGTGTCCCCCCCCCCCCCCCCCCCAGCATGCAAAAAGGCCACTGGCCACCTGACATTGTCACTTCCTGCTGCAAGGGAAATCTCAACAGAGGTGAGTAGATGATAGAATCATAGAATTTACAGTGCAGAAGGTGGCCATTCGGCCCATTGAGTCTACACCAGCTCTTGGAAAGAGCACCCTACGTAAGCCCACACCTCCACCCTATCCCCATAACCCAGTAACCCCACCTAATCTTTTTGGACACAATGGGAAATTTAGCATGGCCAATCCACCTAACCTGCACATCTTTGGACTGTGGGAAGAAACCGGAGCACCCGGAGGAAACCCGCGCACACACGGGGAGAACACGCAGACTCCGCACAGACAGTGACCCAAGCTGGGAATTGAACCTGGGACCCTGGAGCTGTGAAACAAAAGTGCTAACCACTGTGCTACCGTGCCGCCCAAAGATGATGGGTATGTTGCCACCGCCATGATGCCCAATTTTACCACCCACCCAACACACTGCAGGAGGGGCTGTAAACGTCCAGTCAGTTAGTGAATGGGTGATGAGGTGGAAAATGGAGTACAATGTGGGAAAGTGTGAGGTTATTCATTTGAACAGGAAAGAAGAATATACTTTAAAATATGTGAAACTTGTGATGTTTGGAGGGACTTGGGCGTACTCATACAAGGAACCCATAAGTTAACATACAATGTTCCAGCAAATGATAAGGAAGGCAAATAACATGTTAGCCATTATTGCAAGGGAATAAATAATACAATAATAAATAAGTCTTGCTACAATTGTACAGGGGTTTTGATCCACTCCTGAGTACTCTGTGCAGTTTTGGTCTCCACATTATGGAAGGATATACTTGCATTGGAGGCGGTACAGCCAAAGTTCAATAGATTGGTCTATTCTTGGAACGGCTCCTCGTCCTCGGACTGTTGGGCGGCCAGCTCCTCATCCTCAGCAGCTGCCTCCTATTTTTTGGGGCACGTTCCACTGCTGCAACTTCCTCCTCCTTGAGTAGCTCTAGCTTGTACAGCCGCAGGGCATCCCCCAGGGCTGCAGTGACTCGGAGCAAGGCCATCATTGCTGGTTGCATTCCAATATCCATTGACTGCAGGGGATGAAAGGCAGACATGTTAGCATGATGTGTACCCCTGTGCCCAACCAGGTCCAACGGGCTACACGTTGGCACTGCAGTCCCTGCTCCCGCATGTCCCCCTCCTCTCCGCACTCCTAGCCCCATCGTTGGACGGAACCATGGGGGCCTCTGGCCCTGTCGCCCATCCATGCTGCAGGGGTACCGTCAGCTGCCGCTGTCCTTGCCAGCGGTACGCTCCGCAGCCCCCTTGTAGGGGCCACTGTGGGCATTGCCCTAGTGGGCCATGTGATGCCACGTTGGCAGAGGTTGTGGTGTGGAAGTGGTGGTGTAAAGGGCGTGGGGTGGCATGCGGAGTGGTGGGATGGGGGCACCCATACAGCCAGTTCACTCTGCAGAACCAGGCGTCAGGGTGGGTGGTCAGTGGGAAGGGCAGCAAGATGGCTGCCTTGCAAGCCGTGGCAATGGAGGTCCATGCCTGGGCACTGCCACAGTCCCATTGGGGATCACCGCGGCCTCATGGCTCATTCTCCCGTCACCTCTTCCCTCCCCAGCCCCAACCAGCCCGGCCAGTGTCAGGACTGGCGGCCCTCTTCGTGTCCGACCTTCTCTCTCTCCTTCATCAGCCACAGCGCCAGTTTCACGATTTTTAAAAGCACAAAAGAACCCCATTGTCTGGAATTCGCCTCAGTGGAGGCGGTGAATCGAGGAGGCCCCAGCTGGAGATACCGGGTCAGGCCCGCTAATGATATGTCAACGGCGTTTACTGTACTTGCATTCTGAAACATTGAATTCTGTCGAGGCACTGGAGAATTACAAGTTGGCTTGAAACCTGTGCCCTCTAGGATTTAGCCGTCAAAACGGATTCTCCGCCCAATCGCGTTTCCCAATTCCGGTGTCAGCTGACAGAAAATCCCGCCCGCCGTCTCTCACTGCCAATGAAAAACATCTGAAGTATAGTTATTGTTGCAAAGTAAGGAATAATGGCAGCCAATGTATGCACAGCAAGGTCTCACGAACAGCAACATGATCATGACTAGATACTTTTTTTTCTCGTGATGTATATTGAGTGAAGTCGTCTAAAATAAAAATTAAACAGATCAGAATAATGCACAATGCACTTCATGTGAATACGAAGTGTTTTGGGATGTTGTGAAGGGTGCTACACAAGTCTTTCTTTTTCTTCATTCTTCCCTGCCTTTCTCTCTCTTTCAAGTCCTTTTTCTCCCTTCCCTACTTTCTGCTGAGGGAGAGCAGCAGTCTATTCCAGTATTCAGAGGGGAATTAAAAGCAGGCCTTTAAAACTCTGACTGTGCACTTAAAACATTTACAATTCCTATATTACTTCCACTGCTGTAACATTTGAGATCCAGAACGCAGCACATATCGCTGCTGCTTCTTCGCACATCAAGTGGGAACATTCCACAGAAAAAGGCTCTTGATCACACTGATTTTTTGTTTGGAATATGCAGCCCATGTCAGAAGGTTAATGAAGAACATTTGGGTGAATAATGCACGCATTCAGTGGTTCATTCAATCGCCCCGATCAAGGACTGAGATCTCACTTAACGGGCTACTATTCCACTTTGACTGAGCAGATATGTACCTTCTGACTTGCAACAAACATTGTCGCTGTGCTAATTACAGACAGGGATTAAGCAGAATTCCAGTACTTAGCAAAGTAGTGTCGGACTAATGAATGGTCCTTATTGTCAAAAATCCAAAAGTACAATGTCTGCAAATGAGTCAGAGGCTTCCTTTGTTAACCAGTATCTAATGGTTTTAAACAAAAGCATTGTGACAGTTGAAAAGAACACTAATCGTGCTTTGAGGACTGTAAACAATGACAACAGTGTAGTGAAATGTGATGGTATCTGTTTATTGTGTGTTTGAGTGAACTAGTGCCCAAAGCTGGCAATAGTCTGAATCCAAGGCACAAATGCTGGCCTCCTTTTGCAACACAAAGCCAAGTTTATGTTTTAGAACCAGTTCTGAAGAAGCAACAAACTATATTTCCACACTTTGTAACTGCATTTCCTTCTTACAACGCCAACCACTCTAATTTCGCCGAATTCAATTATTGCAGTGTTATGCTGTACGATTTAGAAGGGGTATAAATATTTAAAATAATACCAGAGGTATTAATGAGCAACCAACGTAATAGAAAGGGAGAAAGGGGATGTTCTACACAGAAGCCCAGGAGCAGTGGCTGAGGGGAGTCATTTTCTATAAGAAATGGGCATTGAACTGGGCCACCTCCTTCCTTCAACTGTCCTGGAGTCTCACAGCAGGTCAAGGATGGCTCAGCCACACCATCGCGATGAGTCATCCTGTACCCCGGCCCAGGAAGGAGGCTGCCAGCCATCCCGTTCACCGTGCCTGGAAGGAGGTGGCAGAGGCAGTCAGCGGCATGAGCAACACCATCTAGACCGGCAGCAGTGCTGTTAAAAACTGCACGACCTCCGCTGGGGGGCCAGAGTGAATAGGCAGCGCTGTGCACCGGCACCAACACCCCCCCCCCCCCCCCCCCCCCCCCCCCGACCTCCGCTGGGTGGCCAGAGTGAATAGGCAGCACTGTGCCCAGGCCCCAACCCCCCCCCCCCCCCTCCTCTCTCCTCCCCCTCCCCCCCCCACCCCCGACCTCCGCTGGGTGGCCAGAGTGAATAGGCAGCACTGTGCCCAGGCCCCAACCCCCCCCCCCTCTCTCCCCCCCCCCCCCCCCCCCCCCCGACCTCCGCTGGGTGGCCAGAGTGAATAGGCAGCGCTGTGCCCAGGCCCCAACCCCCCCCCCCCCTCCTCTCTCCCCCCCCCCCCCCACCCCCGACCTCCGCTGGGTGGCCAGAGTGAATAGGCAGCGCTGTGCACCTGGCAACCAACCCCCCCCCCCCCCTTCTCCCCCCCCCCCCCCCAATCCCCCGACCTCCGCTGGTGGCCAGAGTGAATAGGCAGCACTGTGCCCAGCCCCAACCCCCCCCCCCCCCTCCTCTCTCCCCCCCCCCCACCCCCGACCTCCGCTGGGTGGCCAGAGTGAATAGGCAGCGCTGTGCACCTGGCACCACCCCCCCCCCCCTCCTCCCCCCTCCCCCCCCCCCCCAATCCCCGACCTCCGCTGGGTGGCCAGAGTGATAGGCAGCACTGGCCCAGGCCCCAACCCCCCCCCTCCTCTCCCCCCACCCCCGACCTCCGCTGGGTGGCCAGAGTGAATAGGCAGCACTGTGCCCAGGCCCCAACCCCCCCCCCTCCTCTCCCCCCACCCCCGACCTCTGCTGGGTGGCCAGAGTGAATAGGCAGCGCTGTGCCCAGGCCCCAACCTCCCCCCCCTCGCCCCCCCCCCCCCCACCCCCCCCCCACCCCCGACCTCCGCTTGGTGGCCAGAGTGAATAGGCAGCGCTGTGCCCAGGCCCAACCTCCCCCCCCTCCCCCCCCCCCCCAATCCCCCGACCTCCGCTGGGCTGGCCAGAGTGAATAGGCAGCGCTGTGCACCTGGCACCAACCTCCCCCCCCCCTCCCCCCCCCCCCCCCAATCCCCCGACCTCCGCTGGGCGGCCAGAGTGAATAGGCAGCGCTGTGCACCTGGCACCAACAAACCCCCCCCACCCCCCGACCCAGAGGGCGGCTGAATCCCCACCCTGCACCACATGCCAGAAGCAGCACCAAGCACACCTAAAAATGATACTTTGGGTGATTTTAATCTGCATTGAGATTGGGAAAATGCAGAGTCACAATAGATGAGAAATTCATGGAGTGTATGCAGTTAGTGTTCTAGACCAACACGGTGAGGAACCAACTAGTGAATAGGCCTCCCTAGACCGGGTAATGTGTATTGAGAACGGAATCATTGGCAGTCTAGTTGTGCGAGACCTCTTGGGGTAGAGTGACCATTATATGATAGAATTTTTCATCAAGATGGCGAATGACGTAGTTGATTTTGAGACTAGGCTCATGAATCTTAATAAAGGAAACTACGATGATATGAGGCATGAGTTGACTATGATCCATGGGGAAACGTTACTTAAAGGGATAGCAGTAGTTCGGCAATGGCAAACATTCCAGGAGCACATGGGGCAACTGCGCATGGATCAGGCTGAGCCTGGCGATGAGGATGCATTAACTCTCCTCAGGGCCTTCTCTCACAACCTGACTTCCAACTCTCCTCCCAGCTCTTCCTAATACCTACTCTTCACCTCCCCAATTGGAACCAATTCCCACTTCATCAGTTCCTTATATATTTCCAAGACCCTCCCCTCCCCAACCTCTGTTTTAGACAGCACCTTATCCTGTAGTCCCCTTAGTCGGAGGTGAGGAAACTTTGGGACCTGCCTATGGATAAAATCCTGTACCTGCAGGTACTGGAACCCATTTCCACCCGGCAATTCAAGCTCCTCCTCTAGCTCCTCCAGGCTTGGGAAACCCTCCTCAATAAAGGGGTCCACAAATATCTCAATCCCTGCCCGCTGAAACCTCCTGAGCGAACCGGTGATTATCACAAATCGGTGACCACACCGATGCCCCCTCCAGTCTCATATGCTGCCTCCATTGTCCCCACACTCTCAGGGCTGCCAGTACCACTGGGTTTGTGGAGTACCGAGCCGGCGAGAACGGCAGAGGTGCCGTCAGCAAAGCCTTCAGGCTCGTGCCCTTGCAAGATGCCGTCTCTGCTCGCTCCCACACTGACCCCTCTCCCACTACCCATTTCCTAACCATCGATATATTAGCCGTCCAGTAGTAATTAATAAAGTTTGGAAGAGCCAAGCTCCCCTCCCCGCTTCCCCCGTTCAAAAATAACCTTCTTCAAGCTCAGGGCTTGAACCCAAGATCGCCGCATTCATCTTCTTAAAAAATACCTTGGGGATGAAGACTGGAAGACGCTGAAACACGAACAGCAAACTCGGGAGGACTGTCATTTTCACAGTCTGTACCCTCCCAAGCTAGTGACAGCGGGAGCACATCCCACCTGCGGAAGTCCCCTTTCATTTGCTCAATCAACCTGCCCAAATTGAGTTGATGAAGCTGACCCCAGTCCCTTGCCACTTGAATCCCCAGGTATCGAAAACTCCCTCCCACCACTTTGAACGGCATCTCCCTCAGTCTCCTCTCTGCCCCCTTACCTGGATCGCAAAAACCTCACTCTTGCCCATATTCAGTTTGTAACCTGAGAACCAACCAAATTCCTCCAATACCGCCATAATTCCTGCAATTCCCTCCAACGGGTCTGTTATATAAAGGAGCAAATCATCCGCATAAAGCGAGACTCTGTGTTCTGTCCCCCCTCTCACTGTCCCCTCCAAAATGTTCGATGCTCTCAGTGCCATTGCCAAAGGCTCTATGACCAGGGCAAACAGCAGTGGGGAGAGTGAACACCCCGTCTCGTCCCTGGCAGAGACTAAAATATTCTGATTGAACCCGGTTTGTCATTAAATTTGCCACGGGTGCCTGATATAGCAACCGGACCCAATCCACAAATCCTGCCCAAACCCAAACCTTCCCAGAACATCCCACAAATACTTCCACTCCACCTGATCAAAGGCCTTTTCTGCATCCATGGCCACCACCACCTCGACCTCGCGCCGCTCCGCAGGCATCATTATTACATTTAGGAGCCGCTTAATGTTGAACGTCAGGTGTCGTCCCTTAACAAATCCCGTCTGGTCCTCCCCTATTACTCCCCTATTACAATCCTCTATGCGTGTGGCCAAGATCTTTGCCCGCAATTTCGCATCTACATTCAACAGGGAGATCGGCCTATACGACCCACAACTCTCCGGATCCTTATTCCGCTTCAAAATCAGAAAAATCGATGCCTGCACCTGCGATAACGTTGGGGGAGCACTCCCAGCTCCTTTGACTCATTAAAGCCTTTACCAGGAGCGGTCCCCACAGCCCGGAAAACATTTTATAAACTCCACCAGGTTCTGTTTGGTCCCGGGGCTTTAACCGATTGCATCCACCCCAGCCCGTCTATTACCTCCCCAAGCCCAATTGGGGCTCCTCATCTATCCTCCACCAACTCCTCATCTATCCTCGGGAACTCCAGCCCTCCCAGAAATCGCTTCATACCCTCCTCCCCGGCTGGGGGGTTCCAATTTATACAATCTACTGTGAAACTCCTGAAACACATAATTTATCCCTGCTGGATCCAAAACCAGCTTCCCCCCCCGTATCTATCACTTTCCCAATCTCTCTCGCCACCTGTTTCCTCAGCTGGTGTGCCAGCATCCTGCTGGCTTTTTCCCCATATTCATACACCAGCCCCTTTACCATCCTCAGCTGTCCCTCTGCCTTACCTGGGGACAGGAGCCCAAATTCCAGCTGCAGTCGCTGCCGCTCCTTCAAAAGCCCGTCATCTGCAGACTCCGCGTACCTCCTGTCTACCTGTAAAATTTAATTTACCAATCTTTCCGCCCGCTCAGTCTTTTCCTATGGGCACGAATTGAGATGAATTCCCCCCCTAATAACCACCTTAAGTGCCTCCCAAACTACCTCCGCTGAAACCTCACCCATGTCATTGAGCCCAAATAATCTCCGAATGGCCTTTACCAACTGGTTCACTTTTTTCCGGGGACCTCGGCATTCATGTTGCGGTGGTCGGCCTGGTTTGGGGGGTTGGGGGGATTGGACTCCGGGAGGGGGGGCCTCCACGGTGGCCTGGCCCGCGATCGGGGCCTACCAATTGGCGGGCGGGCTTATCCTGTTGGGGGCCTATGTTCCTCCGCGGCCGGCCCCTGCAGGCCCCCGCCATGTTGCGTCGGGGCTAGCGCGGAGAAGGCAATCCACATGCAAGCGCAAACTCATGCCGGCCGTGGTGTGCATGCGCGGACCCGCGCCGTCCGTGCTGACGCCCGTATCACCAGTTGGAGAAGCGTGAGGCTCTCCAGTGCGGCGCTGGCCCTCTGTGCAGCACAGGATCGCTGATCCAGGGGCCGGGTGACGCCGTTGTAAAACACCCCGGTGTTTATGACGCCGTCAACACTTAGCCCCAGGATCGGATAATCCCGCCAAAGGTTTCTGGCAACTAAAGCTAGAGGAACAAAGTACAAAGAACTGCACTTTTAATACACCATTTGGATGTTTTTGCTTTCTGAGAATGCCATTTGGCATATTTTCGGCATCAGAAATTTCTCGCCGTTCCAGGGAGCACATAATCAAAGGCATCGAAGGTATACATGTGTACGTGGATGATAACATCGTTTGGGCCTCAATCACAGAAGAGCACTATGAGGTTGCTTAAAGTTCTAACGAGCATCAGGAGAAATGGGCTGAAGCTCAACAAGCGGAAGTGCCAATTTGGAGTAACTGAGGTCACATTCCTAGGTGACAAGCTCTCGTTGCATTTCATGGAACCTGACAAGGTCAAAATCCAAGCAATTCGCAACATGTCAAAACCACACAACAAGAAAGCCATCTTCAGAGTGATGGGTATGATCAATTTTATAGGGAAATTCATTCCAACCTGTCAGCAAAAACAACACATCTACTTGATCTCCTGCACAAGACAACAGATTTCACTTGGACTGAGCAACATGAGCAAAAGTGGAAGAAGCTAAAGACTTCACTAACCCCCACGCCAGTTCTCACATTTTTTGACCCATCTAAGCAGATTAAAATATCAACAGACATGTCGAAAGATGTTCTGGGAGCAGTACTTCAGCAACTCGAGCATGACGATTGGAAACCAGTCGCGTATGTATCACGATCCATGATGACAACAGAGCAGTGATACACTCAAATTGGAAAGAATGCCTATGTTTAGTTTTAGGCTTGGAGAAATTCCATGGCTACATGTATGGGCTTCCAACTTTCATACTGACACAGATCATCGTCCTTTGGTTGACATCATCAAGACAAATCTCAACCAAATGTCTACGCGCATTCAGAGATTGATGATCAAGTTACAACGCTGTGACTTCAATCTAATCTACATGCCAGGCAAATATTTGCTCTTAGAAGATGCATTATCAAGAGCCCCAATACAAAATATTAGTAGTGATATTGGATTGGATTGGATTGGATTTGTTTATTGTCACGTGTACTGAGGTACAGTGAAAAGTATTTTTCTGTAAGCAGCTCAACAGATCATTCAGTACATGGAAGAAAAGGGAATTAAACAAAATTCAAGAAAATACATGAGAATACATAATAGGGCAACACAAGATATACAATGTAACTACATAAGCATTGGCATCGGTTGAAGCATACAGGGTGTAGTGTTAATGAGGTCAGTCAATAAGAGGGTCATTTAGGAGTCTGGTGACAGTGGGGAAGAAGCTGTTTTTGAGTCTGTTCGTCCGTGTTCTCAGACTTCTGTATCTCCTGCCCGATGGAAGAAGTTGGAAAAGTGAGTAAGCCGGGTGGGAGGGATCCTTGATTGCTGCCCGCTTTCCCCCGGCAGCGGGAGGTGTAGATGGAGTCCATGGATGGGAGGCAGGTTCGTGTGATGGACTGGGCGGTATTCACGACTCTCTAAAGTTCCTTGCGGTCCTGGGCCGAGCAGTTGCCATACCAGGCTGTGATGCAGCCCGAGAGGATGCTTTCTATAATGCATCTGTAAAAGTTGGTAAGGGTTAATGTGGACATGCCGAATTTCCTTAGTTTCCTGAGGAAGTATAGGCGCTGTTGTGCTTTCTTGGTGATAGCGTCGACGTGAGTGGACCAGGACAGATTTTTGGTGATGTGCACCCCTAGGAATTTGAAACTGCTAACCATCTCCACCTCAGCCCCATTGATGCTGACAGGGGTGTGTACAGTACTTTGCTGAAGATGTAGATCTGCATGTCAATCTTATTTCCACACTACTACCAGTATCAGATACTAAACTACGTGAGATCCAAGAATGGACCAGGAAGGATCAAATTCTTCAAGAGGTGATGAGGAACTTCAACTCACACTGGCCCTGAGGTCAATGTATGGAGTTCTACAATATAAGATCTGAACTCAGTATCATTAATGGATCGTTACTTCATTTGAACACTATGGTTATACCTCAATCTCTTTGCATGGATGTACTTAAGAGGATACATAAAGGACATCCCAGGATTGAGAAGTGTAAACGGAGAGCTTGTGCCTCTGTTTACTGGCAAGGTAAAACCAGGATGTTGACAGAGTGGTCAGTTGCTATGACACATGCCAGAAGCTTCGTTGCAAGCAAACAAGAGAACTTATGCAAATATCTGATCTACCCACAGCACCATGGCAGAAAGTAGCTTTGAATCTCTTTCACCGACGAGGGAAAGATTATTTAATGATCATAGGCTATTTTTTCAAACTATCCTGTGAGGGCTCTACTGTCAGGCATAATGGCAAGCAGTGTAATACTGCAAACTAAGTCAATTTTTGCTAGACACCGAATTCCTCAGGTTGCCGTGAGTGATAACACCATTATTAGATTAGAACAGTACAGCACAGAACAGGCCCTTCGGCCCTCGATGTTGTGCCGAGCAATGATCACCCTACTCAAGCCCACGTATCCACCCTATACCAGTAACCCAACAACCCCCATTAACCTTATTTTTTAGGACACTAAGGGCAATTTAGCCTGGCCAATCCACCTAACCCGCACATCTTTGGACTGTGGGAGGAAACCGGAGCACCCGGAGGAAACCCACGCACACACGGGGAGAACGTGCAGACTCCGCACAGACAGTGACCCAGCCGGGAATCGAACCTGGGACCCTGGAGCTGTGAAGCATTGATGCTAACCACCATGCTACCGTGCTGCCCCTGAATAAGGAATTAGCTGTAAAGTGTGGCAACACTTCGCAGTCACGTATGATTTCAATCACGTCACATCTAGTCCGTTGTACCCACAAACCAATGGGAAAGCCAAAAAAGGTGTACATATTGTTAAGCAATTGTTGAAGAAGGCAATAGACAGCCAATCAGATCCATATCTTGCACTATTGAGTTACAGAGCATCACCATTGTCACATGGTAGCTCGCCAGCAGAGTTACTCATGAACAGACGGTTGCGTACCACACTTCCATACTTGGAAAAGGAGGAGGAGAATGCAGTGATACTGCAGGAAATGCAAAATATTAAAGCAAAACAAAAGCAGTTCTATGATAGAGTGTCTGGACTTTACCACCTCTGAGTAGTGATAACATTGGGAGAATAGAAGATTCAGGCAATTGGTCAAGAAAAGCCATTGTACTTGAAGAAGTAGCACCTTATTCCTACAATGTACAGACAGAGGTAGGTTTGGTTTTAAGAAGAAATCGTTGCACGCTCTTGAAAACCAGAGAAGACTTTCACAACAGCATGATGGATGATGAATCTACGTCAGAATCAATGTCAGCTGCAGTGTCAGATAGTTCAGCAGTTCCTGAGCATGAGAATGTCATGGAGAACATTGAATCTCCAAGTCCTGAGCAGCAAGGTTAAAGTTTGAGAAGATCAACCAGAGTCAGAAGAAAACCTGATCGGCTCAATTTGTAGATGTGGACTATTTGTACACACTATGCTTGCTGTTCTTGTAAATATATATATTTGTTGAACCAGTTTTAAAAATTTGAAAGAAAAAAATTAATACTGTTAGACTCACAGGCTAATGATGTCACATGTAAATATACTGATGATAATGTATTAATTTATTCCTTCAAAGGAAAGAGGATGTAGTGATTTCATGATTGTGTTGTAATTCACCGACTGACCACTAGGAGCCTCATTCGTATATTAGTGAATGTTAAAGTCAGGTGACCTCAGACTGACTAGGGAGTTAGGAGAGAGGTTGCTTGTGCATGTACATGTTCTTATTCATCTATTGTTTGCATACATTTGATCCACATTTAGTGTTAATACATTGTTTACAGATTTAGCTACAAATGTTCTTGTAATATAAATCAGGCCATCCGACAAGAACATTACACCCATTCTCCTTTGACATCTGATAAACCTCTTCTAGCTTCGAAAAGTCCGCAAACCTTTCCCCCACAAACGTCCAAACACCAACCGATCCCACTCCCGAAAATGAGCTTCCAGCCTCGTCGGGGTAAATCTGTGGTTGTCACAGATCGGTGCCCTCATAAACATGTCCTCCAACCCAAAGTGCTGCCAGCACTGGTTCCATATCCTCAGCGTAGAAATCATCACCGGATTCGAGGAGTATCTGCTCAGCGAGAACGGCAGAGGCGCCAAAACCAATACCCTCAAAGCGGTTCCCTTACACGAGGCCTCCTCCACCCATCACCACACCGACCCCTGTCCACTTTCAAACCATGGCAATGTTTGCTGCCCAGTGGTAGTTCTGCAAGTTTCAGCGCCAGGACTCCCCTCCAGCTATCTCTAGGAAAACCCTCCTGGTTCGAGGAGACTTCCCCACCGCCACAAAGCTCAGGATCAGCTTATTCACTTCCCTAGAGTACAACCTGGGCAAGAAAATTAGGAGACTCTGAAACACAAACAAGAATTTCGATAAGACCGCCATTTTCACTGTCTAAACTCTCCCCTGTCAGGGACAGTGGCAGCATATCCCATCTCCTAAAGTCCTCCCTCATTCCCTCCACAAGTCTCGTCAAGTTTAACTTATGGAGCTGAGCCCAGCTTTGCGCCACATGTATCCCCAGCTATGGGTAACTTGACCCCACCAACTGTAACGGTAGCTTCCTCAGACTTCCCTCCTGCTCCCTGGTATTTATCGGGAACACCTCACTTTTTGACACATTGAGTTTGTATCCCAAGATGGTATTAAACTCTCTCAGGATCCTGATTATCTTGCCGAAGCATTCCACTGGGTTTGATATGTACAATAGGAGGTTGTCCAGGTACAAGGAGACCCGGTGTTCCACTCCCCACCTATGCCATTCCCTAGAGCAGTGTTCTTCAAACTTTTTTCCCTGGGACCCATTTTTACCAACCGGCCAATCTTCAGGACCCAACCCAGCCGACCTTCGTGACCCACGCCGGCTGACCTGCGTGACCCACGCCGGCTGACCTGCGTGACCCACGCCGGCTGACCTCCACGACGCACGCCGGCCGACCTTCGTGACCCACGGCAGCCGACCTGCACGACCCACCATTTTCTCTTACCTTGTTTGCTGCTGACAAAAATGGAGGAAATGGTTTTGGGTCCCTTTGGCCCTCGTACACTCTCCTCCAATGGAATCTGTTGGATGAAGGTGAAGCTTTCCGCTGTCGGAAAGTATGGAGTCTCCATCTGTCCAAAGTTCTGCATTTTTTCCTGTAATATTTTTTCAAATATAACCCCTCCCGAACTTGTAAAAAAAAATAAAACAAAATGAATAAAATAAATGAAAAAATGAATGAAACCCACCTGAACTTGTAAAAAAAAAACGAATAAAATAAATGAAAAAAAATAAAAATTAAATAAATAAAATAAATGAATAAATGAATAAAAACCACTACAGAACTTGTAAAACAAAAAGCAACAACCGTTTAAAAAAATAGTAGTCGCACTGTGCATGCGTGCCTGATTATTGGCGCGTTGCCTGCATGCGCAATGCGGCTGAACTTTTTTTTAACATGTTCGCGGCCGTTTGCAGCCGGCGTTATGAAAAGCCGGCTGCTGCGCGGGGATTTGTGCGATCAAGAACACCGCAGACAACGGCTCCGCGACCCTCCCGACACCCACCCGCGACCCACCGGTCGTGCCCCCGACTTTGAAGAAGACTGCCCAAGAGGTCTGAACAGCTATCGCCAATGGCTCGATCGCAAGAGCAATGAGCAACGGGGAGAGTGGACACCCTTGCCTCAGCCCACGCTGCAAAGTAAAGTAGATTTACATTTAGATTTAGATATATTGTCACGTGTACCGAAGTACAGAGAAAAATATTGTTCTGCGTATGAACATGAAAAAGATAGGACATACGATGAACACACAATGTAAATACATAGACACAGACATCAGATAAAGCATAAGGAGTGTAGTGTTACACAGTAGAGAAGATGCATGGTGCTCAGAGCTGACTCCATTAGTCAGGACACTCGCCTTGAGAGCCTGATACAATAATGTGACCCAGTCTACAAACCTCTGTCCAAACATGAACGGGTCTTTTTCGCAATGGCAGTCAACTGCAGGGGATCAGCGCAGGGGTTCACTAACCTCGAAACTCTATCGAGAGATCAGAGCCTCGTCGGCATAGAAACACTAACCACATGATCCCTCATCAGCCATGACCATTCACCTGGGAATGTGGAGGTTTGGAGTCAGGAGTTGCCCTCCATTAACTGTTCCCCTTGGAGGCATTCACTTCCCTTCATCCCTGCCTCTGACTGCAGCTAATGCCAATTGAATGGCAGCTCCATATCTTACTGGGCTCTCGATGTTATGAGACCCTGGAATGAGATCACGCCCCTCGTCACGGCATGGGCGTCCTTTTAGCGGGTCTTCATGTCAGTCTGTGACGTCCTGGTAGGTGTCATCAGCCACGACTGCAGCGGACAGCTCCTGTCACCCAGGAGCCAACCCCTCAGCTGGGGAATGCACCTCAAAAAGGTCAGGAATAAACCTGCTGCAATGCAGGGATTCACCATAGAGAGGAGAACACAAGTGAGGACATCCAGTTACTTCAGAATTATTAGGATGTCTCTTTAGTCAGTCACAAGTACTGGCCTTAAACTCCGCCCATCCAAAAGACCCTACTCCCACCTTGAGGGATCTCACTGACTGACTAACTATGTAGTCAAGGTCAGTTTTGAAAAATGGTGGATGTTACCTTCTACCCTCCTTCTACCCTCCCCGTCACCCACCAACCTCTCCCTGTCACCACTACCCACCCAATATTACCATTCCTCTCCCTGCGTCACTCTTGAACCTCGCTCGGTTACCCTGGAGCCTATCACGATACATCTCCAAATGCATTCCCTCCCGTCAGAGCAGACACAGGTTATTGTCCCCATGCCCACCCTGAGCCTGCCCCCTTCCACTATTAGAACTACCTGTCTTGTATCCCGATGTGACTCCCCCTCCGTTCCGACCTTTACCTCCCAGACTCGCATTCAGACTTGTCATCCTACTTCATCCCACTACCCCTCTGATTGTGACGGTTCACTCTCCCTATCCTTATCCCATAAGTCAGTCTCCACTGTCCTGCCTTTGTCTTCCCTTCCAACCTAACCCCATTTCCAACCTTTGCCTGACACCTGTTTCCTGCCTTGGCTCAGAGTTTGCTAACGACCCTTGAAAGAAGTTATGCGAGGTCCCCAGGAAAGAGAAAGTAACATCCATGGACCTCAAACTCACAGAAGAGGCGAAACTTGCCAGGTGCACACCACTTGTATATAGTCACAAAGCTGGTCGTGCTGCATTCCTGCTGGCAAGGAGCCTAATTTGGAACGTGAGCTAAATTCTGGTGTGGGGGCCTTTTAATAAACATGCGCAAAATGCTAATGCACGCAAATAGAGTTCTCAATATTGTTCATTGGGAAGCTCAACCCGCTTTTAGCCCGTCTTGAAAGTCGGGAGAAAAAATTCCAACTGTTTATCCTGCCGTTGGGAAAGGATCCCGCCTTTTGCATCCCGCCAAGTTAAGTGTCCCTGCCCACTATGATTCCTCTACTGCGAGAGCGGGAAACTCCGCCCCATGTCAGACATGTTTTTCAGGAAGGTCTAAAGCCACACTGTGAATCTGGGAGGATTTCCTCGGCCACAGGAAGTAGGCGATACATTTCTGCACTTGCCCAGCTCCGGCTAAGAGGGAAATACCTCAATCATTTCCACAACATAATTTAATATGGTGTTACAACCTGCCTGCTTACCATTGGCTGGGGACTAATGACAATCCCACAATCCTTTGGGAGTATGAGCTTCCCCAATGAGGTGGGCGGAGAAATCATTAGCAGATTCCCTGCATAAATAATGCTGGCCAGTTTGGAACCAGCAGAGAGAGAGAGGAGTGAGCAGCAAGGGAAGTTGCTGCTGCTGTTGTATACATATGTTATTGTAAATAAATGTTATTTCTTTGTATCCTGAAGACTCATGCTGGATTCTTCGCGGCCCTCACAAAATACGGATATACAGTTGTCACATTCCTGAATTTTGGGGTGGGGTGGGGAGTTCCTTTTCCTCCCAAATTCATCGAACGAGTGCATGGATTCTTGGGCTGGAATTTTCCAGCACTTCAGCCTGCAAGCTGGTGTAATCTCCGGTCCTGTCAATGTGAACAGAGATTTCAATGGCTCGCTGGCCGTGTTTTGGGGTAACCCACAGTCAGGGTTTTTTTTCGAAGTGTTAAAGTGAAAGACCATACCCCATTATCTTTCAGGATGCTGAACAACAACGCCAAACATAAACATTTGTAAAACTGTGAGGAATAAATACTTTGCTCCAGGAGTGATTCCACTGACAAATAGGAATATGATGTATTAAAACAAATTTTATTATTAGCACAGGATTAAATTACATTAACATCATAGAAACTAGCTTACAATTAACAGCTAAACAATTCTTAACAATAAAAGGAAATCCTCTAATTTCTAACTGGTACCTTTTCTATCACCAATTAAGCAAAGCACATCACAGGTCAAAAAACACTTATAAATAAAGTTAGCAGGTATAATTGCTGTTCTCTCGATAGAGATTTCTTGGAAACTGCTTGAAGAGAAAGAGAGATCCTTTCAGATAATGTATAAGTCCTGCTGTCTTTGGCAGACTAT
This sequence comes from Scyliorhinus canicula, assembly GCF_902713615.1. Taxonomy (NCBI): domain Eukaryota; kingdom Metazoa; phylum Chordata; class Chondrichthyes; order Carcharhiniformes; family Scyliorhinidae; genus Scyliorhinus; species Scyliorhinus canicula. Next base: position 182,969,791 of record NC_052146.1, read on the forward strand.
TGCTTAGCCTGATAGCCTTTGACAAAAGCTTACTACTCAGACTAAAGCTCCGAGCAAAACTAAAAGCTGAACTGCCAGCAACAGACCTGACTCCTCCCATTAATTATATCATCTCTATCCCTATTAACTGGGTTATTGGGGATGTAATTTGAGTACAATGGGCCATAGCAAATTAGTGACTTTTGTAAAGTATATTTTTTACAGATAATGAGACAAACTTTCAAAACACAAACTCTTACAGTACAGAACAATTATTTCCGCAAATGTAAGAACAGACCAGTTGGGATAATTTCAGAACTATCATAGAATTTACAGTGCAGAAGGAGGCCATTTGGCCCATCGAGTCTGCACCGGCTCTTGGAAAGAGCACCCTACCCAAGGTCAACACCTCCACCCTATCCCCATAACCCAGGAACCCCACCCAACACTAAGGGCAATTTTGGACACTAAGGGCAATTTATCATGGCCAATGCACCTAACCTGCACATCTTTGGACTGTGGGAGGAAACCGGAGCACCCGGAGGAAACCCACGCACACACGGGGAGGACGTGCAGACTCCGCACAGACAGAGACCCAAGCCGGAATCGAACCTGGGACCCTGGAGCTGTGAAGCAATTGTGCTATCCACAATGCTACCGTGCTGCCCTATGGTCCTTAAGAACTAGTGCCTCTTAATTGCACAATGGATCAATGAGGGAATATGGGGTGGGGAAGAGGATAAAGCCATATAAACATGGTGAAATGGCACAACAAGATGCACACCTATATGTATAGCAGAATCAAGACTTGCTACATGGTGCACAGAAAACCTTGCAGGAGCAGGTCAGAGCCTATATATTTGAGATAGGGGCCCCACACTTTACGGAATGTATCCGACTTAGAACGGAGTACAGAGTCAGGAATTCCATAGGAATATAATCCATAACTATCTTATGCCAATTTTGAATCGAAGGATACTTGTCACTTATCCAGTAGAGGATGTTCATTTTATGGACCAAACTTGCCACACCCCTACTTCTGGTCAAGAATGAGGCAAAGAAAACCTGCCCCACCCAATCCTGCTTTAACTTTAAGTGCTCCTTGTCATTCAAATACGTCTCCTCTAACAAGGCTATGTCCTTTTTCGGAAGGACAGGATCTTTTTCCTTCTGATAGGATGATGAATTCCCTGCACATTCCAGGAGTATAGTTTAAAATTAGCTGTCACCATTGCACAGCGCACCATAAGAAATATAGGTCAGGATTACCGTGCCACATTCAGGCCTGCACCAAAACACACCTCCCCCATCTAAAGTCACACCAGAGGCACCATAATGTCCTTATAACGTTCTTCAATCAGATAAGAGACCTCATTTCAAGATCTAGGCAACACCTTACAAACCCCAACACAACAAAAGTACAACAAAATCACGACGACAATAGTTCTAAGGGGACATTCTTCAACACACGTGAGGACCCATAAGGCTAACCCATGGCCAAGCCATCATTACCATCAGGAGACAAACTCCTCGAAAAGGAGGAGAGAGAAGCCAAAAAGAGAATGGGAGCCAAATGTCCCTTCTGCATTTTGGGCCCACCTATGAAGACCAAAACTTATCACCCACCTCCCAGCAATAAGGCCATTTGATTTTATCATGATTAAAGAAAGGATACCCAATGGCCAGTACTACTACTACTCATAATAATCGCTTATTGTCACAAGTAGGCTTCAATGAAGTTACTGTGAAAAGCCCCTAGCCGCCACATTCCGGCGCCTGTTTGGGGAGGCCAGTACGGGAATTGAACCCATGCTGCTGGCCTTGTACTGCATTACAAGCCAGCTGTTTAGTCCACTGTGCTAAACCAGCCCCAATATGGTGCTGAACCAGCCCCAATGTGTAAAACCAACCCCAATGTGCTAAACCAGGCCCAATCATAAAGATACAGATAAGAGAAAAATGATGGATAATTAACACTCGGCACAGCTACCATGGGCGGGATTCCCCCCTACCCGGCGGGACGGGGGTCCCGGCGGGATGGAGTGGCGTGAACCACTCCGGCGTCGGGCCGCCCCAAAGATGTGGAATCCTCTGCACCTTTAGGGGCCAAGCCCTCACCTTTAGGGGCCAAGCCCTCACCTTTAGGGGCCAAGCCCTCACCTTTAGGGGCTAGGCCCGCGCCGGAGTGGTTTGCGTCTCGCGGCTGGCATGGAAGGCCTTTGGCACCACACCAGCCGGGGCCGAAGGGGCTCTGCCAGCCGGCGGAAGTCCGTGCATGCGCGGGAGCATCAGTGGCTACTGAAGTCATCCCCACGCATGCGCAGGGAGGGGGGTCACCTCGGAGGTTGATGGCTGACACGGAGGGGAAAGAGTGCCCCAACGGCACAGGCCCTCCCGCGGATCGGTGGGCCCTGATTGCGGGCCAGGCGACCGTGTGGGCACCCCACAGGTCCAGATCGCCCTGCGCCCTCCCCCCCCCCAGGACCCCAGAGCCCGCCCATGCCGCCTGGTCCCGCCGGTAAGGGAGGTGGTTTAAATCACGCCGGCGGGACCGGCATTACAGCAGCGGGACTTCGGCCCATCGCGGGCTGGAGAATCGCTGGGGGGTGGGGGGGGGGGGGGGCCCGCTGACCGGTGCGGCGCGATTCCCGCCCCTGCCGAATGTCCGGTGCTGAAGAATTCGGTGGCCGGCGGGGGTGAGATTCACGCCGCCCCCTGGCGATTCTCCGACCCGGGGGGGGGGGGGGGGGGGGGGGGGGGTCGGGGAATCCAGCTTCATCAATGAAGGTACCTGATATTCTTAAGAATAAAACAGTCAGTATACTGCTCAATTGCTAACACCTCCCAATAAACATGATAGATGACAATATGAGATTAGACAAAAGACATTATAACAGGATAAAGTCCAAGGGCAGGATTCTCTGTCCCACCAGCCCTGTTTTCCTGCATAGCGTGCCCCTGTTGGCAGTGGGATACTCCGTACCTGCAGCCGGACAATGGGATTTCCCGTTGTGGCCAGCCCACACTGTCGGGAAACCCGCAGGCGTGGGTGCTCTGCTGGTGAAGCGGAGGATCCCGCCAACGGAGAATCCTGCAGCGAATGTTCTAATGAATTCCGGACTGTCAGTCCAAATCCGCCCCAATCATGGACATTACAAAGGCCATGCACTGGCCGTATTATCGAGTTGTCAGGTATTATGGAGTTGTTGGATATCTCCCTCAGGGTCACAGGATAACGTAGGACATAATTCACTCCAGCTGCCTTGAGCTGCTTTCTGACTTCATAGAAGCCTCTGCCACTTATGCTGTGTCGCCGCCAAGAAGTCCTGGAAAATTGAGATCCTCATCCTCATCCTCCCCTCATGGAGCCAGATCCCGCCACACCACCTCCAGAACCTTTTCCCTGTTTTCAAATAGATGAAAGTGAATGATTATAGGTCTGGGAGATTGCTTGTCCCTAGGCTTCAAAGACTGGATACCATGCGCCCTTTCGAGCTTGAAATGCCCAGCCTTCACATCCAGCTTAAGGAAACGTGATAGCCAGCTCAAAAAATTGAAGAAGGATCTTAGCCTCTGCTCCTTCTGGCAGACCGAAAACCCGGAAATTCTTCCTCCGGCCTCGGTTCTGCAAATCTTCCAGGATTTCTGACATACCGTTCAGCTGGTCTTCCAAGGACCGAAAGCGAGTGTCAGCCGAGGAAGCAACATTTTCAATGTTCAGGATAATTTCCTCCATTTCACCGGGCCTTTTATTAGCATTCTACAGCTCTGTCTCATGAGCACTTATATCGTGCGTCAATAAGTGTGTCGTCTATTACTCTGATAATATTCGCAGTCATCATTTGCACGCCTTCAAAAGTGCCGGGTTGGCCCATCTTGCTCGAGGATCGGGTCGCCATGTTGAGAAGCCAGCTCCAACCCCCCCTTGCATCCGACTGCTCCCTCTTATCGCCAGCTTTCTTAGAATTCCTCAGCATTTTTTCTCCAATGCTCAACGAAACCATTTTCCAGGGACATACAGCAGAGGATTGACTCCTGCAGAGCATTGACTCCTAGATTAGGCAAGCATGTGACGCACAAACAGGATAAAAGAAGGATTACAAAAAGAGTGGCACGATGCTAGAGGAAAAACTGCTGTTCCCGCACCGGCATCACATGATTCTCCCATCAGCTTCTGGTTTGCCATTCCATTAAAGTCGATGGGCATGGACTTGAGGAGAAATGTCAAATTACGGTCCATTTTATCCAAACGGCCAAAGTTGAAATTACCCCCAGAGTGTGCAAATAAGTAAAGATTCCTTGGCTTGTCACACACTCTTTCTTTAATGTCTTAAGGCTTCTGTCCATGGTTTGACTGATCTGATCAGCTGTTACAAGGCATTCGCAATCCCTGCTTAAGCAGGTGTCTCACATTGATTGGCTTTGTTCCACTCAGTTGCAAGCATCTGCAAGTGGCCTGCTTTGGAGTTTTGGAGAGTAGCCAAGAGATCAAGAGGTGTCAGTCCCAATAATGAAAAGAATTTTAAGCAGTGCTCATTGAGGATGACAGGTATGCCTTTACTCTGGAAGGAGAGGCTGGAGCTGTTGGAACATGTTCTCAGGAAGCTGGAATGACAATGCCCCGCAGAGATTCCGTAGTGGGGAAAAAAAACTTGAGGAGAGCTGAACCATTATAAAAGCCAAGATGGTCAAATATAAAGAAATAAAACAAGTCAGCTCGTTATTGGCAGAAATAACTGCACGGGGAAGAAGGTACAGGAAACAGTAACGGCTAAGGACAATGTTCTTGACAATGGGTCAACAGATTCAGGTGTAATTCACCAGGAGGTAAATAGCTATAGAGAGAGGAAGCTGAAAGTGAAACACTGAACCGCAAGTAATGGCATTTTGGGCTGTTTCCTACAGTGGGCTTCAGGCCAGAAAGCAGCTCGCAAGCCTACATCAGCTGGCAGAGGGACCGGCTTGGCAATTTTACCACAGGAGGCCTACTATACTTGGCTGCCTGTGGACCCACAGTCCAATTCAGGGAGTGGGCAGGCAGACTGATGATGCTGCTAGCCATCTGATTGGGTCAGCATCTCTGAAGCCTCAACAATGTCACTGGGAGAGGTGGGCGCCATTGGGACAGGTCAGAGACCTCGGTGGGGGGGGCACGTCAGAAATGGGGAAAAGCAGAAGCCAGGGAAACTGGACAGGCACTGGCCGAGGTCTCAGCTGAGCTAGTGGCTGTCCGGACCGTGGCATTACAAAATCGACTGGCTTTGGATTATCTGGTAGCCTCGCAGGGAGGAACGTGCGCTATCGTAGGTCAGGAGTGCTGTACTTATATTCCAGATGGCTCTGAAAATATCACTAACCTGGCCGAACATATTAAGAGACAGGCTGCTCAAATTCAAGAGATTGGCAGTGAATTTCATGACTATAACCCGCCGGGTTGGCTAGGATGGTTGGGTCATGGATTATTTGACTGAATCTTTAAGGCCTTCATTCTACTGCTACTAATGCTACTAGGGATAGGATTGCTTGGTTGCTTGTGTAAATGCATTTTCAATTGAATCATGGATATACCTATTTAACTAGTTGTCATGATGTGACAAAAGGAGGGAATGTGATGTTGTACGAAGTAAATAATGGCATGATGGGAAAACTGGTCAATTACTGGATACAATGAAAGAAAAACTGACTTTGCATGACCTAAAGCATGAATAAGATCAGAGAAGGTCACGTTGTTCCGAAATGCCTGGGCTCTGTAAATTCTGATAAGACTAACTCGTCATAACCCAAAGCAGTCTAAATACGACAAGATAGGGCCAGAACAAGTCTCCTCCGATTCTTAAACATGCGATCAAAAGACAAGATAATGGTATGAGACCCAGCGTCCTGAAAGGTCAGCAAGGCGACGCCTGTTTTATGATAATGATTATGTTTGTACTTCTGATCGAATTCCTGACCAAGCTGTAGTCACGTGATCTTGATTCTGATAATGTATAAATGCTGAGCTGATTCTCTGTGAAAGCACGGAACTGGAGGAGGAAATAGTAGTCTTGCTGACTGCTCCCTGACTTCAAGTTTCAGCCATTTCTGCATGCAGCTGTAATTCGTAAATAAAGCTTTGTTTTGTTTTCTTAACGAGCGCTGTTGAATCTTTCTATCACAGTCCAGAAGTGGGAAAAATATTGACTTCGACATCCATACAGAGTCTGAGACCAGCCGATTGCTGGGATCCACAATGTCCCTTCAGCGAAGTTCTGGACGTAAACTGCGTCACTCACTAAAAATTCCCGATGGGTCAGGCCCGTCTCGTCTCAACTTGTTCCTGCTTGTTGCGGATCTTTTCCCCGGAAAGACGAGGTTGAATTGCGGGCGTGGCCAACATCCCATTAACAGTTCCGAGGGCCCCACTCCGGTGGTGGCGTATGGTATAGTCCTGTCGTAGAAAAGGAAACAGGTGAGGCGGGTCTCTGGGGAACCCGAGGTCGGCTTCCGCCTGCTGAGCTTAAACGTCTGCACTGCCCATTCAGCCAAACTGTTGAATGATGGGTAGTAAGGTGCAGTTCACACATGTACTCCGTTTTGCTTTTGAAAGTCGGCAAATCATGAACTTGAAAAAGCGGTGCCGTTTTTCGACACCCAGTATCTTGGCAAGCCTGTGAACAGTAAAGGTTTGCCTGAGTCACTCAGTGGTGGCTCTTGATGCCGTCGTGGTCATTCAGTGGACATCCATCCATTTTGAATGTGCGCCCACAATAATTAGATACATTGCTCCTTGTAAAGGCCCCGTGAAGCCTATGTGGAGTCAGCCTGACCACTCCACTGGATGGAGTGGAGCTGCAGGGGGAGCTTCTGGTGCTCCTGTAACTGTGTACGTTGTTTCACTAAAGTCTCGATACTAAAGTCAATTCCGGACCAACACACATAGCTCCGGGCCAACATCTTCATTTTAAAGACTCCCAGGTGTCCACTATGGAGGTCTTGCAAGATTGCCCCCTGGCCTCGCTTGGGGATGAGCACCGGGGAGCTCCACAGCAGGATGCCATCAACTACATTGAGTTCACGGTGGATGCACGCAGATCCTCTTGGACAGCGCAACGCTGGGCCCTGTACAACACTATGTGATAGACCCTGGCCAATGATGGGCCTGTGTCCATGTCTTCACCTGGGCTCCTTGACCAGCAAAGAGCCCATAAAGTGTCGGACTGTGATTACCTCGCCTGACCTGGGAGGTGTCGGCGTGCCGGTGGGCAATGGGGGGCCGCTGAGAGCGTCTGCGTGCGGAAACTTAGTTCCTGGGCGATGTTCCAACAAACATTCATGAATGGGGGCCGGACGCCACAGGGAAACTCTCCTATCGTCCTTGAAAATCCCCATCAGTGGCTTATGGTCCTTATAATGTCCGAGGATGTACTGGGGAACCGCTTCACCCCGAAGACCAACACCAAACCTTCTATTTTGATCTGTGCATATTTCCACTCTGCTGCCTCCAGGGTGCGTGCAGCAAATGCAATGGGCCGTTCCATATCGTCATTCGGTGCACCAGAACAACACCGATGCCAGAGGGTCAGGCATCGCAGGTTAACAAAAAGGCTTGGATGGGGAAAAATGAGTCAGCAGGTGCGAAGATGATAGCTGCTGTTTCACTTCATTGAAAACCATTGTTGTCCCTTCTTTAATAACAGGTGCAGCGGGGTCAACACCATCACCAAATTTGGGATGGATTTTTCCCAATAGAGGCCCAATAAAGAACAGGGATCTGTAGGATCCTTGGATATGATGGCCTGCCAGATTACTTGTACCTTGCCAACCACTGGGTGCAAGCAATTCCTGTCCACCCTGTAATCTAAATAGACCCTCAGCTGGATTCTCCATTATTGGGACTAAGACCCTACACCGGGGTCAAAACCGTAGAGTTTTACTCCTGAAAATCCTGGAAAAAAGTAACACGGATTCATAGCCCTGCAGGGGGCGAGCAGGAACTCACAGCTTTTCGTCACCCTGGTGATAGCGAGTGGCGTGGTTCAAGTAGAACAGGCAACGGTTGAGGCGGGTTTGTGGTGGGGCTGGGGTCTGTTTTCTCATCCCACGTTTGAATGTCTGCACGGCACTTTCTCCCAAACCATTTGACGACAGCTGCGGGCATGATGGACCCCAGTTTGCTTAATGAAAATCCACGAACTCCGAACTAGTAAAAGCAGGTACCATTGTCCGACATGAGTACCTCCGGGGGTCCGTGAACACTAAAAGTCTGCCGGAGCCGTTTGGTGGTGGTACGCGATGTAGTCGTCGTCATCTGGTGTACATCCATCCATTTAGAGTGTGCGTCTACTATGAATAGGTGCATTGACCCCTGGAAAGGCCCTGTAAAATCCACATGGAGGCGGAACCATGGCTGGGGAGATCTTCTGGTGCTCCTGGCACCGTACACAGATTTGCCAACTTCGTCTATGCCAGGCCACCACACGTAGCTCTGGGCCAACATTTTCATTTCTGAGTCCCCTGTGTGTCCGTTATGGAGATCCGGCAAAGTTGTCCCCTGGCCACGTTCAGGGATGACCACTCGGAAACCCTACAGCAGGATCCCGTCTACCACGTTGATTTCTGTTACTTTTGTGGTAAAAGCCCACATGTCCTCTGGGAGGGAACGGTGCTGGGCTCTGTACAGCACGATGTGGTGGACCCTGGCCAGCAACAGGTCTGTCTGTGTCCAAGCCTTTACTTGGGCCGCCCTTCCAGGTAAAGAGACTGTAAAATGTAAAGTCGCAACTACCTGGGGCAGCACGGTAGCATGGTGGTTAGCATAAATGCTTCACAGCTCCAGGGTCCCAGGTTCGATTCCGGCTTGGGTCACTGTCTGTGCGGAGTTTGCACGTCCTCCCCTTGTGTGCGTGGGTTTCCTCCGGGTGCTCCGGTTTCCTCCCACAGTCCAAAGATGTGCGGGTTAGGTGGATTGGCCATGATAAATTGCCCTTAGTGTCCTAAAAAGTAAGGTTAAGGGGGGGGGGGGGTGTTGGGTTACGGGTACAGGGTGGATATGTGGGTTTGAGTAGGGTGATCATTGCTCGGCACAACATCGAGGGCCGAAGGGCCTGTTCTGTGCTGTACTGTTCTATGTTCTATGTACCTTGACCGATGGTGCCCGCGTTGGCGTACTGGTAGGTAGCAGGAGGTGGCTGAGGGCGTCTGCATGAGGAATCTTCGACCCTGCGTGACGTTCCAAAATATACTCAGATGGTGCCAGAAGGAGAGCCCACCGCTGACTATGGGCGGACACCACTGGAGATAGGCATGGATCATGTCAAGCTCGGAAACGTGTCCGGCCGGTTGGCGTACATTCAGCATACTCGCTGCCAATCCAGCCAGAGGCATTTTAGTCAGTCATGCCCCAGGATATTTGGGCCTGAACCTTTCACCACCAGCAGTGGTATATTCGCCGACTGAGCCCCGTAATCCACAGGGACGTCCGAGGTGCCCGCGATCTCCAATGGCTCCCTGGTGTCCATTGTCAGTCAGGCATCAGTATTTCTCAACACTAAGGAGCATATCCCTGAGCTAATTTCATTGTACGTGCGGTGGCTGATCACAGAGACCACCCCTCTGGTATCCATCCGTATCGGGAATCAGTTGATCTGGTCTGTAACCTGGATAGATGCCGCCCATGGTGCTGAAATACAGTATAGGTGGTGGTGGGTGTCCTCCGGCTCAGTGCTGATGAAATGAGCCCGCGCTCTGCAGCAGTCATCGAGGAGGCGTTGGCGGGTGGGCGTGGTGTCCCACTGGCGTCCGCACCGCCAGTTCCCCCTGGTGCCAACACATTCACCCCGCTTGTCAGGGATCGCTGGTGTATAGGATGCATGGCGTCCTTCGATGGGAAATTACTGCCATTGGTGCCGGTCCCCTTGAGTGCGCCCCTTATGGTTGGAGCCCAGAACTGCCACATGGGAGAGGAGAGCTCTGCGCCCTGCTGAGCGACCAAGTTTCAGGATGGCCATCCCTTGAGGCACTGCTGCCTCACGACACCGAGGTCCCAGGTTCAATCCCGGCTCCAGGTCACTGTCCCGTGTGGAGTTTGCACATGAAATGAAATGAAATGAAAATCGCTTATTGTCACGAGTAGGCTTCAAATGAAGTTACTGTGAAAAGCCCCTAGTCGCCACATTCCGGCGCCTGTTCGGAGAGGCTGGTACGGGAATCGAACCCGTGCTGCTGGCTTGCCTTGGTCTGCTTTAAAAGCCAGCGATTTAGCCCTGTGACATTCTCCCCGTGTCTGTATGGGTTTCGCCCCCAAAACCCAAAGATGTGCAGGGTAGGAGGATTGGCCATGCCAAATTGCCCCTTAATTGAAAAAAATTAATTGTGTACTTTGAATTTATAAAAAAAGAAACAACAAAGGAAAAAGGATGGTCATCCCTTGGAGCTCCAAGGCACTGCGTTCTGTGCCCTCCCTCGCTTTTTTCAGGTCAAAATCAGTTTCACCCAACTAATGTTCTAGGTCGCCCCGAGACTGATCCCGTAAACCATTCAGTCCTCTGATAATGCCGGCCTGAACTCGCAGGACTCAGCAAGTGTGCACAACGGCCCAGGAATTCTGTTACAGGTTCGCCCTGGGGTTGAGAAGCCGTGTGGAAATGAAAATGGCGAATGATTAGCGGCAGTTTCAGTTCTAAGCGGTTGCCGGAGTGAGCTCCACAAACTGGCGATTGTCGGGTGAGTCGGGAAAAGGTCAACTTCTGACAATGCTGTAAGTTTCCGCACTGCACACCTCGAGAAGGGTTACTGTCTGTCGTACCCAATTCTGACAATGCTGTAAGTTTCCGCACTGCACACCTCGAGAAGGGTTACTGTCTGTCGTACCCAATTCTGACAATGCTGTAAGTTTCCGCACTGCACACCTCGAGAAGGGTTACTGTCTGTCTGTCGTACCCAACTATGTTGTTCAGACGAAAAAAATATTTAATTCGCTCTATCTACTGGGTCCAAACCCCAGTCTCGGTACCGAACACCTCAAGCTTACCAATGAGTGGCATATCTGTTATTTGAGTGGAGGCCTCCTAAGGCCTAATCGAGTTGGGCCGGTCTGGAGGAAACGGTGTCTGCTGCAGCTCCACTTAACCCTTGTCGCCAGTGTAAAGTCTCAGGCAAGCAACCACTCGGAAGCGAAGGTTATAAGAAAAGTTTCAGTTTTATTCTCTTTACCATACATACTTCCTATTCCCCGAAGTGTCTCCCCCGGGTATTTATATTCCAGCAATTCTAGGAAAAGGAGGGGGCAGCCACGCCTCCTCATCTGGGTAAACTGTATTCAGGTGAGGCCACAGGGACTCTGATGTTGCAGATCCCTGGGTCTCCTACAAGGTTTTAACAGCCATCATCTTCCCAAATGACAACATTGGAAACAGAGGAACGTTCAAGATGATACAGCACACATCACTTGCTGTATGTGGGGAGTTGCTGTCAATGCTTTTTATCTGACCTGTTGGTTTGTCTTTTTCATGTGACTGGCTGTTACTTGTTGCAACATCGACCATGTTCAGTGAATCTATCTAACATCCAATAACACCCCCTGGTCTTGCATACTAATACATTGATAATATGTGAAACCGATTGCAGTGCAGTGTTCTATTGTGCAGTTCTTATCGCATATTCAGGATCTCACTTGACCTGAAGTACATTAATTTCCCTAGGTTGCTGACACAGAGCAGTTAATAAAGCTCTTTAATTATGAATAGAACTTGGAGGTACCCCCAGGGAATTGTAACCCCATTTATTTTGTAGTCTTCCCCGGTAACTCTCTGTGCTGGTCCTTAAATTATATCCATGATTGTGGAGCTTTACTAACTGCTCTTTGTGTGCCCTGCACTGATAAAATGTATTAAATCTCAAATGAGATTCTGCATTTGCGATAACTAGCGGCACAATAAAACACACAAACTTAATTACTGCCTCGAATTCTATCATTTGGACAAAAATGTTCAGGTATCAGATCAGAAAACCACACGTACTGTTAAGGTGGAATGAATGAAAGTGGAACTGATCTTTAATCTATTTCACCAGTTAGCTCATTCACGGGCGTCAACGCCTAGATTCATTGTCAGTGGGGCTGGTCTTTATTCCTGAGAACCACAGAAAGGTAAAGGAAAGCCATCTAGAAATTTGATCACAGGTGAGCTCCGGCAGACAACAACAGCTTACATTTCTGTAGCACCTTTAATGTAAAAGAACATTCACAGGTGCATCATAAAATAAAATATGACACGTCAGGAGACATTGGCTGGGACTTTCAATTCTGGGTCATGATCCTGGCCACCGCTTCACTTCTGGGTTCCAACCCCACACAGTTTATTCACGGCCAAGGTTTTTTAAAAAAGGGCCAGACCAATTAATGGCAGCGAGTGGGCCCCACCAGCAGAGGTGACCTGTCTCTCCCAGTGGATAGGTCAATTACCAGGGGCATAAATTTAAGGTTATTGGTACATAGAACATAGAACAGTACAGCACAGAACAGGCCCTTCGGCCCTCGATGTTGTGCCGAGCAATGATCACCCTACTCAAACCCACGTATCCACCCTATACCCGTAACCCAACAACCCCCCCCCCCCCCCCCCCCCCCCCAACCTTACTTAGGTAGAAGGATTCGAGGGGACGTGAGGAAAAGCATCTTCGCCCAGAGAGTGGCAAATTTGCTGCCTGGTTTGGTGTTTGAGGCAGACACCCTCAATTTGTTTTGATGGTTCCTGGGTCTGTACCTGAAGTGCAGTAACCTGCAAGGCCATGTACCAGGAACTGGGAGGTGGAAATAGAATGGGCAGCAGTTGTTTCATTTTTAATTTCTTGGCTGGCACAGACACGATGGGCTGAATGGCCTCCTTGCCTTAATGGTTCGATGGTCGAATTGTTCTCGGAGGAAGCTTTCGAGAGAGGGAGAGAAAAGTGAAGGTACGTTTATTCTTATTTTTAAAAAAAGATTCAGCTGTCTGTGGGTGGGGAAGGGCATCCCTCCCGAAATCCAACATGCCCCACCCACACCCTCACCCCTGTCCAGAGCCCTCACATTGATCTGGGCATGATCCAGGGCTTCCAATATTATAGACTGGAAATTCCAGTCAGAGCAGGAACTGGGCACGGGAAGAGGCCCTGTAATTAAAGGATAATTGGCCTTCATTCGCTGTACGCAGCTTCCAGCCAGGCAGCTGATCCAGGCAGCCGATCTGACCCCGAGCTGCCCTCATAGGAAATGACTCAGGGCCAGGAACTTGGTATGGAACCCAACCAGCACAGATGCCAAATAGCACCCTCGCCCGCTGCCTCCACATCTGGCTCATTTAACCCCCCCCCGCCGTTAGGACAGGTGACCAAAAGCTTGGAGAAAGAGGTAGGTGTCTCAAGTGAGGAAAGAGAGGTGGAGAGTGTCATAATATTCACTCGTGTATATCATGAGATGCAGACAGGCAGCGATTGACACACAGGATAACCAATGAACACACACGACACAAAACAACCAATCACCAGACAGGACACCACCACTATAAAGCCCACAGGGCATTAAGGCTCTCCCTCTCTCACAGGACACGGCTGGGGAGATAGTCGCAGCGCACAGGCCAGTGAACATCATCACCATGTGATATATAGCTAGTCTGGTCAAGCCAGTAGGAGGTTATCAGTTTGGTTAATAGAGTGTCAACCCACAGCAGATTATGTACAGTAATCAGCAAGTTCAATAAAACAGTGTTGGACCATCTCCTGTGTCGGAAGCCTGTTTCTCGTTTCACTGCATCCAGTTGCAGTCGATGTTAGACCAACACAGATAACACATCAGAGAGGTGTAGAGAGAGTGTTCCAGAGCTTAGGCCCTTGGTAACTGAAGGCACAATCACCAATGGTGGAGCAAATCAAAATTAGCGAGAAAGATCAGAATTAGAGTGCAGGTGGGCGTCACGTGATGCGAGTGTGGGAGTGGCTGCGTTTTCGCTAGCTCTGGGTCCACTTGTATTTTGATCCTATATTTTTTCCTAATGCACATCCCATAATCACTTACCTTTGGTATATATATCTTGTACTATGTCCCTAGCTGGATTTTGGCGATGAGGAGCCGAGTTAAATCAGAGAGAATCCTGAGGTAGTCGGAGATGGCTGGGGTTGGGCCCAGCTTGCAATGTCGGGTTTCCTGGTGAGCAGCTAGATAATGGCTGCCATTGCAAATGATGTTCTGGACAATGATCTTGGCTTCACAGTGCAGGTTTTGGTGCTCACTTTGATGAACTGTGAAATATCCATGAGAAAATAGTGGAAGTGCAGAAGATAATTCTATTATTTGATAAAGCAATTTCCTTGGCCAGGGCTCGCCTTCCTGCGAGAAAATTGTGCTGCACGATATGTTCTGACCGATCCGGGGAGTAAGGGCCGGACAAGGAGAGTTCATGAGCCCAGTCACTTGCAAGGAGTGGGGTCAAGTTCCCAAATGGTTTTGAGAATTGTCTGCCATGCTTTCGCAATCTCGATTTGAAGGCTGGCCGTTTCAGGTTCGACGGAGCACTTTGTATCTGGTCTTCGAGGCCTGGGATCAGTTGGAGGCCCCGACCGCTGGTCTTATATTATCCTGTCCTCAATGCTCATCGTGAGGGATTAGAGGCGGCTGGACAAATAGCTGGCTTGTAACGCAGAACAATGCCAGCAGCGTGGGTTCAATTCCCGTACCAGCCTCCCCGAACAGGCGCCGGAATGTGGCGACTCGGGACTTTTCACAGTAACTTCATTGAAGCCTACTTGTGACAATAAGCTATTATTATTATTAGTATTATTATGTTTAGTTATTCCCCATTCCCCTGGCCCTGGCTCCTCACCGCCTGGATGTTGGGGCAACAGCACGGCGGAGGTGATGACATGTTTTTTGATCAAACTTTTGAGGGATCTTGAGGGTTGCTCAATGATCCTGTCATGGCTCCGGCATTTCCATGCAACATGGATGGTGTAATTATCCTGCAGTTCATCAATAATCCGGGGGTACTGACTCTTATGTGGAAGAATGTGCTGGACTAGGCCAGGCTCTGTTACTGTGGCTGGTATCTGTGAGTTGTGGGTATTATTTGAACTCAAATCCAATTCCATTCATTCGGCCTTTAACCAAAAAAAGGCAACTGGGGACAGTCCAGTAACTCAGGAAATATTTGTTAAATTTAGAGTACCCAATTATTTTCTTTCCAATTAAGGGGCAATTTAGCGTGGCCAATCCACCTACCCTGCACATCTTTGGGTTGTGGGGGTGAGACCCAAGCAGACACAGGGAGAATGTGTAACTCAGGAAACTTTACATAAGTTATGAATTCATACTTAACAAAGCAAAGCAGCTAATTGACGGGTGCACTATGGCTCTTGCTTTCCGGTCCGCCTTAGGGCACGAGATGACATTCAGCTTCCATTCCCTCTGCTTAACCTCTTCTGGGTCTTCTGTTTCCCTGGGAACAGCAGGCGCTGCAAACTTCACTTCCAAACTTGGTGTGCGCCTTGCTCACTGAAAGCTGCTGTTTATTAACCTTTCGCAAACCACAACCCACAGCGCGATCAGTCTGTGATAGGTCTAAGTGGACATGATCAGTTTCTAATTGGTTCCTCAACAGTGGTGGTCCTCTGCCTCCCCTCGAAAGTGTCAATTACTTGTGGCATCATCCCCCTCATTAACATTAGTTTCTGTCACGTCTTGCTAAGATTAATGGGTGTGTTATGGTAGCTTCTTTGCCCGTTTGTTTAAAATGGAGGAAGTATGTTGTTTTACCCTTATGAATAGTGGCTTGAGATTTGCTTAATTGGAGCAATTTCCTCATCAAACCAAACCCTCATCTGCAACTGTTTTAAAGGCCTGTCCTTCACTCTGTCAGTGTTGGGGCTGGAATGAGTCACTTCTGTGTTACAACAAAGAATAAAGTGATAAAGTTTCTTGCAACTTAAAACTATGTACATCTAATAAAGAATACTACAAAGTGGTGCTAATTCAGAAAGTTACAATGCAAATTGTACTTAAAGTTATTTAGGCGAGTATACAATATAAGTGCCTAGCAATAGTCACTGTTTAAAATGTGACAATCTAAACCAGTTACCAGATACATTTATAATAATCATTATTATTGTCACAAGTAGGATAACATTAACAATGCAATGAAGTTATTGTGAAAATACATAGTTAATACAGGGTGTTGAATAATAATGATCAAAATAATTGTACTATTACAACTCATCATATACTGTCACAAAGTTTAACTCTGATATAATTTTCAGTAACTTCATTGCAGTGTTAATGTAAGCCTGCTTGTGACACTAATAAAGATGATGATTATTATTATTAAAGGTCATTGTTTCTTCTTAAAACCTATGAGCTAAACTACAGTCAGTGACAACAGCTGTTATA
The DNA here is from genome assembly GCF_902713615.1 of Scyliorhinus canicula. Classification (NCBI taxonomy): domain Eukaryota; kingdom Metazoa; phylum Chordata; class Chondrichthyes; order Carcharhiniformes; family Scyliorhinidae; genus Scyliorhinus; species Scyliorhinus canicula. The sequence continues at coordinate 182,986,163 of NC_052146.1, forward strand.
CTTCCCTTCCTTGCATCTAGATTGGAAGCAGTGTAAGTTGTATGGGGGCTGGGGAGGAGGCTGGAGGGGGGCTATGTTATGTTGGTTTGCCCCGTTCTCTCTTTTGGCAGCTCTCTGCTTTCATGGAGCCACGCCGCAGAAGGGGGGAGATGGGCCCATCAGTTAGGGCAGCTCACCAGGTGGGGGGGCGGGGGTCGTTCGTTGTTCGGGGGGGGGGGGGGGGGGGGGGGGGGGTCGTTCGTTGTTCGGGGCAATGCCCGGAGTTTTTGTTCATTGTTTTCTTCTTTTTCCTTTCGTTTTTTTTGTTACGTGGGAAGACTGGGGTGGCTCTCTCTCTCTTACCCTGTGGGGGAGGGGAGGTTGGGGGCCTGAAGAAGGAGACAACAGTAGGATTGGAGGTAGAGGCGGGAGCGGCCGAGGTCAGCATGGGTCAGCTGACTTACAGAAGTGCAATGGGGGGAGAGTTAGTGTTAAGCGGGGGCTTGACATGGGGGATTGGAATTGAGGGGTTGGGGGTGGGGAGGGACAGGATGCTGCTTTGCTGGCTGAAGGGGAGCCAACTTTCGGGAACAGACAGAGAGTCGGGATGGAGAGCCTCCAGCGGGAGGGCTTGAGTGAGCGGGGGGCGCGGGCACGGGCCGCAGGCACGTGGCTGGGTGAAAAAAGGAGATGGCTAGTCGGCGGCTGGGGGTGGGGTGGGGGGGCGGTGCCGAACCCCCCCCCGACCAGATTGATCACGCGGAATGTAAGGGGCCTAAACGGGCGGTCAAAAGGGCCCGCGTGTTCTCGCACTTAAAGGGATTAAAGGCAGATGTAGCCATGCTACAGGAGACTTAAAACTCGCTGACCAAACTAGATTGAGGAAGGGATGGGTGGGCCAGGTCTTCCACTTGGGGTTGGATGCAAATGCACAGGGGGGAAGCAAATCCTGGGAAGTAAACGGGTGGCATTTGAGGCGGGAAGTATTGTGGCGGACAAAGGGGGCAGGTACATTATGGTAAGTGGTAAGCTACAGGGGGCCCGGGTGGTGCTAGTGAAAGTTTATGCCCCGAATTGGGATGATGCGGAATTCATGTAGCGCATGCTGAGTAAAATAGCGGACTTGGAGTCAAGCAATTTGATAATGGCGGGGGGGGGGGGGGGGGGGGGGGGGGGGGTACTTCAACACAGTCCTGGACCCGGCTCTGAACCAGTCTAAGTCCAGGTCGGGGAGGAGGCTGGCAGCAGCCAAGGTCCTGAGGGGTTTCATGGACCAGATGGGCAGAGTGGATCCATGGAGATTCGCTCGGCCAAGGGCGAAGGAGTTCTCTTTCTTCTCCCACATGCATAAAGTGTACTCTCGGATTGATTTTTTTGTGTTGAGCAGGGCGCTAATCCCAGGTGTGGAGGGGGTAGAGTACTCGGCCATTGCGGTCTCGGACCATGCTCCGCACTGGGCGGACGTGAGACTGGGGGCGGAGAGAGAGGTAACAGTGACTACGGTCTGGGCAGCCTTGAAGGCAGTTATTAGAGGGGAGTTAATCTCTATCAGGTCCCACAGAGAGAAGAAGGATGGGGAGGAGAGGAAGAGGTTAGTGGGAGAGATACTCAGGGTAGACAGGATGTACGCGGAGACCCCCGAGGAGGGGCTGCTAAAGGAGCGCCAGAGTTTGCAGGCGGAGTTTGACCTGCTGACCACAGGGAAAGGAGAGGCACAGCTGAGAAAGGTGAAAGGGGCAGTACATGAGTATGGGGAGAAAGCGAGTAGGATGCTGGCGTACCAACTTCGAAGGAGGGAGAGGGCCAAGGAAATTGGGGGAGTTAGGGATAAGGGTCCTGAGCCAGGAAGAGATCAACAAAGTCTTCAAGGAGTTCTACTGCAAGCTGTATGAGTCAGAGCCCCCGGAAGGGAGGGAAGGAATGAAGCAATTTATGGACCGATTGAGGTTCCCAAGGGTGGACGAGGAGCTGGTGGAGGGATTGGGGGCCCCGATTGAGTCGGGGGAGATAGTTAAGGGCTTGGAGAATATATAATCGGGCAAGGCCCCGGGACCGGACGGTTACCCTGTAGAATTCTACAAGAAATTCTCGGAGCTGCTGAGCCCACTCCTGCTAAGAACCTTTAACAAGGCCAAGGAGAGTGGAACCCTCCCCTCCTCGATGTCGCAGGCTTCGATTTCGCTCATCCTTAAGCGGGACAAGGTTCCGTTGCAGTGTGGGTCCTACAGGCCGATATAGCTCCTAAATGTAGATGCCAAACTGCTGGCTAAGATCTTGGCCACCAGAGTAGAGGACTGTGTCCCGGGGGTGATTGAAATGAAATGAAAAATGAAAATCGCTTATTGTCACAAGTAGGCTTCAAATTAAGTTACTGTGAAAAGCCCCAAGTCACCACATTCCGGCGCCTGTTCGGGGAGGCTGGCACGGGAATTGAACCGTGCTGCTGGCCTGCCTTGGTCTGCTTTCAAAGCCAGCGATTTAGTCGTGTGCTAAACCAGCCTGAACACGAAGGTGCGGAGGCTCCTAAACATTATTATGATGCCCTCAGAAGGAGGGGACGCAGAAGTAGTGGCTGCAATGGATGCAGAGAAAGCCTTTGATTGGCTGGAGTGGGAGTACCTGTGGGAAGCGTTAAGTAGGTTTGATGAGGAATACATAGGGTGGGTCAAACTATTGTACCAGGCCCCCGTAGCGAGTGTGTCCACGAACCGACTGAGGTTGGAGTATTTCCGGCTGCACCGAGGGACGAGGCAGGGGTGTCCCCTGTCCTCGCTGCTATTTGCCCTGGCAATTGAGCCGTTGGCCATGGCGTTAAGGACGTCAAGAAACTGGAGGGGGCTGGTTCGGGGGGGGGGGGGAGCAGCACTGTGTTTCGCTCTACACAGACGACCTGCTCCTGTATATTTCGGACCCGCTAGAGGGGATGGGGGAGGTCATGCAGATCCTAAAGGACTTCGGGAATTTCTCGAGGTACAAGTTGAACGTTGGGAAAAGTGAGCTATTTGTGATCCATGCAAGGGGCCAGGAAGAGAGACTGGGGAGCTCCCGCTTAAGAGGGTGGAGAGGAGCTTTCGGTCCCTGGGCATACAGGTGGCTAAGAGTTGGGATGCCCTACACAGGCTCAATCTATCTCGGCTGGTAGAGCATATGGAGGGAGACTTCAAAAGGTGGGACATGCTCCCGCTTTCCCTGGCGGGTAGGGTGCAGTCCGTGAAAATGACAGTCCTTCCCAGGTTTCTGTTCGTCTTCCAGTGCCTTCCTATCTTCATCCCCAAATCCTTATTCAAGCAGGTGAACAGGATTATCACGGGATTTGAGTGGGCAAACAAGACCCCGCTTGTTCTTAGAGCGCAGCCGGGGGGGGAGGAGGGCTGGCGCTGCCGAACTTCTGCAGTTATTACTGGGTGGCTAATATAGCGATGATTAGGAAATGGGTAATGGACGAGAGGGCGGCGTGGAAGTGGCTAGAGGTGGCGTCATGCGAGGACACCAGCTTAGGGGCAGTGCTAACGGCACCGCTGCTGTTCTCGCCAGCACGGGACACCACAAGCCCAGTGGTGACGGCAGTACTGAGGATCTGGGGTCAGTGGAGAAGGAACAGGAGGGAGGAAGGGACCTAAAGTCTGGACCCCGCTATGGTATAATCATAGATTTGCTCCGGGCAAGATAGACGGAGGGTTTCAAAGTTGGCATAGGGCGGGTATCAAAAGGGTGGGGGACCTGTTTATAGATGGGACTTTTCCTAGCCTGAAGGCGCTAGAGGAGAAATTTAGTCTGCCCCCGGGGAATGCCTTTAGATACCTCCAAGTCCGCGCTTTTCTGAAGAAACAGGTGGTGGCATTCCCGCTACTACCCCCCACAGGATACAGGACAGGGTGGTCTCTGGCATCGGGGTAGGGGAGGGGAAGGTGTCAGGCATATACCAAGTACTGCAGGAGGCAGAGGAAGTCTCGGCGGAGGAGCTGAAGGGCAAGTGGGAGGAGGAGCTGGGCATGGAGCTGGATGAGGGCCTGTGGGCTCATGTCCTAGGCAGGGTTAATTCCTCCTCATCTTGTGCCAGACTTAGCCTAATGCAGTTTAAGGTGGTCCACCAGACACACATGACGACAGCCAGAATGAGCACGTTTTTTGAGGTGGAGGACAGGTGTGCGAGGTGTTGAGGGAGCCCAGCAAACCATGTCCATATGTTCTGGGCATACCCGGTGCTTAAAGAATTCTGGCAGGGCTTTGCAAAGGCTATGTACAAGGTCTTGGACACTCTGGTAAAGCCGTGTCCGGAGATAGCGATATTTGGGGTGTTGGGAGATCCGGGAGTGCAGGAAGCGAAGGAGGCTGACGTCCTGGCCTTTGCCTCCCTGGTAGCCCGGAGACGGATCTTGTTAATGTGGAGAGACTCGAAACCCCCGAGTTTAGAGATCTGGGTTAGTGATATGGCTGGGTTTCTCAGTCTTGAAAGGATAAAGTTTGCCTTGAGAGGATCCTTGCTGGGGTTCTCCAGGTGGTGGCAGCCGTTCGTTGACTTTCTGGCAGAACATTGAAAGGTCAGCAGCAGCAATCCCGAGTGTGGGGGGGGGGGGGGGGGGGGGGGGATAGGTGGGGAACTGTGTATGGAATGTATATTCTTCTTTTGTAAATGGATTATAACCACCTGTTTGTTAAATTTTCTCCTTTTTGTTATTGGTTATGTAAAATTTTGTTTGAGAAAAACTTGAATAAAAACAATTTAAAAAAATAGACAATCAGTGATTTGGCCCCGTAGCCTTCTGCGCCAAAGAGTTCCACAGATCAAAATTCCTCCTCATCTCAGTTTTAAAGGACTGCCCCTTCAGTCTGAGGCTGTACCCTCGGGTTCTAGTCTCTCCTACTAGTTGAAACATCCTCTCCACGTCCACTCTATCCAGGCCTCTCCGTATTCTGTAAGTTTCACGAGATCCCCACTCATCCTTCTAAACTCCATAGAATACAGGCCCAGAGTCCTCAACTGCTCCTCATATGACGTTCATTCCAGGGATCATTCTTGTGAACCTCCTCTGGACCCTTTCCAAGGCTAGAACGCCCTTTCTTTGATACGGGGCCCAAAATTGCTCACAATACTTCAAATGGGCTCTAACCAGAGCCTTATACAGCCTTAGAAGTATATTCCTGCTCTTGTATTCCAGCCCTGTTGACATGAATGCTAACATTGCATTTGCCTTTCTAACTGCCGACTGAACCTCCATGATAACATTAAGATAATCCTGAACTGGGACTCTTAAGTCCCTTTGTGCTTCTGATTTCCTCAGTCTTTTGCCATTTAGAAAATAGTCGATGCCTAAATTCCTCCTTCCAAAGTGCACAACCTCACACTTTTCAACATTGTATCCCATCTGCCACTTTTTGCCCAATCTCCATCCTGTTCAAGTCCTTCTGCAGCCCCCTTGCTTCCTCAATACTACCTCTCCCTCTGCATATCTTTGTATCATCTGCAAACTTAGCAACAGTGCCTTCATTCCTTCTTCCAGATCATTAATGTATATTGTGAAAAGTTGTGGTCCCAGCACAGACCCCTGAGGCACACCACTAGTCACCGGCTGCCATCCTGAAAAATACCCCTTTTCTTCCACTCTCTGCCTTCTGCCAGTCAGCCAATCCTCTATCCATGCCAGGATCTTACCCTTTAACACCATGGGCTCTTAACCTATTTGACAGCCTCCTAAAAGACACCTTGTCAAAGGCTTTCTGTAAATCTAAATAGATCATGTCCTTTGTCTAACTTCCTCTTTACCTCCTCAAAGAGGTCTAATAGATTTGTCAGACATGACCTCCCCTTGACGAAGCCGTGCTGACTCAGTCCTATTTTATCATGCACTTCCAAGTACTCCGCGTTCTCATCTTTAATAATGGGCTCTAAAATCTTACCAATGACCAAAGTCAGGCTAACCGACCTGTAATTTCCCATCTTCTGCCTCCCTCCCTTCTTAAACAGGAGTTTTACATTAGCCATTTTCCGATCCTTCCTGCCTCCAGTGATTCCTGAAAGATCACCACCAATGTCTCCACAATCTCCTCAGCTTTTTCCTTTAGAACCCTGAGGTGTAGTCCATCCAGTCCAGGTGATTTGTCCACCTTCAGACCTTTCAGTTTCCCCAGAACCTTCTCCTTAGTGAATGCCACTATACTCACCTCTGCCCCCTGATTCTCCTGAAGTTCTGGTATCCCACTGGTGTCTTCCATTGTGAAGACTGATGCAAAGTAACTATTTAATTACTCTGCCATTTCTTTGTTCCCTGTTACTACTTCTCCAGCCTCATTTTCCAGCGATCCAATGTCTATTCCTACCTCTCTCTTACCTTTTATACATTGAAAAAACCTCTTGCTATCTTCTAGCTAGCTTACACTCTGTGGTGAATGTAACTTAGTAATTCACACTGTATTTACCAATACCGTTGTAAGCGCAGTAGCGTTATCCGACCACTAGGGGGAGTAGCTCTGGGAATGCTCAGGAGTTTGTACACGGCTCCACCCTTGGCTCCGCCCACAACTCCTCCCCCTAGACTGCTGTATAAATAACCGTGTCCAGAGCCAACCTGCAGTTCATCGAGAGTTCAACAGGTAACAGGCTGGCTCTGTAGTAAGTAGATTAAAACCACTGTTCATATCTTAAAGAACGTGTCTCGTGAATTGATGGTTCCATCAATTTAAACTACTTAAGAACAGCTAGGATCGATCATGGAATCAGCCCTCAAGCCTAGACGCCTGGAACTCGACCCACAGGATGCAGAGGCAAAAGAAATCTTCTCCCACTGGCTGCGGTGCTTTAAGGCCTACCTGGCAGAAGCGAGCACTGCCAAAACAACAGAGGAACAGAAGTTACGTCTACTGCACGCAAGGGTGAGCCACAGAATCTCTACGCAACTAAACTCGGCCGGTTCATATACTGCAGCGCTAGCGGTACTCAATAAGATATATGTAAGGCCCATTAACGAAGTTTATGCACGCCATGTGTTCACGACTCGCCGCCAGCGGCCTACAGAATCACTCGCCGAATTTTTAAGAGAGCTCAATAATCTAACGAATGACTGTAACTATCAAGCGGTTACCGTGGCTGAACATAGAGAACTTGCTGTACGCGATGTTTTTGTAGCGGGCCTCAGGTCTAACTATGTGCGCCAATGACTGCTGGAAAAGGGGGCCCAAGACTTAGAAACAACTGTGGAAATTGCTACCACGATGGAGGTCTCCTTCCGCAGCCTCACCTCGTTCCCCGCGGACCCCACGACCCAATCATGGGCCCCGGACCAGCGACTCCCCCAGGCCTGTGCTACGCGGCCGCCCAGCCACTATGCTGCTCCAGCCAGCCACCATGCTGCCCCAGCCAGCCACCATGCTGCCCCAGCCAGCCACTATGCTGCTCCAGCCAGCCACTATGCTGCCCCAGCCTGCCATTTCTGCGGCCAGAATCAGGCCCGCAACGCGACCTGCAGCAGCTGCGGGCAGAAAGGCCACTACGCAAGAGTGTGCCTCGCAAAAAGGGCCCCAGCTTCCAACTCCCCAGCGGCACAAAGTAATCGCTCCCCACACCCGCAGGCCCGCGGGGCCTGAAACGCTGCGGCCTATGCCCTGACTCCGCCCCCTCCAGCCACGTGCGATCCATGGGGGCCGCCATCTTGGCAAACCTACACCACCCGGCCGGCCACGTGCGACTCATGGGGGCCGCCATCTTGGACACCATCTTCCTCGCCACCCACCTCGTGCGATCCACGGGCCCGACCTGCATCTCCACGCTCGGACGAGTACGACCTCCCCGGGAGCTCGTCACGCGACCCGCAACTCGGCGCAGTCACCCTGGATCAATCACGCCCGAAGCATCTGCGAAATTCGATGGCAGAGGTCCAAATCAACGGGTACAAACGCCATGCCTCTTCGACTCCGGGAGCACTGAGAGCTTCATACACCCAGACCTGGTAAGACGCTGTTCGCTCCCCGTTTTCCCTGTGCGGCAAACTATCTCGCTCGCTTCAGGCTCCCATTCTGTACAGATCCAGGGGCGCACCGCCGCAACACTCACAATCCGAGGCGCTAGCTACTCAAAATTTCAACTCTACGTTTTGCCCGACCTCTGCGCGCCACTCTTATTAGGCCTAGATTTTCAGTGTAACCTTAAGAGCCTCACCCTCAGCTTCGGCGGGCCCCTGCCCCCACTCACTATCTGCAGCCTCGCTACGCTGCGAATCTCCCCCCCTCCTCTCTTCGGCAATCTCACAAAGGACTGTAAACCCGTAGCCACTCGTAGCAGGCGGTACAGCCTGCAGGATAGGGTACTTATCAGAGCAGAGGTCCAAAGGCTTCTCAGTGAGGGGGTTATAGAGGCCAGCAATAGTCCCTGGAGAGCTCAGGTGGTGGTCGTTAAGACTGGGGAAAAATTCCGTATGGTGGTCGACTACAGTCAGACCATAAATAGATTTACGCTCCTCGACGCGTATCCCCTCCCCAGGATTGCAGATTGGTAAACCAGATCGCCCAGTACCGGCTCTTTTCCACGGTGGATCTGAAGTCCGCATACCACCAGCTCCCAATGCGCCCGGAGGACCGCCACTACACGGCATTCGAGGCCGATGGCCGCCTCTTCCATTTCCTCCGGGTCCCTTTCGGCGTCACTAATGGGGTCTCGGTGTTCCAACGAGCAATGGATCGAATGGTGGACCAGTACGGGCTGCGGGCCACGTTTCCGTACTTGGACAATGTCACCATCTGCGGCTATGACCAGCAGGACCACGACGCCAACCTCCACCGTTTTTTCCAGACGGCACAGAAATTAAACGTCACCTACAACAAAGAGAAATGCGTTTTCCGCACAAACAGACTGGCCATCCTCGGCTACGTCGTGGAAAACGGAGTCCTGGGCACAGACCCCCTCCCCCATTGCCCCAAGGCCCTCAAACGGTGTTTGGACTTCTTCTCCTACTACGCCCAGTGGGTCCCTCGATATGCGAACAAAGCCCACCCACCCTTTAAGGCCACACAATTTCACCTGTCAGCTGAGGCACGCCAGGCCTTCAACTACATCAAGGAGGACATCGCCAAAGCGGCCATGCGGGCGGTGGATGAATCCACTCCATTCCAGGTAGAGAACAACGCCTCAGAGGTAGCTCTTGCAGCCACACTAAATCAGGCAGGGAGACCAGTCGCATTTTTCTCCCGTACCCTCTCCGCTTCAGAACTCTGACACTCCTCAGTCGAGAAAGAAGCACAAGCCATTGTGGAGGCTATTCGTTACTGGAGGCACAGCCTCGCAGGTAGGAGGTTCACCCTCATCACCGACCAAAGATCGGTTGCCTTCATGTTTGATAACTCGCAAAGGGGCAAAATAAAAAATGATAAAATTCTTCAGTGGAGGATCGAACTCTCCACCTATAATTACGATATTAAGTATCGACCCGGGAAGCTCAATGAGCCTCTGGATGCCTTATCCCGCGGGAAGGCTTCTAGGCCCTTTGAACGCCTCGCGATTGATTTCAAAGGGCCACTCCCCTCAACTAACAAGAATGTTTACTTTCTAAACGTTGTAGTCGAGTTCTCCCGTTTTCCATTCGCTATCCCGTGCCCCGACATGGCCTCCCACACAGTCATTAGGGCCCTGCATAGCATCTTCACCCTGTTTGGTTTCCCCAGCTACATACACAGCGACCGGGGCTCGTCCTTTATGAGTGACGAGCTGCGTCAGTACCTGCTCGGCAAGGGCATTGCCTCGAGCAGGACTACCAGCTACAACCCCAGGGGGAACGGGCAGGTGGAGAGGGAGAATGTGACGGTCTGGAAGACCGTCCTACTGACCCTCCGGTCTAGAAAGCTCCAAGTCTCCCAGTGGCAGGAAGTCCTCCCAGACGCGCTCCACACTATTAGGTCCCTTTTATGCACAGCGACCAATCAGACCCCTCACGAGAGGCTCTTCATTTTTTCCAGGGGCACTACCACGGGGGTCTCACTTCTGGCATGGCTGAGGACACCGGGCCCGGTACTCCTGAGGAAACACGTCAGGGCGCACTAAACCGACCCCCTTGTTGAGAAGATGTGCCTGCTCCACTGCAACACCCAGTACGCCTTCGTCGATTTCCCTGACGGCCGTCAGGACACTGTATCCCTCCGGGATCTGGCACCCGCCGGATCCAGCGCCCCCTCTACCCCCACAGAAGGATCTCTCACCCTACACCCCATGCTGCCGCCCCCTTGCGCTCCCGAGCCCACGAGCTAGCTCTACCAGTTCCGTGCACCGGCGCCGGCCAGCCCCCAGCGCCCCCAGTCCCCGGTCGAACCAGAAGCGTATGAAGCTTGGACACAACCCGCCCTGGAGTCCGCCATTGTACCCCAGCACACAACACCCATCCAGCCACCGCAAGAGGCTGCAACCCCGGTGCTCCGCAGATCACAGCGGACAGTTCGACCACCGGACAGACTGACTTTGTAGACCACCACCCCCGCCGGACTTGATTTTTTTGCAGGGGGTGAATGTGGTGAATGTAACTTAGCAATTCACACTGTATTTACCAATACCGTTGTAAGCGCAGTAGCATTATCCGACCACTAGAGGGAATAGTTCTGGGAATGCGCAGGAGTTTGTACAGGGCTCCAGCCACGGTTCCTCCCCCTAGACTGCTGTATAAATAACCGTGTCCAGAGCCAGCCTGCAGTTCATCGAGAGTTCAATGGGTAACAGGCTGGCTCTGTAGTAAGTAGATTAAAACCACTGTTCATATCTTAAAGCACGTGTCTCGTGAATTGATGGTTCCATCACACTCATCTTTCATCTTTTCCCCTATTGGTTTCTTAGTTGTCCTCTGTTCGCTTTTAAAGACTTCCCAATGCTCTGGCTTCCCACTAATCCTTGCCACCTTATATGCTTTTTCTTTTGCTTTTATGTTGCCTTTAACTTCCCTTGTCAGCCATGGATGCCTCGTCCTCCCCTTAGCATGTTTCCTCCTTCTTGGGATGAATTTCTGTTGCGCCTCCCGAATAACCCCCCAAAGCTCCTGATATTCCACTGTCTTCCCTGCCTGGCTCCACTTCCAATCAACTTTGGCCAGCTCCTTCCTCATATGTTTGTAGTTACCTTTATTCAATTGTAAAATCATTACATCTGATTCTAAAAGCTTCTTCCTCTCAAAATGAAGGGTAGAAACATAGAAGCATAGTAAATAGGTGCATGAGTAGGCCATTCGGCCCTTCGAACCTGCACCAATACCCAATATGATCATAGCTGATCATGCAAATTCAGTCTCTCACTCCCGCTTTCTCTCCATAGCTCTTGATCCCTTTAGCCACAAGGGCCACTTCCAGCACCCTCTTGAATATATCCAACAAATTGGCCCCAACAGCTTTCTGTGGTAGAGAATTCCACAAGTTCACAACTCTTTGAGAGAAGAAGTTCTTTCTCTTCTCAGTCCTGAATGGCTTCCTCTTATTCCTAGGTGTGACCCTTAGTCCTGGACGTCCCCAACATCAGAATCATTCTTCCTGCATCTAGCCTGTCCAGTCCCAACAGGATTTTTGTTTCTATGAGATCCCCCCCCCCTCATTTTTCTAAACCCCAGTGAGTACAAGCCCAGTCGATCCAGTCTATCTTCATATGTCAGTCCTGCCATCCCAGGAATTAATCTGGTGAGGTTTCGCTGGACACCTTCAATAGCAAGAATGTCCTTCCTAAAACTAAGTGACCAAAACTGCACACAACACTCCAAGGTGTGGCATCATCAAGGCCCTGTATAACTGCAGCAAGACATTCCTACTCCTGTACTTACATCTTCTCGCTATGAAGGCCAGCATGCTATTAGCTTTCCTCACTGCCTGCTGTGTCTGCATGCCAACCTTCAGCGACTGTTCCACCATGACACCCAGGTCTCGTTGCACTTCCCCTTTTCCTAAACTGCCACCATTCAGATAATAATCTGCCATCCTGTTTTTGCCATCAAAGTGGATAACCTCACATTTACACACATTGCATTTGTCAAGTATTTGCCCATTCAGCCACCCAGCCTATCCAAGTCACCCTGCAGCCTCTTTGCATCCTCCTCACAGCACACACTGCCACCCAGCTCAGTGTCATCTGCAAATTTGGAGATATTGCATGCAATTCCCTCGTCCAAATCATTTATGTATATTGTTAACAGCTGGGGTTCCAACACTGAACCCTGCGGTACCCCACTCGTCACTGCCTGCCACTCTGAAAAGGACCCGTTTATTCCCACTCTCTCCTTCCTATCTGCCAACCAGTTCTCCATCTATGTCAATACATTACCTCCAATACCATAAGCTTTAATTGTGCTCACTAATGTCTTGTGAAATGAATGAAATGAAAATTAAATTAAATGAATGAATGAATAAAAATCGCTTATTGTCACGAGTAGGCTTCAAATGAAGTTACTGTGAAAAGCCCCCAGTCGCCACATTCCGGCGCCTGTCCGGGGAGGCTGGTACCTTGTGGGACCTTGTCAAAAGCCTTTTGAAAGTCCGGAGACACAACATCCACTGGTTCACCCGTGTCCATTCTACTGGTCACATCCTCAACAAATTCCAGAAGATTTGTCAAGCATGATTTCTCTTCAGTGAATCCATGCTGACTCGGACCAATCCTGTCCCCACTTTCCAAATGCTGAGTCATTTCATCCTTAATAATTGGCTCCAGTATTTTCCCCACCACTGATGTCAGGCTAACCGGTCTATAATTCCCCATTTTCTCTCTCCCTCCTTTTTCAAAAAGTGGGGTTACATTAGCTACCCTCCAATCCATTGGAACTCTTCCATAGTATATAGAATGCTGGAAAATGATCACCAATGCATCCACTATTTCTTGGGCCACTTCCTTTAGTACTCTGGGATGCAGAGCATCAAGCACTGGGGATTTATTGGGTTTTAATCCCATCAATTTCCCCAATGCAATTTCCTGACTAATAAGCATTTCCTTCAGTTCCTCCTAGACCCACTGTCCCCTGGCATTTCCAGAAGGTCATTTTTGTTGTCCTTAATGAAGACAGATCCAAAGTATTTGTTCAACTGACCTGCGACCTCTTTGTTGCCCATTATGAATTCATCTGATTCTAACTGTAAGGGATCTATGTTTGTCTTCACCAGTCTTTTTCTCTTCACATATCTATAGAAGCTTTTGCAGTCAGTTTTTATGTTTTCTTCAATTATATTCTATTTTCCCCAACCAAATTAAACCCTTTGTCCTCCTCTGCTGAATTTCAAATTTCTCCTAGTTCTTCAGACTTGCCCCTTTTTCTGGCCAATTTATATGCCTCCTCTTTGGCTTTAACACTATCCTTGATTTCCCTTGTTAGCCATGGTTGAGCCACCTTCCCCATCTTACTCTTGAGCCAGACAGGGATGTAGAATTGCTGAAGTTCATCCACGTGTTCTTTAAATGTCTGCCATTGCCTATCCACCGTCAACCCCTTAAATATCCTTTGCCAGCTTATCCTAGCCAATGTACGTCTTATACCATCAAAGTTAGCTTTCTTTAAGTTCAGGACCCTAGTCTCAGGCTTAACTGCGCCATTCTCCAACTTAATGAAGAATTCTACCATATTAGGATCACTCTTCCCTAAAGGTAGTCGCACCGTAACGTTGCGAATTAATCCTCTCTCATTGCACAATACCCAGTCTAGGATGGCCTGTTCTCTAATTGGTTCCTTGACATATTGTTTGAGAAAACCATCCCTTATCCATTCCAGGAAATCCTTCTCCATTGCATTGCTACCAGTTTGATTAGCCCAATCAATATGCAGATTGAAGTCACCCATAATAACAGCTGTACACGTACTGCACGCACCTCTAATTTCCTGTTTGATGCCACCCCCAACCTCATAACTATTTTTTAGTGGTCCCGTACACAATTCCCGCTGTTTTTTGCCCTTTGGTGCTCCGCAGCTCCACCCATACAGATTCCACATCGTCCAAGCTAATGTCCTTCCTTACTATTGTGTTAATCTCCTCTTTAACCAGCAACGCTACCCCACCTCCCTTTCCTTTCCTTCTATCTTTCCTGAATATTGAATACCTGGATGTTGAGATCCCATCCTTTGTCACCCTGAGCAGGTCTCCTTGATCCCAATTACATCATATCGTTAATGATTGTCAGCGCAGTTAATTCATCAATCTTATTACAAATGCTCCTCACATTGTGGCACAGAGCCTTTATGTTTGTTTTTTTTGACATTTATTGCATTTTTAGAATTGTGATGTAATGTGGCCCTTTTTAATTTTTGTCTTTGGTTTCTCTGCCTTCCACTTTTCACTCTACTGCCATTTGGTCTGTCCCTACCTTACTTCCCACCGATGTCCTGGTTCCCATGCCCCTGCCATATTAGTTTAAACCCTCCCCAACAGCACTAGCAAACACTCCCCATAGGACATTGGTTCCGGTCCTGACCAGGTGAAGACAGTCCGGTTTACACTGGTCTCATCTCCCCCAGAACCAGTTCCAATGTCCCAGGAATTTGAATCCCTCCCTCTTGCACAATCCCTCAAGCCATGTATTCATCTTAGCTATCCTATCCTACCATTCCTACTCTGACTAGTGCCCCGCCGGTCACATATCATTAGTGGGCCCACCCGCAAATCTCCACCTCCAATGAGCCAAGTTCCCTTCGGCGCAGTCCACATGTGCTCTCACAGATTGGGAACTGGCATACTGGCTGCTGAGAGAGAGGGCGTACGGACAGTGTCCAGCACAGCCATACTTCGCCGACAGCTGTGCCGCTGGCCGGGGAGCTTCTTCCACGGCTGAGGGGAGTAGTAAGGGGTGGCCAGGAGGTGGGCTGTGGGGTCAGGGTGCACATAGAACAGTACAGCACAGAACAGGCCCTTCGGCCCTCGATGTTGTGCCGAGCAATGATCACCCCACTTAAACCCACGTAACCCGTATACCCGTAACCCAACAATCCCCCCATTAACCTTACACTACGGGCAATTTAGCATGGCCAATCCACCTAACCCGCACATCTTTGGACTGTGGGAGGAAACCGGAGCACCCGGAGGAAACCCACGCACACACAGGGAGGACGTGCAGACTCCACACAGACAGTGACCCAGCCGGGAATTGAACCTGGGACCCTGGAGCTGTGAAGCATTGATGCTAACCACCATGCTACCGTGAGGTGCACTGGTACGCAACACCATTACTGCAGCCGGCAAGGCAGTCATGAGGCTGTGCATGCCGCGGACAACCCGTTTTAGACCTGGTTGCCCTGGGTTGTATAGGTGACCCCCCCCCCCCCCCCACCGGGGAACCTCCCTGGTGCCCTCTGGCCCCAACCGACCCTTCAGCTGTATGGGCGCTACAACACAACCTGCCCCATCTTTTCGGCCCTGATCAGTGTGTGTGTGGGCAGTGTATTGTTTAAGTGCAGCTGCAGCTTGTCAGCCCTGTGAGTGTCCATCACGGACCTGCCGATTCCCGCACCTTTTTTGTTTGTTTCAATGGTGTTCCACACAGCGCCAGTGCTAGCCCCTCACCAGTAGCAGAACCAATGCAGGTGTGGCACCCAGTCTTCTGACGTGAAGGTCCACAGATTCCCCATTGGCGTCAACACTTAGACTCAGAAACGGAAAATCCGGCCCATATATATTGTATTGTATGCATTTGGTGCTGTAAGAGTTAAAAACCTGGGTTTGTGTGTATATGATTGCTGCGGTGGTGTTTGAAAGACAGCGTGGCTTTTTGGGAGCCAGAGCTGCAATTAAAGCATTGTAAAAGTTTGGGTGAATGGATTTTTCTTTCTACTGAGAGGGTTTGCGTGTGTTTTTGAGCTTCTTGTAATTTTGTTTTTTTCGGGGAAACCAATATTTATCAAATAATTTTTTTTCTCTTCTGGAAAAGTTGTATCTTTCGACCTTTTACATTTGCACAGCAACCATCCTCTGCTACCACTGTTAGCTTTTGGCTGCTGTTGAGTCAAGAGTTCTACATCCATTTCACAAACACCTTTACTTTCCTTCACACTCGATATATAACTCTATCATACATCACATGCCACAAGAGTCACCTGCAGCCCCTTTACATAATCAGTGTCAATTATTGGATACTTAACATCAATGAGTCATCTAATTGGAATGTCTCTTAACCCAATCCTTAACAGGGTTCCCTGTGGAGTAGTTAATTAGAGTCACTGGGTTGAATTCTCCATCGTCGGGATTCTCCATTTTACTGGCTGCCGGGGGGTTCCCTGACAGAGTGGGCTGCCCCATGCCTCTGGTGCAGAGAGATGGAGAAACCCGCCCATTGTGTTCAGTTTGGTAAGGTGGTGCACTTAATGGGAGGAGCCAGGGGTTGAAGCAGTTAGGTGTTAAGGTTAAACTTAGGGCGCGATTCTCCGCTGCCCACGACGGGTCGGAGAATAGCAGGAGGGCGCCCCCGACATTTTTCCCGCCCTCCCGCTATTCTCCCCCCCCCCCCCACGGTCGCCCCACGACACGAATCGCTGCTCGCCGTTTTTTACGGCGAACAGCGATTCTCCCCAGGCTGATGGGCCGAGTTCCCAGGCCTTTATGGCCGTTTTTACGGCCGCAAACACACCTCCTTGCTGCCGTCGTAAAAACGGCCGCAACATGCCCGTTCTGGGCATCCAAGGCCCCGATTGGCACGGCAGTACCACGGCCATGCCAAGGGGGGCATGGGTCCGTGATCGGTGCCCACCAATCGTGGGCAGTGCGTCCATAACGGACGCGCTCTTTCTCCCTCCGCCGCCCCACAGGATCAGTCCGCGGGGCGGCCGAGGGAGATGACGTCCCCGCGCATGCGCGGGTTGGGGCCGTCAAATCCGCGCATGCGCGGCTGACGTCATCGTGCGCGTCAGCTGGCGTAACGCTTGGCGCGCGGACTTATCGACGGTCGCTAAGGCCACGATGCCGTGCTTCACGGGGACCCGCTGCTAGCCCCGCCCGGGGGGTAGCATCGGGTCCCGGGAGGGGGCGCGGAGGCTGCCATGAAACACGGCCAGTTTTACGGCAGCTTTTACGACTCGCCGCATTTGCGGAGAATCGCGCCTTCTAGTTTGTGGCTGGAAGGTGAGTTGAGAAGGTTTTCCGAAGAAACAAAGCCAGAGATTGTGCATTGTCCTGACAGGGTGTCAGTTCTCTTTCTTTAAATCAGTCTCAATAGATCTCTCTTTCCCAAAGTGGAGTATTCAAGACATCTTTACACAGCAAGTATTCCTGAGTAACTGTATTTAAAAGTGGACTGGGATCTGAGATGGTTTTGAGTGCGTGGAAATAGAGACATAGCACTTAAGGGTTATTATGTCACTGTATTGATAAGCATTGTTTAAGGGGTAGTTGAAAGTTATTTTCTTATGTGATGTTAAAGACATTTAAATACTATGTTAGTAATAAAGTTTGTTTTAATATACCATATCCTTATTTTGCGTGATATCACTCCTGGAGCAAGGTATCCTTTCTTCAGTCTTACAAAATAAAAATAAAAAACTAGGGGCTGGATTCTCCCGCCGTGTCCCACCTCGCCTTCTCCACCGCAAGGACATCAGTGAGCCCTGTACAATGGTGAACTCCATTGACCTCGGGCGGGAGTCTCCGGTTACCAGGTGAGCGGGGCCGAAGAATCCCACCCAAGGGTTTCTGTCCAGTATCCTAGCAACTGCTGGGGTCTGGTCTGGGATTGCAAAAAGGTGCTTAAAAAAAGTGTTGGTATTTTCAGGTATTTCAGAGCACTGTGTGGTCTGGGAAGATGACAAATGTGGAGGGGCGAGGTCGTGGAGAGATTTCAACACAAGTATTTTAAAATCAAGACGTAGCTTGACTGGGAGCCAGCGTAGGTCAACGAGCACAGGGTTCCGAGCTAAACAAGACTTGACAAGCATGCAAAATTACAAGTTATACAGCAGAAGGGGTTGGCTTTTGGCCAACTTAAGATGAGGTGATAAAAAAGTTTTTAAAAAATAGAGTTCATTTTTTCTTAGTCCTTCACTGTTGTTCTTGGGGGAGATAGTGGCCGGGATGCTTCATTGACCGTGCTGAAATCGCGAAACGCGATTGGACGGAGAATCGGTTCCGACGGCAAATTTGTGGCGGCTGCCGATTTGACGCCAAATCGCAATTCTCCGTCACCCTGACAACAATGTCAATGCGAACTGGAACATACGTGCAGTGAACACCGTTTGCATATCATTAGCGGGCCTGAGCCAGTATTCTCCGGGCCTCCATGATTCTCAGCCTCCGATGGGCAGAGTTCCCAACGGCACGGTTTGCTTGTGATTTTAAAAATCGTGAAACTGGCGTTGTGTCTGTTGAGGGAGAGAAAGGAGGTAGGACACAGAGAGACACAACCATGGCTGCCGGGCCAGACCCTGGCTGTGCTGGCAGGTGTTAGGGGGCCCCTGCCAGGGCCGGGGGAATGACCGGAAACAGGCCGAGTGGCTGGGGTGAAGCTCCCAATGGGACTGGGGCGGTGTCCAGTCCCAGACCGCCTTTACTGCGGCCATCTTGCTGCGCACCCTACTGACCATTCACCTTGGCCCCCGGTTCTGCAGAGTGGCAGCGACCATATGGCCACCCCTACCTCCCCCACCCCCACACCCCGCCACAACCCTTCCCCCATCCAGCCACCACCCGCCAGTGGCCCACCCTGGGCAACACCCACAGTAGCCCCTGGTTAAGTTGGGAGCAAGTTGTGTTGGTGGACAGACGTATTTTGCAATAGATCTAGAATAGTTTGTTAGTGTTAGTAGTTTGTTATTTATTTATTCTAGTTATCTTTACTACGGAGTTATTTCATAATAAATTATTTAAACTTGATGTTCTGTAGTGCAGCATTCATATCAGCCATGCTACAGAACATGACATGGTACCAGGTTGAATGATCGACTAAGAACAAGAAGATTCTGCAACAAATCTGAACTATTAAAGATAACTTTGAAGAAGAAGAAAGAAAACACATCTTTTCTACTAACCTTGCAAGCTACTGGCAGCTGGTACTCAATGCGCAGTAAGACTTCGAAGCCCAGGATAGAAGGTATCAAAGAATCTCAACAGCTTTGGATTACCAGTAGCACAGATGAGAATTGGAGAGTGTATAAGCAACAGTTCAAACTCTATGTTGCAGCCCTTGGTCTCAGGCACAGCCCAACGAGAGGCACATCATGTTACTACTCACTGTTGCAGGTCCCCAAGCAATTGAAATTTTCAACATGTTTGTCTTCAAAAGCGAGGCAGACAGCAAGAGCTTCGATGAAGTTCTCAAGCAATTTGATCGGCTTTGCTCTGCTAAAAAAAATGAAACCTTTGAGCGCTCGATATTTCGTACGCCCACCCAAAACGCAGTCGAGGCATTTGATAGCTTTATCACCGACTTGCGGTTGAAGGCGCCGTTGTGCAACTTTAGTACCCTCCAGTCATCAATGATCCATGATTAGATTGTTTTCAGCATCTCCAACGATAATGTACACTAGAGACTTGTGAAATGCTATTCAAATATGTCACGCTAGCGAGCTTGCAGCAAAACAGATTAGCACATTGAATCTCTGGTATTTTATCGCGAACGTAGAAGAGTCAGTCGATGCCATTAGTGTGGTGACGCACTCGAATAAAAAAATGTGCTCATAGTGCAAGCGGCCATTTTGAGCGGCCGCCCGATCCTCCATTTCATGCCCGCGATGCGGCAAACGACATTTACCACAACAATGTCCAGCATTTGGAAAGACATGTTCTAACTGCAACAGCGGAAACCATTTTGTGACGCAATGCTTTTCCAGGAAAAAGCCTGAACAAACAAAAGTTACAACACAGTTGATGAAGTGTGCCTCGAGGAGGACATTTTTTGGAGACATGCATTCCAGTGAAGACAAGGAGACTCAAGTAATGCCAAACGACAACGTGTTTTCAAGAATTTGCAGCAATAATGAATTAAAGGCAAATAATCAAAAGAATAAATGGACAGTGTTATTAAAGATAAATGACAGTTATATAAAAAATCAAACTCAACACAGGTGCGAGGGCCAAGCTCATCAATTTGTTCGATGTCAAAAAGCTACGAAGTGAACCGCAAGTAGTAAACAAAACAGTATTGTTAAGAGATTACAATGGTAATGAAATCACGACATTAGGAGCATGTGAGCTCGATGCCAATGTAAAAAACAGAATTTACAAGTTGAAATTTTCCGTTGTGGTGGTGGAACGCAAATCTTTGATTGGAGTAAAAGCGTGTGAGGAACCGCAGCCAGTCAAACGGATCTATAGTGCAGACAGTTCTGCAACATGTCCCCATGCCTCAGGAGACTCCATACTAAATAATTTGCCCAAGATTATCCAAGGCTTTGGTACTCGTCCATACATGTACAAAATCCAATTAAAGCAGAACGCAAAGCCAGTGATTCAGGCACTGAGACGTGTACCAGCTGCATTAAGAGATAGATTAAAGGCTCATGTGGAGAGGATGGCAGCTTTAGACATAATTAAGCGCATAGAAGAACCTACAGACTGGATGACCTGTATTGGTTGTGTCAGAATAAAAGAAGAAATCGGCAAAGATGCAGTCTTGCAGATGGTGAGAAAATATCTCCACGAAGGATGGTCCAGAGGATCTTGCTTAAGTTTTTACAACGTAAGAGCAGAGTTAAATGATGCAGATGGATTTTTGCTGAAAAGAAAAAAGAATAGTAATTCCGAAATCTTTCAGATCGGTGGTACTGAGCAAAGTCCATGAAGGGCACACGGGGAGAAAAAAATGTAAGAAAAGAGTTGAAGTCTATTGTCCAGGTATTATCCAAGATATTGAGGCAATGGCACAAAACTGCACATGGTGGAGGAGCGTGAACATCTGCACACAGTGTGGGAAGCAAACAAACTGCACACACTGTAGAATGCTTCAGTTCCAATTGTCGCAGGAGCCCAGTACTTCAAAGGTAGAGAGGTAACCACTCTTTCACAAAAAGGAGGCAAAGGAGAGATTTCAGGCCAAATCCACAAAGGGGTTTGACGATGAATCTACAAAAAGTCTCCCACCATTGTAATGCAACCACAAGAAGAAGCATGCATCAGTCCTAAAACAGCTGACAAACATACAATGCATCATACGGAATAACAAGCTAAAGACACCAGGATAAATGAAGAACAACAAGCAGCATCCACAGCTACAAAAGAAAATGTAATAACGTCACAAGTTCAGCAGCCACTCAGAAGATCAACAATGCTAAGACGCAAACCTGAAAGACTGAATTTGTGACAGGCTGTAAATACTTTAAAGATGTAAATAGTTATTACTCATCATATTGAACTGTAAAAATTATCTAATGAATATAAATAATTACATTTTACAAAGGAAAGTGTATGTGATGATTTGCATGAAGCAATTCTGTACATAATATTATACACGACCTCCGACCACCAGGTGGCAGTGTAAACCGACCAGGTGACTCTGTATCTGAGGGAGTTGGGAGTAAGTCATGTTGGTGGATAGATGTATTTATAGTATCTCTATAATAGTTAGTTAGTGTTAATAGTTTGTTATTTATTTATTCTAGTTATCTTTAGCTCGCAGTTGTTTCATAATAAATTATTTAAACTGGATGTTATCCAGTGCATCATTTATATCACCCAGCCTACAGAACATGACAGACGCTGCTCGGGGAGGAGGGGGAAGCTGCAGCAGCGGAGCGTGCCACAGATGGACATGTGGTAGCCGCCCAGGATAGAGAGCGGCAAAGGGCCAAAGAGGGGGAGTGCCAAGGAGGCGCTGCATGAAGCCTCGTGTGTACCGGCACCGCCTGTCATTCGAGGACTTGCCGGACCAGGCATGCCATCGAAGACTCCGGATGAGGAGAGAGACAGTGTACCATATCTGCCAAATGGTGGCACACACTGGCACCGCAGGAGGAAGATACCCGTTCCCGAAGGCCGTTAAGGTGATGGTGCCTTGAACGTTAGCACGATGGGGTCCTTCCAGGCACCAAGTGGGACCTGGCTGGGATCTCAAAGACCTCAGTGCACAGATACATTTGTGTCGTCATGAAGGCCCTATAAGCCCAGGCAGCATAATACATCCACTTCAAAGTGGACCGAGCCAGCAGGCTGCCCGGGCGGCGGGTCTCTGGCACATGGTTTGCCTGTGAGATGGCGACCTTGTCCTGGGCCTCAGCCAGCACCCGCATGGAATGCCACAGGCCTCGGACACGCTGATCCATAGACACGACCTCCGCCCCCAATGCCTCCACTGCGGGCGCCACCCGTGCAGTGTTGGCCTGGGTGGCAGGCATGGCCGGCACCACCTCCTGCTCCTGATGTGGTTGGAATCCTCCACCTGCACCTGCAGGTACTGGATGCTCGCCGACATCCCCTCATGCAGTCCCTGGCTCTGTGACTGCATTTCCACAATTGATGGGATTGTCCGTTCCAGAAACCGGAAACCCGCCTGGACAGCAGCTAGTCCCTTCGGTCGGCCAGCATTCCGACCGTCTGCCCCATCGGGAGTTCCTATCTCCACTTGATGTACCAGATTATATGTGTGGTGCACACCAGAGAGTATCCCAGAAGCCTCTTCACTAAAGTGCCCAACCAAGGTGATAGTCTCTGGGATGGGTGAGGCAGTGATGGGAGGTTAGTGTCATCCCCGGACTCGAGCTCCGGGGTGTCCTGCGTCTCGGGTGGAGGGCTGGTGCCTGAGCTGCTCTCAGCGTCACTGATCGGCTCATACGGGGGCTCCGGCTGTGGCACTAGCGGGGGGCAGGGGACGCCTGCTGGATGTGCCCCAACTCTAGCATGTCCTGTAAGACACAAGACAAGACGCATGATTAGACCGTGGGCCGGGATGAGGGTGGTGTGAGGGTGGGGGTAAGGATGGTGGGGGGCTGAGGGTGGGGATGAGGGTGGTGTGAGAGTGAGAGTGGTGTGAGAGTGAGGGTGGTGTGGGGGTGAGTGTGACGGTGTGGGGGTGAGAGTGAGGGTGGGGTGGGGATGAGGGTGGGGGTGAGGGTGATATGGGAGTGAGGGTATTGTGGGGGTGGTTGGGCCTGAGGGCGGGGTGGGGGTGAGGGTGATATGGGAGTGAGGGCGATGTGGGGGTGGGGGTGAGGGTGATGTGGGAGTGAGGGAGGTGTGAGGGTGGGGGTGAGCGTGATGTGGGAGTGAGGGAGGTGTGAGGATGGAGTGAGGGTGGTGTGGGAGTGAGGGCGATGTGGGTGGGGGTGAGGATGGTGTGGGGCTGAAGGCGAGGTGAGGGTGGGGGTGAGGGTGATATGGGAGTGAGGGTGGTGTGAGGATGGGGGTGAGGGTGATGTGGGAGTGAGGGAGGTGTGAGGATGGAGTGAGGGTGGTGTGGGAGTGAGGGCGATGTGGGTGGGGGTGAGGGTGATGTGGGAGTGAGGGAGGTGTGAGGGTGGGGGTGAGGGTGATGTGGGAGTGAGGGAGGTGTGAGGATGGGGGTGAGGATGGTGTGGGGCTGAAGGCGAGGTGAGGGTGGGAGTGAGGGTGATATGGGAGTGAGGGTGGTGTGAGGGTGGAGTGAGGGTGGTGTGGGAGTGAGGGCGATGTGGGGGGGGTGAGGGTGGTGTGGGGCTGAAGGCGAGGTGAGGGTGGGGGTGGAGTGAGGGTGGTGTGAGGGTGGAGTGAGGGTGGTGTGGGAGTGAGGGCGATGTGGGGGGGGTGAGGGTGGTGTGGGGCTGAAGGCGAGGTGAGGATGGGAGTGAGGGTGATATGGGAGTGAGGGTGGTGTGAGGGTGGAGTGAGGGTGGTGTGGGAGTGAGGGCGATGTGGGGGGGGTGAGGGTGGTGTGGGGCTGAAGGCGAGGTGAGGGTGGGGGTGGAGTGAGGGTGGTGTGAGGGTGGAGTGAGGGTGGTGTGGGAGTGAGGGCGATGTGGGGGGGGTGAGGGTGGTGTGGGGCTGAAGGCGAGGTGAGGATGGGAGTGAGGGTGATATGGGAGTGAGGGTGGTGTGAGGGTGGAGTGAGGGTGGTGTGGGAGTGAGGGCGATGTGGGGGGGGTGAGGGTGGTGTGGGGCTGAAGGTGCTGTGGAGGTAAGGGTGGCGGCAGTTTGGGGGAGAGGATGGGGGTGAGGATGGTGTGGGGGTGAGGGTGAGGGTGGTGGGCATTGAAGGTGGTGTGGGGGTGGTGTGAGGGTGGAGTGAGGGTGGTGTGGGAGTGAGGGCGATGTGGGGGGGGTGAGGGTGGTGTGGGGCTGAAGGTGCTGTGGAGGTAAGGGTGGCGGCAGTTTGGGGGAGAGGATGGGGGTGAGGATGATGTGGGGGTGAGGGTGGTGGGCATTGAAGGTGGTGTGGGGGTGGTGTTGGGAGGGTAGGGTTGGCACATGTTTCACGGGGAACCACAACTAAGCGGTGTCTCACTTCCTCGCCCGCAGGCGAACTCCATCCCGGCGACCTCCCTTTCGTCCGGGCCGCGAACCACATCCAGGGCCCTCTACTCTGCCACGGTGGGGGCTGCATGTCCGGCGGTCCCCCTCCAGTCTTCTCCCGCTCCCAGCAGTTATGGGCAGCCTTTTCCTGGCGGGGGGGGGGAAACAGAAAACGAGTGTTAGACAGTCCGACACATGCCGCGCAGGGAGTGGGTAACTAGTGGCCTCAGTGGGCAGGGCTTCCGGCCTTGGGTGCTGTATGGGTGGGTAACTAGTGGCCTCAGTGGGCAGGGCTTCCGGCCTTGGGTGCTGTATGGGTGGGTAACTAGTGGCCTCAGTGGGCAGGGCTTCCGGCCTTGGGTGCTGTATGGGTGGGTAACTAGTGGCCTCAGTGGGCAGGGCTTCCGGCCTTGGGTGCTGTATGGGTGCCGGCATGTGGTGCAGGGTGGGGGCTCACCCGGGGGGGGGGGGGGGGGTTACTGGTGTGTGGGACGGGGGCTGGTGCAAGGGGCACAGTGTTGCCTACACACCCCGGTTGCCCTGAGGAGGTTGTGCAGTTTTTCTCGGCACTGCTGTCCGGTCCGGACGGTGTGACCTGCACCCAGGCACGGCGAATGGCGGCCATTGGCAGAATCCTTCCCGGACTGGGGTACAGGGTCATCCGCCTCTCCTCCACTGAGTCCAGGAGGGTCTCCAGCTCGGCATCCGTGAAGCGTGGGCCCGCGCGTCTTGCTGCCACCCTGTTGGCTGGGATGGTGTGCGTGAGGAGTGAAGTGTGTATAGGCGGCTGCAGCTTGTCAGCCTCCTGATGTCAATCCTGAACCCGGTGAATCCGGCACCGTTTCTCATTGGAATCGGTTGTGTTCCACATGGTGCCGGTACTAGCCCTTTAGTAGAATCGGTCCAGGTGCGGCACCAGTTCTGCAGCGCCACGCATTCTGCGCTGGCATCCACACTTAATCTCAGAAACAGTTTATCTCAGACTGTTGCCAGGGACAGCGTTGGCATTGGTGGTTCAGCGATGGAGTTGGAAGTGCAGACTAAAAACAATGGCTTCCGTCATCCTGATATTTAACTGGACAATGGACCTTGTGACAGTTACATTTGTTCAGTCACATGGTTGCATGGATTAAATCAAATTGGTACAGAACATAGAACATAGAACATAGAACAGTACAGCACAGAACAGGCCCTTCGGCCCTCAATGTTGTGCCGAGCAATGATCACCCTACTCAAACCCACGTATCCACCCTATACCCGTAACCCAACAACCCCCCCCCTTAACCTTACTTTTAAGGATACTACAGGCAATTTATCATGGCCAATCCACCTAACCCGCACATCTTTGGACTGTGGGAGGAAACCGGAGCACCCGGAGGAAACCCACGCAGACAGGGGGAGGACGTGCAGACTCCGCACAGACAGTGATATTTAGCTACACAAAGGCAGGTATACAGACAAAGCTACCCACACTGGTTATTGCTGCAATCTGAAATCGGGTGACCTGAATCTCATTGCGAGCTACCTGCAGCACTGAAAGAGATGATGCTGTGGGGTTATTGGTAGCAGGCAATGCTGTTAAAGGGGACGGCTGCAAGGGCATTAGAAGTGAGATCACAGACTAAAGCTTCCACCCTGAATTTCTGAGACAGATTCGGAGGCACACAGGTTGGCAAGAGGATGGAGACACTGACCAGCCAGGGGGAACTAGGCCCTCCAGGTGAGTTGTCCACAGGCAGTGGGAAGTGGCAGCTTAAGGGGTCAATGCCAGGAGTATTTAGTAAGGCCTGGATGAAATGTAGAAATCTAAGCTCACCAGGGTTGTTGGGTTAAGATTTTGAAACCCATTTCTCTTGCTTTGTGCTCAGACCTGCACTGCGTGTGGCATCACACGCCCAACACTTTGATATAGTCTCTCACACTCATTGCAACGCACTTAATCTCTACTGCCTTCTACTCCACAAGAGAACTGACACTTGGATTCCCCATCCAAAAGAAAACGCCCTTTCCCTTTAATTCCCACCGCAGGCCCATTCCTCCATATTGAAATGTGGTCAAAGAGGTGTGGCTAAGCCATCAGGCCGATGTGGCTCTATTTCCACCCCAGCCCAATGCTAATTAATCAAATTCACTATATCAGTTGTGGTAAGAGCTGTTAAAATGGATATCACACTGAGCTGACTGTCTTGTATGTGCTCAGAATTAAAGGCTACGTGACACTTTGCTTGCAAAGTAATCATTTTGTATTGAAGCGGATCTTTTGCTGTTATACTGGCCCACCTTGCCAACTGTTGTGCTCCACATGTTAAATGTGGCTTTCCAAATGGGAATACCGTTGTTTTAATATTACGATGTGATGAGACCATCAATTCACACGACACGTGGTTAGAAGTGAACAGTGGTTTTAATCGTCTTACAACAGAGCCCGACTGTGACAAGATGAACTTCAGATGAACTGGCTGGCAGGCTCTCAGCATCAACCTTTATATTTCCGGTTAGGGGGAGAAGTCGTGGGTGGAGCCCAGTACAAACTCCCGTACACTCCCAGTGCATCGCCCGCTAGTGGCAGAGCAGCGCAACTGCTCGTGTGCCGAGCTTACAGAGACATAGTACAACATGTGTAATACAGTGTGAATTACGCTACTGTGATTCACCACATTCACCCCCTGTAAAAAAACCAAGTCCGGCGGGGGTGGTGGCTTACAGATTGAGTCTGTCCGGTGGCCGAGTTGTCCGCTGTGATCGGCGTAGCACCGGGGTTGCAGCCCCTTCTGGTGGCTGGATGAGCACCGTTGGTTGGGGTACGATGGCGGACTCCGGGGGCAATTCCGCCCGAGTTTCGTACCCGTGTGGTTCGACTGGGGACTGGGGGCGCTGGGAGCGCGAAAAAAATGTAGCGAACTGGTAGGTGCGGGGCGGGCGGGGGGGGGGGGGCGAGTTGGGTGGGATGTAGTGTGAGGGGTACCTCGGCGGTGGTAGTGGGGGGGGGTTGGATCCTGTAGGTGCCAGGTCCCGGAGGGATACAGTGTCCTGACGGCCGTCAGGGAACTCTACGAAGGCGTACTGGGGGTTCGAACGCAGTAGGAGCACTTTCTCTACGAGTGGGTCAGTTTTGTGCGCCCTGACGTGCTTCCGGAGGAGTATTGGGCCCGGTGTCTTCAAGCATGCCGGGAGCGAAACCCCCGTGGTAGTGCCCCTGGAAAAACTAAAGAGCAGCTCGTGAGGGGTCTGGTTGGTAGCGGTACATAAGAGGGACCTAATAGCGTGGAGCGCGTCGGGGAGGACTTCTTGCCAATGGGAGATCGGGAGATTCCTGGACCGGAGGGTCAGTAGGATGGTCTTCCAGACCGTCGCGTTCTCCCTCTCCATCTGCCCGTTCCCCCTGGGGTTGTAGCTGGTAGTCCTGCTCGAGGCAATGCCCTTTTCGAGCAGGTACTGACGCAACTCGTCGCTCATAAAGGACGAACCCCGGTCGCTGTGTACATAGCTGGGGAAACCAAACAGGGTGAAGATACTATCCAGGGCCCTAATGGCTGTGTGGGAGGTCATATCGGGGCACGGGATAGCAAAGGGAAAACGGGAGAACTCGTCTATGACGTTCAGGAAGTACACATTCCTGTTAGTCGAGGGGAGTGGCCCTTTGAAATCGATAGCGAGGAGTTCAAAGGGCCGAGAAGCCTTGACCAGGTGGGCCCTGTCTGGTCTGTAGAAGTGCGGTTTGCACTCCGTGCAGATCGGGCAATCCCTGGTGATGGCTTTTACCTCCTCAGTGGAGAAAGGCAGATTTCGGGCTTTAATATAGTGGGCGAGCCGGGTGACCCCCGGGTGGCAGAGGTCATTGTGGATGGCTTTTAAGCAGTCGCTCTGTGCGCTGGTGCATGTCCCGCGGGATAGGGCATCCGGAGGCTCGTTGAGCTTCCCCGGTCGATACATAATATCATATTTGTAGGTGGAGAGTTCGATTCTCCACCTCAGAATTTTGTCATTTTTAATTTTGCCCCTTTGCGAGTTGTCAAACATGAAGGCAACCGATCTTTGATCGGTGATGAGGGTGAACCTCCTACCTGCGAGGTAGTGCCTCCAGTGACGAATAGCCTCCACAATGGCTTGTGCTTCTTTCTCTACTGAGGAGTGTCGAAGTTCCGAAGCGGAGAGGGTTCGGGAGAAAAATGCTACTGGTCTCCCTGCCTGATTTAACGTGGCTGCTAGAGCTACCTCTGAGGCGTCACTCTCTACCTGGAATGGGGTGGATTCATCCACCGCCCGCATGGCCGCTTTGGCGATGTCCTCCTTGATGTAGTTGAAGGCCTGGCGTGCCTCAGCTGACAGGGGAAATCGTGTGGCCTTAAAGAGTGGGCGGGCTTTGTCCGCATATTGGGGGACCCACTGGGCGTAATACGAAAAGAATCCCAAGCACCGTTTGAGGGCCTTGGGGCAATGAGGGAGAGGGAGTTCTAAGAGGGGGCGCATACGGTCCGGGTCGGGACCCAGGACTCCGCTTTCCACGACATAGCCGAGGATGGCTAGTCTGGTTGTGCGGAAAACGCATTTCTCCTTGTTGTATGTGAGGTTAAGCTTCTGGGCCATCTGGAGAAATCGGTTGAGGTTGGCGTCGTGGTCCTGCTGGTCATAGCCGCAGATGGTGACGTTATCCAAGTACGGAAACGTGGCCCGCAGCCCGTACTGGTCCACCATTCGATCCACTGCTCGTTGGAACACCGAGACCCCATTTGTGACGCCAAAGGGGACCCGGAGGAAGTGGAAGAGGCGGCCATCGGCCTCAAACGGCGTGAAGTGGCGGTCCTCCGGGCGGATTGGGAGCTGGTGGTATACAGACTTCAGATCCACCGTGGAAAAACTGGGCGATCTGATTCACCATGTCTGCAATCCTGGGGAGGGGGTACGCGTCGAGGAGTGTAAACCGATTAATAGTCTGACTATAGTCTACGACTATGCGGAATCTTTCCCGGTCTTGACGACCACCACCTGAGCTCTCCAGGGACTGTTACTGGCCTTTATGATCCCCTCACGTAAAAGCCTCCGGACCTC
The DNA here is from genome assembly GCF_902713615.1 of Scyliorhinus canicula. Lineage (NCBI taxonomy): Eukaryota > Metazoa > Chordata > Chondrichthyes > Carcharhiniformes > Scyliorhinidae > Scyliorhinus > Scyliorhinus canicula. Next base: position 183,015,518 of record NC_052146.1, read on the forward strand.
GGATCGAATGAACACCCTGTCCTGTAGGCTGTACCGCCTGCTGCGAGTGGCTACGGGTTTACAGTCCGGAGTGAGGTTGGCAAAGAGAGGAGGGGGGGAGATTTGCAGTGTGGCTAGGCTGCAGATAGTGAGTGGGGGTAGGGGCCCGCCGAAGCTGAGGGTGAGACTCTTGAGATTTCATTGAAAGTCGAGTCCCAATAAGAGTGGGGCGCAGAGTTCGGGCAGGATGTATAGTTGGAATTTAGAATAGCTAGCGCCTTAGATTGTTAGAGTTGCGACGGTGCCCCCTTGGATATGGACAGACTAGGAACCCGAAGCGAGGGAGATAGCTTGTCGCGCAGGGAGAACGGGGAGCGAACAGCGTCTTACCAGATCTGGGTGAACGAAGGTCTCAGTGCTCCCGGAGTCGTACCCGTTGATTTGGACCGTTGTCATCGAGTTGTGGAAATGCTTTGGGTGCGATTGGGCCAGTGTGACTGAGTTGCGGGTCGTCGGCGGCTCGGTCGGCTGCGCTGGGATGGCCCTGCGATTAGTGCCCGCTGAGGTCACAGTCTTCAATCAAATTTTCCGAGTTTGGAGAGGATGGAGCCCAAGTTGGCCACCCCCGTGGATCACACGTGGCGGCCGGCGAGGAAGATGGCGTCCAAGATGGCGGCCCCCATGGATCGCACGTGGCGGGGGCGGAGTCGGGGTATAGGCCGCAGCGTTCTGGGGCCTGCGGGCCTGCGAGTGCGGAGAGCAGTTGCTTTGTGTCGCTGGAGGTCTAGGGGCTGGGGCCTTCCTTGCCAGACACTCTCTGGCGTAGTGACCTTTTCGCCCGCAGCTGCTGCAGGTCGCGTTGCGGGCCGGGCAATGCTGCCACGGGTGCTGGGACTGGCCACAAAAGTGGCAGGCTGGGACAGCATGGTGTCTGGGCGGCCGCGCGGCACAGGCCTGGGGCAGTCACTGGTCGGGGGCCCATGACGGGGTTGTGGAGTCCGCAGGAAACGAGGTGAGGCTACGAAACGAGACCTCCATAGTTGTAGCGAGTTCAACAGTTTCTTCTGAACTTTCTCCAGCAGTCGCTGGCGCACGTAATCCGATCTAAGGCTTGCAACAAAGACATCGCGGACAGCAAGTTCTCTATGTTGAGCAGCATTTACAGCCTGGTAATTACAGTCCCGGGATAAGGCTTTTAAGTCTCTTAGAAATTCTTATAGCGATTCTGTAGGGCGCTGGCGGCGAGTAGTAAAAACGTGGCACGCGTAGACCTCATTGACAGGCCTTGCGTACATTGTGACGAGCAGGGCCAGGGCCTCTGTATATGAGCCGGTACAGTTTAGCTGAGTAGATATATGATGGCTCACCCTCGCGTGCAGTAGGCTGAGTTTATGCTGCTCCGTCGTTTCTGGGGTGCTTGCTTCAGCCAGGTATTCAGCCAGTTTTAATATTACGATGTGATGAGACCATCAAATCACGTGACACGTGGTTAGAAGTGAACTGTGGTTTTAATCGTCTTACAACAGAGCCTGCCTGTGACAAGATGAACTCCAGATGAACTGGCTGGCAGGCGCACAGCATCAACCTTTATACTTCCGGTTAGGGGGAGGAGTCGTGGGTGGAACCAAGTGTGGAGCCCAGTACAAACTCCCGTACACTCCCATTGCATCTCCCCCTAGTGGCAGAGCAGCGCAACTGCTCGTGTGCCGAGCTTACAGAGACATAGTACAACATGTGTAATACAGTGTGAATTACGCTACTGTGATTCACCACACGATGAAAAGGTTGAAGCGAGGTTGGAGGCGGGATGCGGGTCGCTGTGAACCTGAATATGCCAAAAGCCCCTCATCTCAGACTTAGATGCCGATATTTCACAGGAACAGCATTACCAGGTGACCACACACTGATGTCATGACATAACTCCTAACAACCATTGTATACAGATTGCTACTATTACAAACTATCTGCAATGGCCTAAAATGGACAGGATTCACAACATCTATACTGCCAGGCCCTTGGTTTGAATCTCACTGTGCTCAGTGTGAATCTCACTGTGCTCAGTGTGAATCTCACTGTGCTCAGTGTGAATCTCACTGTGCTCAGTGTGAATCTCACTGTGCTCTCAGTGTGAATCTCACTGTGCTCAGTGTGAATCTCACTGTGCTCAGTGTGAATCTCACTGTGCTCAGTGTGAATCTCACTGTGCTCTCAGTGTGAATCTCACTGTGCTCAGTGTGAATCTCACTGTGCTCAGTGTGAATCTCACTGTGCTCTCAGTGTGAATCTCACTGTGCTCAGTGTGAATCTCACTGTGCTCTCAGTGTGAATCTCACTGTGCTCAGTGTGAATCTCACTGTGCTCTCAGTGTGAATCTCACTGTGCTCAGTGTGAATCTCACTGTGCTCAGTGTGAATCTCACTGTGCTCAGTGTGAATCTCACTGTGCTCAGTGTGAATCTCACTGTGCTCAGTGTGAATCTCACTGTGCTCAGTGTGAATCTCACTGTGCTCTCAGTGTGAATCTCACTGTGCTCAGTGTGAATCTCACTGTGCTCAGTGTGAATCTCACTGTGCTCTCAGTGTGAATCTCACTGTGCTCTCAGTGTGAATCTCACTGTGCTCAGTGTGAATCTCACTGTGCTCTCAGTGTGAATCTCACTGTGCTCAGTGTGAATCTCACTGCTGCCTCAGTGTGAATCTCACTGTGCTCAGTGTGAATCTCACTGTGCTCCAGTGTGAATCTCACTGTGCTCAGTGTGAATCTCACTGTGCTCTCAGTGTGAATCTCACTGTGCTCTCAGTGTGAATCTCACTGTGCTCAGTGTGAATCTCACTGTGCTCAGTGTGAATCTCACTGTGCTCTCAGTGTGAATCTCACTGTGCTCAGTGTGAATCTCACTGTGCTCAGTGTGAATCTCACTGTGCTCTCAGTGTGAATCTCACTGTGCTCTCAGTGTGAATCTCACTGTGCTCAGTGTGAATCTCACTGTGCTCTCAGTGTGAATCTCACTGTGCTCAGTGTGAATCTCACTGTGCTCTCAGTGTGAATCTCACTGTGCTCAGTGTGAATCTCACTGTGCTCAGTGTGAATCTCACTGTGCTCAGTGTGAATCTCACTGTGCTCTCAGTGTGAATCTCACTGTGCTCTCAGTGTGAATCTCACTGTGCTCAGTGTGAATCTCACTGTGCCTCAGTGTGAATCTCACTGTGCTCTCAGTGTGAATCTCACTGTGCTCAGTGTGAATCTCACTGTGCTCTCAGTGTGAATCTCACTGTGCTCTCAGTGTGAATCTCACTGTGCTCAGTGTGAATCTCACTGTGCTCTCAGTGTGAATCTCACTGTGCTCAGTGTGAATCTCACTGTGCTCAGTGTGAATCTCACTGTGCTCAGTGTGAATCTCACTGTGCTCAGTGTGAATCTCACTGTGCTCAGTGTGAATCTCACTGTGCTCAGTGTGAATCTCACTGTGCTCAGTGTGAATCTCACTGTGCTCTCAGTGTGAATCTCACTGTGCTCAGTGTGAATCTCACTGTGCTCAGTGTGAATCTCACTGTGCTCAGTGTGAATCTCACTGTGCTCTCAGTGTGAATCTCACTGTGCTCAGTGTGAATCTCACTGTGCTCAGTGTGAATCTCACTGTGCTCAGTGTGAATCTCACTGTGCTCAGTGTGAATCTCACTGTGCTCAGTGTGAATCTCACTGTGCTCAGTGTGAATCTCACTGTGCTCAGTGTGAATCTCACTGTGCTCTCAGTGTGAATCTCACTGTGCTCAGTGTGAATCTCACTGTGCTCTCAGTGTGAATCTCACTGTGCTCAGTGTGAATCTCACTGTGCTCAGTGTGAATCTCACTGTGCTCAGTGTGAATCTCACTGTGCCTCAGTGTGAATCTCACTGTGCTCTCAGTGTGAATCTCACTGTGCTCAGTGTGAATCTCACTGTGCTCAGTGTGAATCTCACTGTGCTCTCAGTGTGAATCTCACTGTGCTCAGTGTGAATCTCACTGTGCTCTCAGTGTGAATCTCACTGTGCTCAGTGTGAATCTCACTGTGCTCTCAGTGTGAATCTCACTGTGCTCAGTGTGAATCTCACTGTGCTCAGTGTGAATCTCACTGTGCTCAGTGTGAATCTCACTGTGCTCAGTGTGAATCTCACTGTGCTCTCAGTGTGAATCTCACTGTGCTCAGTGTGAATCTCACTGTGCTCTCAGTGTGAATCTCACTGTGCTCAGTGTGAATCTCACTGTGCCTCAGTGTGAATCTCACTGTGCTCAGTGTGAATCTCACTGTGCTCAGTGTGAATCTCACTGTGCTCTCAGTGTGAATCTCACTGTGCTCTCAGTGTGAATCTCACTGTGCTCAGTGTGAATCTCACTGTGCTCAGTGTGAATCTCACTGTGCTCAGTGTGAATCTCACTGTGCTCTCAGTGTGAATCTCACTGTGCTCTCAGTGTGAATCTCACTGTGCTCAGTGTGAATCTCACTGTGCTCAGTGTGAATCTCACTGTGCTCAGTGTGAATCTCACTGTGCTCTCAGTGTGAATCTCACTGTGCTCAGTGTGAATCTCACTGTGCTCAGTGTGAATCTCACTGTGCTCTCAGTGTGAATCTCACTGTGCTCTCAGTGTGAATCTCACTGTGCTCAGTGTGAATCTCACTGTGCTCAGTGTGAATCTCACTGTGCTCTCAGTGTGAATCTCACTGTGCTCAGTGTGAATCTCACTGTGCTCAGTGTGAATCTCACTGTGCTCTCAGTGTGAATCTCACTGTGCTCTCAGTGTGAATCTCACTGTGCTCAGTGTGAATCTCACTGTGCTCAGTGTGAATCTCACTGTGCTCAGTGTGAATCTCACTGTGCTCTCAGTGTGAATCTCACTGTGCTCTCAGTGTGAATCTCACTGTGCTCAGTGTGAATCTCACTGTGCTCTCAGTGTGAATCTCACTGTGCTCAGTGTGAATCTCACTGTGCTCTCAGTGTGAATCTCACTGTGCTCAGTGTGAATCTCACTGTGCTCAGTGTGAATCTCACTGTGCTCTCAGTGTGAATCTCACTGTGCTCAGTGTGAATCTCACTGTGCTCAGTGTGAATCTCACTGTGCTCAGTGTGAATCTCACTGTGCTCTCAGTGTGAATCTCACTGTGCTCAGTGTGAATCTCACTGTGCTCAGTGTGAATCTCACTGTGCTCAGTGTGAATCTCACTGTGCTCTCAGTGTGAATCTCACTGTGCTCTCAGTGTGAATCTCACTGTGCTCAGTGTGAATCTCACTGTGCTCAGTGTGAATCTCACTGTGCTCAGTGTGAATCTCACTGTGCTCAGTGTGAATCTCACTGTGCTCAGTGTGAATCTCACTGTGCTCAGTGTGAATCTCACTGTGCTCAGTGTGAATCTCACTGTGCTCAGTGTGAATCTCACTGTGCTCAGTGTGAATCTCACTGTGCTCTCAGTGTGAATCTCACTGTGCTCTCAGTGTGAATCTCACTGTGCTCTCAGTGTGAATCTCACTGTGCTCAGTGTGAATCTCACTGTGCTCTCAGTGTGAATCTCACTGTGCTCTCAGTGTGAATCTCACTGTGCTCAGTGTGAATCTCACTGTGCTCTCAGTGTGAATCTCACTGTGCTCAGTGTGAATCTCACTGTGCTCAGTGTGAATCTCACTGTGCTCAGTGTGAATCTCACTGTGCTCAGTGTGAATCTCACTGTGCTCAGTGTGAATCTCACTGTGCTCAGTGTGAATCTCACTGTGCTCAGTGTGAATCTCACTGTGCTCTCAGTGTGAATCTCACTGTGCTCTCAGTGTGAATCTCACTGTGCTCAGTGTGAATCTCACTGTGCTCAGTGTGAATCTCACTGTGCTCTCAGTGTGAATCTCACTGTGCTCAGTGTGAATCTCACTGTGCTCTCAGTGTGAATCTCACTGTGCTCAGTGTGAATCTCACTGTGCTCTCAGTGTGAATCTCACTGTGCTCTCAGTGTGAATCTCACTGTGCTCAGTGTGACTGTGCTCAGTGTGAATCTCACTGTGCTCAGTGTGAATCTCACTGTGCTCTCAGTGTGAATCTCACTGTGCTCTCAGTGTGAATCTCACTGTGCTCAGTGTGAATCTCACTGTGCTCAGTGTGAATCTCACTGTGCTCAGTGTGAATCTCACTGTGCTCAGTGTGAATCTCACTGTGCTCAGTGTGAATCTCACTGTGCTCAGTGTGAATCTCACTGTGCTCAGTGTGAATCTCACTGTGCTCTCAGTGTGAATCTCACTGTGCTCAGTGTGAATCTCACTGTGCTCAGTGTGAATCTCACTGTGCTCAGTGTGAATCTCACTGTGCTCAGTGTGAATCTCACTGTGCTCTCAGTGTGAATCTCACTGTGCTCAGTGTGAATCTCACTGTGCTCAGTGTGAATCTCACTGTGCTCTCAGTGTGAATCTCACTGTGCTCAGTGTGAATCTCACTGTGCTCAGTGTGAATCTCACTGTGCTCAGTGTGAATCTCACTGTGCTCTCAGTGTGAATCTCACTGTGCTCAGTGTGAATCTCACTGTGCTCAGTGTGAATCTCACTGTGCTCTCAGTGTGAATCTCACTGTGCTCAGTGTGAATCTCACTGTGCTCAGTGTGAATCTCACTGTGCTCAGTGTGAATCTCACTGTGCTCAGTGTGAATCTCACTGTGCTCAGTGTGAATCTCACTGTGCTCTCAGTGTGAATCTCACTGTGCTCAGTGTGAATCTCACTGTGCTCTCAGTGTGAATCTCACTGTGCTCAGTGTGAATCTCACTGTGCTCTCAGTGTGAATCTCACTGTGCTCAGTGTGAATCTCACTGTGCTCAGTGTGAATCTCACTGTGCTCAGTGTGAATCTCACTGTGCTCAGTGTGAATCTCACTGTGCTCAGTGTGAATCTCACTGTGCTCAGTGTGAATCTCACTGTGCTCAGTGTGAATCTCACTGTGCTCAGTGTGAATCTCACTGTGCTCAGTGTGAATCTCACTGTGCTCAGTGTGAATCTCACTGTGCTCTCAGTGTGAATCTCACTGTGCTCAGTGTGAATCTCACTGTGCTCAGTGTGAATCTCACTGTGCTCAGTGTGAATCTCACTGTGCTCTCAGTGTGAATCTCACTGTGCTCAGTGTGAATCTCACTGTGCTCTCAGTGTGAATCTCTCTGTGCTCTGTGTGAATCTCACTGTGCTCAGTGTGAATCTCACTGTGCTCAGTGTGAATCTCACTGTGCTCAGTGTGAATCTCACTGTGCTCAGTGTGAATCTCACTGTGCTCAGTGTGAATCTCACTGTGCTCAGTGTGAATCTCACTGTGCTCAGTGTGAATCTCACTGTGCTCAGTGTGAATCTCACTGTGCTCAGTGTGAATCTCACTGTGCTCAGTGTGAATCTCACTGTGCTCTCAGTGTGAATCTCACTGTGCTCAGTGTGAATCTCACTGTGCTCAGTGTGAATCTCACTGTGCTCTCAGTGTGAATCTCACTGTGCTCAGTGTGAATCTCACTGTGCTCAGTGTGAATCTCACTGTGCTCAGTGTGAATCTCACTGTGCTCAGTGTGAATCTCACTGTGCTCAGTGTGAATCTCACTGTGCTCTCAGTGTGAATCTCACTGTGCTCAGTGTGAATCTCACTGTGCTCTCAGTGTGAATCTCACTGTGCTCTCAGTGTGAATCTCACTGTGCTCAGTGTGAATCTCACTGTGCTCTCAGTGTGAATCTCACTGTGCTCAGTGTGAATCTCACTGTGCTCAGTGTGAATCTCACTGTGCTCAGTGTGAATCTCACTGTGCTCAGTGTGAATCTCACTGTGCTCAGTGTGAATCTCACTGTGCTCAGTGTGAATCTCACTGTGCTCAGTGTGAATCTCACTGTGCTCTCAGTGTGAATCTCACTGTGCTCAGTGTGAATCTCACTGTGCTCAGTGTGAATCTCACTGTGCTCAGTGTGAATCTCACTGTGCTCTCAGTGTGAATCTCACTGTGCTCAGTGTGAATCTCACTGTGCTCTCAGTGTGAATCTCACTGTGCTCAGTGTGAATCTCACTGTGCTCAGTGTGAATCTCACTGTGCTCAGTGTGAATCTCACTGTGCTCTCAGTGTGAATCTCACTGTGCTCAGTGTGAATCTCACTGTGCTCAGTGTGAATCTCACTGTGCTCTCAGTGTGAATCTCACTGTGCTCTCAGTGTGAATCTCACTGTGCTCAGTGTGAATCTCACTGTGCTCTCAGTGTGAATCTCACTGTGCTCTCAGTGTGAATCTCACTGTGCTCAGTGTGAATCTCACTGTGCTCTCAGTGTGAATCTCACTGTGCTCAGTGTGAATCTCACTGTGCTCAGTGTGAATCTCACTGTGCTCTCAGTGTGAATCTCACTGTGCTCAGTGTGAATCTCACTGTGCTCAGTGTGAATCTCACTGTGCTCAGTGTGAATCTCACTGTGCTCTCAGTGTGAATCTCACTGTGCTCAGTGTGAATCTCACTGTGCTCTCAGTGTGAATCTCACTGTGCTCTCAGTGTGAATCTCACTGTGCTCAGTGTGAATCTCACTGTGCTCAGTGTGAATCTCACTGTGCTCAGTGTGAATCTCACTGTGCTCAGTGTGAATCTCACTGTGCTCTCAGTGTGAATCTCACTGTGCTCTCAGTGTGAATCTCACTGTGCTCAGTGTGAATCTCACTGTGCTCTCAGTGTGAATCTCACTGTGCTCAGTGTGAATCTCACTGTGCTCAGTGTGAATCTCACTGTGCTCAGTGTGAATCTCACTGTGCTCAGTGTGAATCTCACTGTGCTCTCAGTGTGAATCTCACTGTGCTCAGTGTGAATCTCACTGTGCTCAGTGTGAATCTCACTGTGCTCAGTGTGAATCTCACTGTGCTCTCAGTGTGAATCTCACTGTGCTCAGTGTGAATCTCACTGTGCTCTCAGTGTGAATCTCACTGTGCTCAGTGTGAATCTCACTGTGCTCAGTGTGAATCTCACTGTGCTCTCAGTGTGAATCTCACTGTGCTCAGTGTGAATCTCACTGTGCTCTCAGTGTGAATCTCACTGTGCTCAGTGTGAATCTCACTGTGCTCAGTGTGAATCTCACTGTGCTCAGTGTGAATCTCACTGTGCTCAGTGTGAATCTCACTGTGCTCTCAGTGTGAATCTCACTGTGCTCAGTGTGAATCTCACTGTGCTCAGTGTGAATCTCACTGTGCTCAGTGTGAATCTCACTGTGCTCAGTGTGAATCTCACTGTGCTCTCAGTGTGAATCTCACTGTGCTCAGTGTGAATCTCACTGTGCTCAGTGTGAATCTCACTGTGCTCAGTGTGAATCTCACTGTGCTCAGTGTGAATCTCACTGTGCTCTCAGTGTGAATCTCACTGTGCTCAGTGTGAATCTCACTGTGCTCAGTGTGAATCTCACTGTGCTCAGTGTGAATCTCACTGTGCTCTCAGTGTGAATCTCACTGTGCTCAGTGTGAATCTCACTGTGCTCTCAGTGTGAATCTCACTGTGCTCTCAGTGTGAATCTCACTGTGCTCAGTGTGAATCTCACTGTGCTCAGTGTGAATCTCACTGTGCTCTCAGTGTGAATCTCACTGTGCTCTCAGTGTGAATCTCACTGTGCTCAGTGTGAATCTCACTGTGCTCAGTGTGAATCTCACTGTGCTCAGTGTGAATCTCACTGTGCTCAGTGTGAATCTCACTGTGCTCAGTGTGAATCTCACTGTGCTCAGTGTGAATCTCACTGTGCTCAGTGTGAATCTCACTGTGCTCAGTGTGAATCTCACTGTGCTCAGTGTGAATCTCACTGTGCTCAGTGTGAATCTCACTGTGCTCAGTGTGAATCTCACTGTGCTCAGTGTGAATCTCACTGTGCTCAGTGTGAATCTCACTGTGCTCAGTGTGAATCTCACTGTGCTCTCAGTGTGAATCTCACTGTGCTCTCAGTGTGAATCTCACTGTGCTCAGTGTGAATCTCACTGTGCTCAGTGTGAATCTCACTGTGCTCTCAGTGTGAATCTCACTGTGCTCAGTGTGAATCTCACTGTGCTCAGTGTGAATCTCACTGTGCTCAGTGTGAATCTCACTGTGCTCAGTGTGAATCTCACTGTGCTCTCAGTGTGAATCTCACTGTGCTCAGTGTGAATCTCACTGTGCTCTCAGTGTGAATCTCACTGTGCTCAGTGTGAATCTCACTGTGCTCAGTGTGAATCTCACTGTGCTCTCAGTGTGAATCTCACTGTGCTCAGTGTGAATCTCACTGTGCTCAGTGTGAATCTCACTGTGCTCTCAGTGTGAATCTCACTGTGCTCAGTGTGAATCTCACTGTGCTCAGTGTGAATCTCACTGTGCTCAGTGTGAATCTCACTGTGCTCAGTGTGAATCTCACTGTGCTCTCAGTGTGAATCTCACTGTGCTCAGTGTGAATCTCACTGTGCTCAGTGTGAATCTCACTGTGCTCAGTGTGAATCTCACTGTGCTCTCAGTGTGAATCTCACTGTGCTCAGTGTGAATCTCACTGTGCTCAGTGTGAATCTCACTGTGCTCAGTGTGAATCTCACTGTGCTCTCAGTGTGAATCTCACTGTGCTCTCAGTGTGAATCTCACTGTGCTCTCAGTGTGAATCTCACTGTGCTCAGTGTGAATCTCACTGTGCTCTCAGTGTGAATCTCACTGTGCTCAGTGTGAATCTCACTGTGCTCTCAGTGTGAATCTCACTGTGCTCAGTGTGAATCTCACTGTGCTCAGTGTGAATCTCACTGTGCTCAGTGTGAATCTCACTGTGCTCAGTGTGAATCTCACTGTGCTCAGTGTGAATCTCACTGTGCTCTCAGTGTGAATCTCACTGTGCTCAGTGTGAATCTCACTGTGCTCAGTGTGAATCTCACTGTGCTCTCAGTGTGAATCTCACTGTGCTCAGTGTGAATCTCACTGTGCTCTCAGTGTGAATCTCACTGTGCTCAGTGTGAATCTCACTGTGCTCTCAGTGTGAATCTCACTGTGCTCAGTGTGAATCTCACTGTGCTCAGTGTGAATCTCACTGTGCTCAGTGTGAATCTCACTGTGCTCTCAGTGTGAATCTCACTGTGCTCAGTGTGAATCTCACTGTGCTCAGTGTGAATCTCACTGTGCTCAGTGTGAATCTCACTGTGCTCAGTGTGAATCTCACTGTGCTCAGTGTGAATCTCACTGTGCTCAGTGTGAATCTCACTGTGCTCAGTGTGAGTCTCACTGTGCTCAGTGTGAATCTCACTGTGCTCTCAGTGTGAATCTCACTGTGCTCAGTGTGAATCTCACTGTGCTCAGTGTGAATCTCACTGTGCTCAGTGTGAATCTCACTGTGCTCAGTGTGAATCTCACTGTGCTCTCAGTGTGAATCTCACTGTGCTCTCAGTGTGAATCTCACTGTGCTCAGTGTGAATCTCACTGTGCTCAGTGTGAATCTCACTGTGCTCAGTGTGAATCTCACTGTGCTCTCAGTGTGAATCTCACTGTGCTCAGTGTGAATCTCACTGTGCTCAGTGTGAATCTCACTGTGCTCTCAGTGTGAATCTCACTGTGCTCAGTGTGAATCTCACTGTGCTCTCAGTGTGAATCTCACTGTGCTCAGTGTGAATCTCACTGTGCTCAGTGTGAATCTCACTGTGCTCTCAGTGTGAATCTCACTGTGCTCTCAGTGTGAATCTCACTGTGCTCAGTGTGAATCTCACTGTGCTCTCAGTGTGAATCTCACTGTGCTCTCAGTGTGAATCTCACTGTGCTCAGTGTGAATCTCACTGTGCTCTCAGTGTGAATCTCACTGTGCTCTCAGTGTGAATCTCACTGTGCTCTCAGTGTGAATCTCACTGTGCTCAGTGTGAATCTCACTGTGCTCTCAGTGTGAATCTCACTGTGCTCTCAGTGTGAATCTCACTGTGCTCAGTGTGAATCTCACTGTGCTCAGTGTGAATCTCACTGTGCTCAGGCTCTCAGTGTGAATCTCACTGTGCTCAGTGTGAATCTCACTGTGCTCAGTGTGAATCTCACTGTGCTCTCAGTGTGAATCTCACTGTGCTCAGTGTGAATCTCACTGTGCTCAGTGTGAATCTCACTGTGCTCAGTGTGAATCTCACTGTGCTCAGTGTGAATCTCACTGTGCTCAGTGTGAATCTCACTGTGCTCAGTGTGAATCTCACTGTGCTCAGTGTGAATCTCACTGTGCTCAGTGTGAATCTCACTGTGCTCAGTGTGAATCTCACTGTGCTCAGTGTGAATCTCACTGTGCTCAGTGTGAATCTCACTGTGCTCAGTGTGAATCTCACTGTGCTCAGTGTGAATCTCACTGTGCTCAGTGTGAATCTCACTGTGCTCAGTGTGAATCTCACTGTGCTCAGTGTGAATCTCACTGTGCTCTCAGTGTGAATCTCACTGTGCTCAGTGTGAATCTCACTGTGCTCAGTGTGAATCTCACTGTGCTCTCAGTGTGAATCTCACTGTGCTCTCAGTGTGAATCTCACTGTGCTCAGTGTGAATCTCACTGTGCTCAGTGTGAATCTCACTGTGCTCAGTGTGAATCTCACTGTGCTCTCAGTGTGAATCTCACTGTGCTCAGTGTGAATCTCACTGTGCTCAGTGTGAATCTCACTGTGCTCAGTGTGAATCTCACTGTGCTCAGTGTGAATCTCACTGTGCTCTCAGTGTGAATCTCACTGTGCTCAGTGTGAATCTCACTGTGCTCAGTGTGAATCTCACTGTGCTCAGTGTGAATCTCACTGTGCTCTGTGTGAGTCTCACTGTGCTCAGTGTGAATCTCACTGTGCTCTCAGTGTGAATCTCACTGTGCTCAGTGTGAATCTCACTGTGCTCAGTGTGAATCTCACTGTGCTCAGTGTGAATCTCACTGTGCTCAGTGTGAATCTCACTGTGCTCAGTGTGAATCTCACTGTGCTCAGTGTGAATCTCACTGTGCTCTCAGTGTGAATCTCACTGTGCTCAGTGTGAATCTCACTGTGCTCAGTGTGAATCTCACTGTGCTCAGTGTGAATCTCACTGTGCTCTCAGTGTGAATCTCACTGTGCTCAGTGTGAATCTCACTGTGCTCAGTGTGAATCTCACTGTGCTCAGTGTGAATCTCACTGTGCTCAGTGTGAATCTCACTGTGCTCAGTGTGAATCTCACTGTGCTCTCAGTGTGAATCTCACTGTGCTCAGTGTGAATCTCACTGTTGCTCAGTGTGAATCTCACTGTGCTCAGTGTGATCTCACTGTGCTCAGTGTGAATCTCACTGTGCTCAGTGTGAATCTCACTGTGCTCTCAGTGTGAATCTCACTGTGCCTCAGTGTGAATCTCACTGTGCTCAGTGTGAATCTCACTGTGCTCTCAGTGTGAATCTCACTGTGCTCAGTGTGAATCTCACTGTGCTCAGTGTGAATCTCACTGTGCTCAGTGTGAATCTCACTGTGCTCTCAGTGTGAATCTCACTGTGCTCTCAGTGTGAATCTCACTGTGCTCTCAGTGTGAATCTCACTGTGCTCAGTGTGAATCTCACTGTGCTCAGTGTGAATCTCACTGTGCTCAGTGTGAATCTCACTGTGCTCAGTGTGAATCTCACTGTGCTCAGTGTGAATCTCACTGTGCTCAGTGTGAATCTCACTGTGCTCTCAGTGTGAATCTCACTGTGCTCAGTGTGAATCTCACTGTGCTCTCAGTGTGAATCTCACTGTGCTCTCAGTGTGAATCTCACTGTGCTCTCAGTGTGAATCTCACTGTGCTCAGTGTGAATCTCACTGTGCTCTCAGTGTGAATCTCACTGTGCTCAGTGTGAATCTCACTGTGCTCAGTGTGAATCTCACTGTGCTCTCAGTGTGAATCTCACTGTGCTCAGTGTGAATCTCACTGTGCTCAGTGTGAATCTCACTGTGCTCAGTGTGAATCTCACTGTGCTCAGTGTGAATCTCACTGTGCTCAGTGTGAATCTCACTGTGCTCAGTGTGAATCTCACTGTGCTCAGTGTGAATCTCACTGTGCTCAGTGTGAATCTCACTGTGCTCAGTGTGAATCTCACTGTGCTCTCAGTGTGAATCTCACTGTGCTCAGTGTGAATCTCACTGTGCTCTCAGTGTGAATCTCACTGTGCTCTCAGTGTGAATCTCACTGTGCTCAGTGTGAATCTCACTGTGCTCAGTGTGAATCTCACTGTGCTCAGTGTGAATCTCACTGTGCTCAGTGTGAATCTCACTGTGCTCTCAGTGTGAATCTCACTGTGCTCAGTGTGAATCTCACTGTGCTCAGTGTGAATCTCACTGTGCTCAGTGTGAATCTCACTGTGCTCTCAGTGTGAATCTCACTGTGCTCAGTGTGAATCTCACTGTGCTCAGTGTGAATCTCACTGTGCTCAGTGTGAATCTCACTGTGCTCAGTGTGAATCTCACTGTGCTCAGTGTGAATCTCACTGTGCTCTCAGTGTGAATCTCACTGTGCTCAGTGTGAATCTCACTGTGCTCAGTGTGAATCTCACTGTGCTCAGTGTGAATCTCACTGTGCTCAGTGTGAATCTCACTGTGCTCTCAGTGTGAATCTCACTGTGCTCAGTGTGAATCTCACTGTGCTCTCAGTGTGAATCTCACTGTGCTCAGTGTGAATCTCACTGTGCTCAGTGTGAATCTCACTGTGCTCTCAGTGTGAATCTCACTGTGCTCAGTGTGAATCTCACTGTGCTCAGTGTGAATCTCACTGTGCTCAGTGTGAATCTCACTGTGCTCTGTGTGAATCTCACTGTGCTCAGTGTGAATCTCACTGTGCTCTCAGTGTGAATCTCACTGTGCTCAGTGTGAATCTCACTGTGCTCAGTGTGAATCTCACTGTGCTCAGTGTGAATCTCACTGTGCTCAGTGTGAATCTCACTGTGCTCTCAGTGTGAATCTCACTGTGCTCAGTGTGAATCTCACTGTGCTCTCAGTGTGAATCTCACTGTGCTCTCAGTGTGAATCTCACTGTGCTCTCAGTGTGAATCTCACTGTGCTCAGTGTGAATCTCACTGTGCTCAGTGTGAATCTCACTGTGCTCTCAGTGTGAATCTCACTGTGCTCAGTGTGAATCTCACTGTGCTCAGTGTGAATCTCACTGTGCTCAGTGTGAATCTCACTGTGCTCAGTGTGAATCTCACTGTGCTCAGTGTGAATCTCACTGTGCTCAGTGTGAATCTCACTGTGCTCTCAGTGTGAATCTCACTGTGCTCAGTGTGAATCTCACTGTGCTCAGTGTGAATCTCACTGTGCTCAGTGTGAATCTCACTGTGCTCTCAGTGTGAATCTCACTGTGCTCAGTGTGAATCTCACTGTGCTCAGTGTGAATCTCACTGTGCTCTCAGTGTGAATCTCACTGTGCTCAGTGTGAATCTCACTGTGCTCAGTGTGAATCTCACTGTGCTCAGTGTGAATCTCACTGTGCTCTCAGTGTGAATCTCACTGTGCTCAGTGTGAATCTCACTGTGCTCTCAGTGTGAATCTCACTGTGCTCAGTGTGAATCTCACTGTGCTCAGTGTGAATCTCACTGTGCTCAGTGTGAATCTCACTGTGCTCAGTGTGAATCTCACTGTGCTCTGTGTGAATCTCTCTGTGCTCAGTGTGAATCTCACTGTGCTCAGTGTGAATCTCACTGTGCTCAGTGTGAATCTCACTGTGCTCAGTGTGAATCTCACTGTGCTCTCAGTGTGAATCTCACTGTGCTCTCAGTGTGAATCTCACTGTGCTCAGTGTGAATCTCACTGTGCTCAGTGTGAATCTCACTGTGCTCAGTGTGAATCTCACTGTGCTCAGTGTGAATCTCACTGTGCTCAGTGTGAATCTCACTGTGCTCAGTGTGAATCTCACTGTGCTCAGTGTGAATCTCACTGTGCTCAGTGTGAATCTCACTGTGCTCAGTGTGAATCTCACTGTGCTCTCAGTGTGAATCTCACTGTGCTCAGTGTGAATCTCACTGTGCTCTCAGTGTGAATCTCACTGTGCTCAGTGTGAATCTCACTGTGCTCTCAGTGTGAATCTCACTGTGCTCAGTGTGAATCTCACTGTGCTCAGTGTGAATCTCACTGTGCTCAGTGTGAATCTCACTGTGCTCAGTGTGAATCTCACTGTGCTCAGTGTGAATCTCACTGTGCTCTCAGTGTGAATCTCACTGTGCTCTCAGTGTGAATCTCACTGTGCTCAGTGTGAATCTCACTGTGCTCAGTGTGAATCTCACTGTGCTCAGTGTGAATCTCACTGTGCTCAGTGTGAATCTCACTGTGCTCTCAGTGTGAATCTCACTGTGCTCAGTGTGAATCTCACTGTGCTCAGTGTGAATCTCACTGTGCTCAGTGTGAATCTCACTGTGCTCAGTGTGAATCTCACTGTGCTCAGTGTGAATCTCACTGTGCTCAGTGTGAATCTCACTGTGCTCAGTGTGAATCTCACTGTGCTCTCAGTGTGAATCTCACTGTGCTCAGTGTGAATCTCACTGTGCTCTCAGTGTGAATCTCACTGTGCTCAGTGTGAATCTCACTGTGCTCAGTGTGAATCTCACTGTGCTCTCAGTGTGAATCTCACTGTGCTCAGTGTGAATCTCACTGTGCTCAGTGTGAATCTCACTGTGCTCAGTGTGAATCTCACTGTGCTCTCAGTGTGAATCTCACTGTGCTCAGTGTGAATCTCACTGTGCTCTCAGTGTGAATCTCACTGTGCTCAGTGTGAATCTCACTGTGCTCTCAGTGTGAATCTCACTGTGCTCTCAGTGTGAATCTCACTGTGCTCAGTGTGAATCTCACTGTGCTCAGTGTGAATCTCACTGTGCTCAGTGTGAATCTCACTGTGCTCAGTGTGAATCTCACTGTGCTCAGTGTGAATCTCACTGTGCTCAGTGTGAATCTCACTGTGCTCAGTGTGAATCTCACTGTGCTCTCAGTGTGAATCTCACTGTGCTCAGTGTGAATCTCACTGTGCTCTCAGTGTGAATCTCACTGTGCTCAGTGTGAATCTCACTGTGCTCTCAGTGTGAATCTCACTGTGCAGTGTGAATCTCACTGTGCTCTCAGTGTGAATCTCACTGTGCTCTCAGTGTGAATCTCACTGTGCTCTCAGTGTGAATCTCACTGTGCTCTCAGTGTGAATCTCACTGTGCTCAGTGTGAATCTCACTGTGCTCTCAGTGTGAATCTCACTGTGCTCTCAGTGTGAATCTCACTGTGCTCTCAGTGTGAATCTCACTGTGCTCAGTGTGAATCTCACTGTGCTCAGTGTGAATCTCACTGTGCTCAGTGTGAATCTCACTGTGCTCTCAGTGTGAATCTCACTGTGCTCAGTGTGAATCTCACTGTGCTCAGTGTGAATCTCACTGTGCTCTCAGTGTGAATCTCACTGTGCTCTCAGTGTGAATCTCACTGTGCTCTCAGTGTGAATCTCACTGTGCTCAGTGTGAATCTCACTGTGCTCAGTGTGAATCTCACTGTGCTCAGTGTGAATCTCACTGTGCTCAGTGTGAATCTCACTGTGCTCTCAGTGTGAATCTCACTGTGCTCAGTGTGAATCTCACTGTGCTCAGTGTGAATCTCACTGTGCTCAGTGTGAATCTCACTGTGCTCAGTGTGAATCTCACTGTGCTCAGTGTGAATCTCACTGTGCTCTCAGTGTGAATCTCACTGTGCTCAGTGTGAATCTCACTGTGCTCAGTGTGAATCTCACTGTGCTCAGTGTGAATCTCACTGTGCTCAGTGTGAATCTCACTGTGCTCTCAGTGTGAATCTCACTGTGCTCTCAGTGTGAATCTCACTGTGCTCAGTGTGAATCTCACTGTGCTCAGTGTGAATCTCACTGTGCTCAGTGTGAATCTCACTGTGCTCAGTGTGAATCTCACTGTGCTCAGTGTGAATCTCACTGTGCTCAGTGTGAATCTCACTGTGCTCTCAGTGTGAATCTCACTGTGCTCTCAGTGTGAATCTCACTGTGCTCAGTGTGAATCTCACTGTGCTCAGTGTGAATCTCACTGTGCTCTCAGTGTGAATCTCACTGTGCTCAGTGTGAATCTCACTGTGCTCTCAGTGTGAATCTCACTGTGCTCTCAGTGTGAATCTCACTGTGCTCAGTGTGAATCTCACTGTGCTCTCAGTGTGAATCTCACTGTGCTCAGTGTGAATCTCACTGTGCTCAGTGTGAATCTCACTGTGCTCTCAGTGTGAATCTCACTGTGCTCTCAGTGTGAATCTCACTGTGCTCAGTGTGAATCTCACTGTGCTCTCAGTGTGAATCTCACTGTGCTCTCAGTGTGAATCTCACTGTGCTCAGTGTGAATCTCACTGTGCTCTCAGTGTGAATCTCACTGTGCTCAGTGTGAATCTCACTGTGCTCTCAGTGTGAATCTCACTGTGCTCAGTGTGAATCTCACTGTGCTCAGTGTGAATCTCACTGTGCTCAGTGTGAATCTCACTGTGCTCAGTGTGAATCTCACTGTGCTCAGTGTGAATCTCACTGTGCTCAGTGTGAATCTCACTGTGCTCTCAGTGTGAATCTCACTGTGCTCAGTGTGAATCTCACTGTGCTCTCAGTGTGAATCTCACTGTGCTCAGTGTGAATCTCACTGTGCTCAGTGTGAATCTCACTGTGCTCTCAGTGTGAATCTCACTGTGCTCAGTGTGAATCTCACTGTGCTCTCAGTGTGAATCTCACTGTGCTCAGTGTGAATCTCACTGTGCTCAGTGTGAATCTCACTGTGCTCAGTGTGAATCTCACTGTGCTCAGTGTGAATCTCACTGTGCTCAGTGTGAATCTCACTGTGCTCTCAGTGTGAATCTCACTGTGCTCAGTGTGAATCTCACTGTGCTCAGTGTGAGTCTCACTGTGCTCAGTGTGAATCTCACTGTGCTCTCAGTGTGAATCTCACTGTGCTCAGTGTGAATCTCACTGTGCTCAGTGTGAATCTCACTGTGCTCAGTGTGAATCTCACTGTGCTCAGTGTGAATCTCACTGTGCTCAGTGTGAATCTCACTGTGCTCAGTGTGAATCTCACTGTGCTCTCAGTGTGAATCTCACTGTGCTTCAGTGTGAATCTCACTGTGCTCAGTGTGAATCTCACTGTGCTCAGTGTGAATCTCACTGTGCTCAGTGTGAATCTCACTGTGCTCAGTGTGAATCTCACTGTGCTCAGTGTGAATCTCACTGTGCTCTCAGTGTGAATCTCACTGTGCTCAGTGTGAATCTCACTGTGCTCTCAGTGTGAATCTCACTGTGCTCAGTGTGAATCTCACTGTGCTCAGTGTGAATCTCACTGTGCTCAGTGTGAATCTCACTGTGCTCAGTGTGAATCTCACTGTGCTCTCAGTGTGAATCTCACTGTGCTCAGTGTGAATCTCACTGTGCTCAGTGTGAATCTCACTGTGCTCAGTGTGAATCTCACTGTGCTCTCAGTGTGAATCTCACTGTGCTCAGTGTGAATCTCACTGTGCTCAGTGTGAATCTCACTGTGCTCAGTGTGAATCTCACTGTGCTCAGTGTGAATCTCACTGTGCTCAGTGTGAATCTCACTGTGCTCAGTGTGAATCTCACTGTGCTCTCAGTGTGAATCTCACTGTGCCTCAGTGTGAATCTCACTGTGCTCAGTGTGAATCTCACTGTGCTCTCAGTGTGAATCTCACTGTGCTCAGTGTGAATCTCACTGTGCTCAGTGTGAATCTCACTGTGCTCTCAGTGTGAATCTCACTGTGCTCTCAGTGTGAATCTCACTGTGCTCAGTGTGAATCTCACTGTGCTCAGTGTGAATCTCACTGTGCTCAGTGTGAATCTCACTGTGCTCAGTGTGAATCTCACTGTGCTCAGTGTGAATCTCTCTGTGCTCAGTGTGAATCTCACTGTGCTCAGTGTGAATCTCACTGTGCTCAGTGTGAATCTCACTGTGCTCAGTGTGAATCTCACTGTGCTCAGTGTGAATCTCACTGTGCTCAGTGTGAATCTCACTGTGCTCTCAGTGTGAATCTCACTGTGCTCAGTGTGAATCTCACTGTGCTCTCAGTGTGAATCTCACTGTGCTCTCAGTGTGAATCTCACTGTGCTCAGTGTGAATCTCACTGTGCTCAGTGTGAATCTCACTGTGCTCAGTGTGAATCTCACTGTGCTCTCAGTGTGAATCTCACTGTGCTCTCAGTGTGAATCTCACTGTGCTCAGTGTGAATCTCACTGTGCTCAGTGTGAATCTCACTGTGCTCAGTGTGAATCTCACTGTGCTCTCAGTGTGAATCTCACTGTGCTCAGTGTGAATCTCACTGTGCTCAGTGTGAATCTCACTGTGCTCAGTGTGAATCTCACTGTGCTCAGTGTGAATCTCACTGTGCTCAGTGTGAATCTCACTGTGCTCAGTGTGAATCTCACTGTGCTCTCAGTGTGAATCTCACTGTGCTCAGTGTGAATCTCACTGTGCTCAGTGTGAATCTCACTGTGCTCTCAGTGTGAATCTCACTGTGCTCAGTGTGAATCTCACTGTGCTCTCAGTGTGAATCTCACTGTGCTCAGTGTGAATCTCACTGTGCTCTCAGTGTGAATCTCACTGTGCTCAGTGTGAATCTCACTGTGCTCAGTGTGAATCTCACTGTGCTCTCAGTGTGAATCTCACTGTGCTCTCAGTGTGAATCTCACTGTGCTCTCAGTGTGAATCTCACTGTGCTCAGTGTGAATCTCACTGTGCTCAGTGTGAATCTCACTGTGCTCTCAGTGTGAATCTCACTGTGCTCAGTGTGAATCTCACTGTGCTCAGTGTGAATCTCACTGTGCTCAGTGTGAATCTCACTGTGCTCTCAGTGTGAATCTCACTGTGCTCAGTGTGAATCTCACTGTGCTCAGTGTGAATCTCACTGTGCTCTCAGTGTGAATCTCACTGTGCTCCAGTGTGAATCTCACTGTGCTCTCAGTGTGAATCTCACTGTGCTCTCAGTGTGAATCTCACTGTGCTCAGTGTGAATCTCACTGTGCTCTCAGTGTGAATCTCACTGTGCTCAGTGTGAATCTCACTGTGCTCTCAGTGTGAATCTCACTGTGCTCTCAGTGTGAATCTCACTGTGCTCTCAGTGTGAATCTCACTGTGCTCTCAGTGTGAATCTCACTGTGCTCAGTGTGAATCTCACTGTGCTCTCAGTGTGAATCTCACTGTGCTCTCAGTGTGAATCTCACTGTGCTCAGTGTGAATCTCACTGTGCTCTCAGTGTGAATCTCACTGTGCTCAGTGTGAATCTCACTGTGCTCAGTGTGAATCTCACTGTGCTCTCAGTGTGAATCTCACTGTGCTCTCAGTGTGAATCTCACTGTGCTCTCAGTGTGAATCTCACTGTGCTCAGTGTGAATCTCACTGTGCTCTCAGTGTGAATCTCACTGTGCTCTCAGTGTGAATCTCACTGTGCTCAGTGTGAATCTCACTGTGCTCTCAGTGTGAATCTCACTGTGCTCTCAGTGTGAATCTCACTGTGCTCAGTGTGAATCTCACTGTGCTCTCAGTGTGAATCTCACTGTGCTCAGTGTGAATCTCACTGTGCTCTCAGTGTGAATCTCACTGTGCTCAGTGTGAATCTCACTGTGCTCTCAGTGTGAATCTCACTGTGCTCTCAGTGTGAATCTCACTGTGCTCAGTGTGAATCTCACTGTGCTCTCAGTGTGAATCTCACTGTGCTCTCAGTGTGAATCTCACTGTGCTCAGTGTGAATCTCACTGTGCTCTCAGTGTGAATCTCACTGTGCTCTCAGTGTGAATCTCACTGTGCTCTCAGTGTGAATCTCACTGTGCTCTCAGTGTGAATCTCACTGTGCTCTCAGTGTGAATCTCACTGTGCTCTCAGTGTGAATCTCACTGTGCTCAGTGTGAATCTCACTGTGCTCAGTGTGAATCTCACTGTGCTCAGTGCTGACCTTTTACACGACAACATTCAGCTCATTGCCACACTTCCCTGCGACATCATCCTTCAGGTGGACTGTTCCATTCTCCCTGCAACCACATGCAGGGTGCTCGCTGGGCGTGACTGTGCACGGCATATTTTCTATTATTCCTCCATGATTATCTTTCTCGTTGACGGATCCACAGGGAAGCATTTGTGCCCAGCTGATCAGAGGTGGGAAATGTGCCGCTGACATTGCCTTTCAGCAGTAGCCCCTGCCACCACCACCATCTGCTGTTGCTCGCTGGTGAAGTGCCGGTCTCCAGATGAAAACCTGACTATCCCCCGAACTGGGCCCCAGCAAAGTTGGAGTATTTCAGCGAGTGCGCGGTGAACTTGAGTCCTGAGATGGTGCACCCTTGGAAAGAGACAGATCCTCCCAGGATTTGTCGTGCGTGAGATCCATGTACTCCTGCTGCAAACGTGTAGGCCTTGTGAGGAAAGTTATGAATTATTACTGGCAAGGTAAATATGTCGCAACTTATCATTGTGAAGATGATCATATTTCACAGGCTGTTGAAATCAAATCAGCCATGACTAAGTGTCTCATGAGTATGAGTCACTGATATTTCAACAGGAAGCTGGGCGGATACCACCTCCAATACCCTAGGATCAGAATAGTACTTCCTCCTCTGCAGGTGATATCTGTGGAGGATCACCCCCCCCGGTCTCTCCCTCTCCTCTCTGGTAACTGGGTAAAGATCAGACCCAGTGAATGACGACAATGACCTGTGCTCCGGGTGACTACTTAAAATGCATACGGATGCGGATGAGTGGCAGTGGTGGGCAGACAAGCGGGGATTTGAGGAAGAGCGTTGAGAAAGGATGGATGGGCTTGCAAAAGAACGAGGAATGATGTAATGAAGTAGGCTTTGACAGGGCAGAGTGGAACGGTGCCCACATGAGAATGCATAACTGCACTCACACTTTCCTGACCTGATTAGGTCATGTACAAAACTCCCTCCCAGAAGATGGGATAATGCTTCTGGGTCACCCCCCAGCCAAAGCCTCTTTGTGGTAGCTGCATATTTGCATATTTCTTCCTGGGGCACCACAGCCCCTGATTCTCCCCCCCCCCCCCCCATCCACCAACACCCTTCCACACAATATCAGACCACCCACTCTCCCATAATACCAGACCACCCCTCCCCCACAATATCAGACCACCCCTCCCAACAATATCAGACCACCCCTCCCAACAATATCAGACCACCCCTTCCCCACAATATCAGACCACTGCCTCCCCCACAATATCAGACCACCCCTCCCCCACAATATCAGACCACCCACTCTCCCATAATATCAGACCACTCCCTCCCCCACAATATCAGACCACCCACTCTCCCACAATATCAGACCACTCCCTCCCCCACAATATCAGACCACTCCCTCCCCCACAATATCAGACCACCCACTCTCCCACAATATCAGACCACTCCCTCCCCCACAATATCAGACCACTCCCTCCCCCACAATATCAGACCACTCCCCCACAATATCAGACCACCCCTTCCCCACAATATCAGACCACTCCCTCCCCCACAATATCAGACCACTCCCTCCCCCACAATATCAGACCACTCCCTCCCCCACAATATCAGACCACCCACTCTCCCACAATATCAGACCACTCCCTCCCCCACAATATCAGACCACTCCCTCCCCCACAATATCAGACCACTCCCCCACAATATCAGACCACCCCTTCCCCACAATATCAGACCACTCCCTCCCCCACAATATCAGACCACTCCCTCCCCCACAATATCAGACCACTCCCTCCCCCACAATATCAGACCACTCCCTCCCCCACAATATCAGACCACTGCCTCCCCCACAATATCAGACCACCCCTCCCCCACAATATCAGACCACCCACTCTCCCATAATATCAGACCACTCCCTCCCCCACAATATCAGACCACCCACTCTCCCACAATATCAGACCACTCCCTCCCCCACAATATCAGACCACTCCCTCCCCCACAATATCAGACCACCCCACTCTCCCACAATATCAGACCACTCCCTCCCCCACAATATCAGACCACTCCCTCCCCCACAATATCAGACCACTCCCCCACAATATCAGACCACCCCTTCCCCACAATATCAGACCACTCCCTCCCCCACAATATCAGACCACTCCCTCCCCCACAATATCAGACCACTCCCTCCCCCACAATATCAGACCACTGCCTCCCCCACAATATCAGACCACTGCCTCCCCCACAATATCAGACCACTGCCTTCCCCACAATATCAGACCACTCCCTCCCCCACAATATCAGACCACTCCCTCCCCCACAATATCAGACCACCCCCTCCCCCACAATATCAGACCACTCCCTCCCCACAATATCAGACCACCCCTTCCCCACAATATCAGACCACTCCCTCCCCCACAATATCAGACCACTCCCTCCCCCACAACCAGACCACCCCTCCCCCACAATATCAGACCACTCCCTCCCCCACAATATCAGACCACTCCCTCCCCCACAACCAGACCACCCCTTCCCCACAATATCAGACCACTCCCTCCCCCACAATATCAGACCACTCCCTCCCCAACAATATCAGGCCACCCCTCCCCCACAATATCAGACCACTCCCTCCCCCATAATATCAGACCACTCCCTCCCCCACAATATCAGACCACTCCCTCCCCAACAATATCAGACCACCCCTCCCCCACAATATCAGACCACTCCCTCCCCAACAATATCAGACCACTCCCTCCCCCACAATATCAGACCACCCCTCCCCCACAATATCAGACCACTCCCTCCCCAACAATATCAGACCACTCCCTCCCCCACAATATCAGACCACTCCCTCCCCCACAATATCAGACCACTCCCTCCCCCACAATATCAGACCACCCCCTTCCCCACAATATCAGACCACCCCTCCCCCACAATATCGGACCACCCACTCTCCCACAATATCAGACCACTCCCTCCCCCACAATATCAGACCACTGCCTCCCCCACAATATCAGACCACCCCCTTCCCCACAATATCGGACCCTGTCTCCCCCAAAAACGTGCCTACAGATTGATACCAGGGCTCATAGCCCCTCAGTCCTTCCAAGTTATACTTTACACAAGTCAGGATAAAGATTATTTTGCTTAACGCTGTCACATTGATACCCCGGGGCAGACAGGCCATGAGCTGTTATCTTTATGCTGCTCTTTAATGCTATTGATGGAGAAACTAGGGCCTGATCCCGACTGCATGCTCCCCCTTCTGCAACTTCCCCTTTCCCACTGCCCCAAGGCCCTGAAGAGATGCCTGGGGTTCTTCTCGTACTATGCCCAGTGGGTCCCCAACTATGCGGACAAGGCCCGCCCACTCATTAAATCCACCCTTTATCCCCTGTTAGCTGAGGCCCACCTAACCTTCAACCGCAGCAAGGCATACATTGCCAAGGCCACGATGCACGCTGTGGACGAGTCCATCCCGTTCCAGGTGGAGAGCGATGCGTCTGATTTTGCCCTGGGCGCTACCCTCAATCAGGCGGGCACACCTGTGGCTTTCTTTTCCCGCATCCTCCAGGGCTCCGAAATTCGACAGTCTTCCATCGAGAAAGAAGCCCAAGCCATTGTGGCATCTGTGCGACATTGGAGGCATTACCTGGCCGGCAGGCGATTCACTCTCCTCACTGACCAACGGTCGGTTGCTTTCATGTTCAATAATACACAGCGGGGCAAGATCAAGAACGACAAGATTCTGAGGTGGAGGATCAAACTCTCCACCTACAACTACGATATCTTGTATCGTCCTGGGAAGCTCAATGAGCCCCCAGATGCCCTATCCCGTGATACATGTGCCAGTGAACAAGTGGACCGACTTCGGGCCTTCCACAATGACCTCTGACACCCGAAGGTCACCCATTTTTTTCATTTTGTCAAGGCCCGCAACCTGCCTTACTCCATCGAGGAGGTCAGGACCGTGACCAGGGACTGCCAGGTCTGCGCGGAGTGCAATCCTCACTTCTATCGGCCAGACAGAGCGCACCTGGTAAAGGCTTCCCGCCCCTTTGAGCGCCTCAGCATCGACTTCAAAGGGCCCCTCCGCTCCACCGACCGTAACGTGTACTTCCTCAATGTAATTGATGAGTACTTACGTTTCCCTTTCGCCATCCCATGCCCTGACATGGCCTCGGCCACTGTCATCAAGGCTCTGCACAGCATCTTCACCTTGTTCGGTTTCCCCACTTAAATCC
The DNA here is from genome assembly GCF_902713615.1 of Scyliorhinus canicula. Classification (NCBI taxonomy): domain Eukaryota; kingdom Metazoa; phylum Chordata; class Chondrichthyes; order Carcharhiniformes; family Scyliorhinidae; genus Scyliorhinus; species Scyliorhinus canicula. The sequence continues at coordinate 183,041,627 of NC_052146.1, forward strand.
ATAGCGATTGGGGTTCCTCCTTCATGAGTGCTGAGCTGCGTCAGTACCTGCTCAGCAAGGGCATCGCCTCAAGCAGGACTACCAGCTACAACCCCCGGGGAAACGGACAGGTGGAGAGGGAGAACGCAATGGTCTGGAAGGCCGTCCTGCTGGCCCTACGGTCTAGAGGTCTCCCAGTCTCCAGCTGGCAGGAGGTCCTTCCCGGTGCGCTCCACTCTATCAGGTCGCTTCTGTGTACTGCCACCAATGAGACCCCTCATGAGCATGTTTGCCTTCCCCAGGATGTCCACCTCTGGGGTCTCGCTCCCGTCCTGGCTGACAGCCACAGGGCCTGACCTCCCCCGGAAGCATGTGAGGAACCACAAAACCGATCCCCTGGTCCAGCGGGTTATGCTTCTCCACGCTAACCCGCAATATGCCTACAGGCACATCAGGATGGGCGGCAGGACACAGTCTCCCTCCGGGACCTGGCACCTGCTGGTTCCCCACCCGACCCTCCACAGTCTACCTCCATTACCATCGCCCCCGCGCCTACACCATCTCTCTCCCTGTCGACACTTCCTGAAGAAGAGGACGACACACTCCCGGAGTTGCAGGTCTGAACACCAGTGCCCACACCACAGCCGGGACTGAGGGGATTACAGCAGATGGTTAAAGCTCCTGATAGACTTAATCTATAAGTTTGCTTCACCCCGCTGGACTTTTTTTTAAAACAGGTGCTGAATCTGGTGAACCATTGTTATTGTAGTTCCACTGTTACTTACAGCGCTGCATATATTCTCTGTTACTGTTTGTTCCATTGTTACTCACTGTGTTATATATTGTTGTTATTCCGTGGCTCCGCCCCGCTGGGTGTTGTATATAGTTGACTGATCTGTAGCCCTGCCTCCAGTCTGGGTTCAGCAGCAGACAGGCTACATCTTAGTGTATTAAAACCATTACTTTGTTTTCTACAACTTGCCTCGTGTGTAATTGATGGCGCATCAGATACCCTTTGCTCTTTAATACTGTCAATGGAGAAACACACACACATTCACACACTGTGCTGGCACTGACCCCCAGAGCTGTCTGTCTCTGGGGAATCAACGTAAGTCTTCATGTGACGCTGCTTGAAGCGGAGCTACACAAATGGATTTTCCATCGTTACGTCATATATGTTGAATCCTAAGGTATTATTTTCTGAAAGAAATATTTGGGTGAATCAATATTAACAGTTCCTATTGTCTCCCATGGAAGCATTTTCCATCGCTTGTCCACTTGGCCACTGGTTCATTTTGAACTTAATGCCCGGTCAAGTACAGTTCTGGGTATCCTGGATACTACTGCCCCAGGAAAGGCGAAATAGTTTGTCATGATCTACAGGGCCTCGTCACTTTGTAGCCCTAAAAAGAGCATCCATATCAGCTCTGAACCTTCTTTATTCTAGTGAGAATATGCACTATTTTGGTCCTCATAACTCAATCCCTCCGATACCTCAATAGGCGGCATGATGGCACAGTGGTTAACACTGCCACCCCATAGCAGAGGTACCGGGGGTTCAATCCCGTTTTGAGTGACTGTGTGGATTTTGCTCATTCTCACCGTGTGCGCGTGGGTTTCCTCCGGGTGCTGCACTTTCCTCCTACAGTCCAAAGGTGTGCAGGTTAGGTGGGTTGGCCATGATAAACTGCCCCTTAGTGTCCAGGAGTTACGGGGAAAGGGTGGGGGAGCGGGCCTAGGTAGGTTGCTCTTTCAAGGTGTTGGTGCAGACTCGATGGGCTGAATGGCCTCCTTCCGCACAGTAGGATTCTATCATTCTGCCTGTTTCTCTTCTATATCTGTTCAGCAGCTGTAATACCCATTTTTGTTATGTGGTGAACTGTACACCGTACTCTAAGTGCAGATACGCCAATAATTTACAAAGCAGAAAGATGACCTCACTATTTTAGCTCAATATTTACTTTTCAACGTATATCAACATTTGATTTGCTTATGCTAGTTCACTGAGGGTTATTGCAAATTTATTGTCTCTTACATTTTCCAAGCTTATCTTTCCATTCGAACACTGTTATTTTTTTTGTTCCCGCGTGAAGCACTTTGCATTTCTGCGCAAGGAATTTTCATCAGCCGCATGCAGGCCAATCCAATTCAATTCCTGCTGCTGCTTATCCTGTTCAGCACGGGAAGCTACCATTTTCATTACCCTGACAGGGCGGCTGGTGGAGGTTTATCAATAGATCTGGAATTGGAAGCTGCATTGTCGTAAAAACCCATCCGGTTCATCGAGCCCTTTAGGAAAGGAAATCTGCTGTTCTTACTCGGTCTGGCCTACTCACAGCAATGTGGCTTTGAATTGGCCCTCTGAAATGGCCGAGTAGGTCATTCAGCTCCAGGGCAATTAGGAAGGGGCAAGTGCAGGCCTCGCCAGTGATGCCCACATGAAAGAATTTTTAAAAATGAGAAAGATATTCAGCAATATATAAGGCCTCAAGCCAGATCCCTATCGGAGCTCAATTGTAACACTCACCAAGGCTGTTGTCGATTCCTGTACCATTGATTTCTGAGTTTCATCAGCAACATAGAAAATATTCCCTCTGCTTCCTCCTTTCCTTATCTTTAGTCTCAGGCTTTCCAGAGCAAGTGCATTAAAGCTATTACCGGAATCCACCTCTATCAAGCTCCAGTTTCCAGGAAAACCAACAAATTAGATTGGCAATCTTCCCTTCATATACCTATATTAATATATATTTATTTTATGCTTTAATTTCTAGCCAGATGGTCCATGATCCTATCTCCAGTAAGGATCTCCAAAGCTTCACACACCCAAACTCACTGGTTTGCAGAATCCTGGCTCACGTTTGCTACTTTAAAAAAAATAGAAGTAACATCTGCCTTTCTCCAATCTCTTGGCATTTCCTGGGTAGACAGCAATATCCTTCCTGCAATTTCCTCCCTCATTTCCTTAAGATTTAGCAGATACATCTGAACCGGAGCCTGAGATTTATTCATCTTAAATTTGCACAGCTGTTTGGCAACATTACTGGGAATAATGAAGTGAATGGTATCACAGTGTAGCTCTGCGGCGCCCTCTAGCCCCCTTTTCAGATTATGACAGCTGTCGTCTCATTGGTTAAAAAAAGCTTTGAAGCAAAAAAACTTACTTTGTACTTTTGTCAAGAGCTCAGCCAAACCCACTTTTATGCCTCAGATTTGTTTTTCTCTTAATACAACCACTAAAAAATTTTTTTGTTACCCTTCCTTTCTGTTGCCATATTTAATGACATTTTTCTTTGCCAGTTTGATGCCTTTGATGCCTTTCCATATTAAATCCATCTGAGTTCTGTATCATTTTATTCCATCATGCTTGGTTTCCTTCCTTTATGAGTTGCACGGCAGTCCCATCAAAATGGCCAGGATCACCTTGAAACATTTGCTTATTCATACAATTCTGTAGAATCCCTACAGAGCAGAAGGAGGCCATTTGGCCCATTGAGCCGGCACTGTCTCGCCGAAAGAGCACCCCACCAAGACCCACTCCCCCGCCCTATCTCCGTAACCCCCCCCCCCCCCCCCCCCCCCGCCCCCACATTGGTCATGGCCAATTCACCTATCTTTGGACATCTTTGGACTGTGGAAGGAAACCAGAGCACCCGGAGGAAACCCACGCAGACACGGGGAGAACATGCAAACACCACACTGACAGTGACCCAAGGCTGGAATCGGACCCGGGTCCCTGGCGTTGTGAGGCCGCAGTGCTAACCACAGTGCCACCCTGCCACCTATTGTTCCATTGCGCCCACAGTTCCTTCACTCTCTGAGCCCCATTGCACCGCTGTTCAGACGTACACGTGACAAAACTTCTCAAGAGCTGAAAGTTGGTCCTCCTAGATTTGACGGTTTTGTTGTGTTTTATTAGCAGCTTCTTCAAGTCTGCGTGCGCCGAAGGAGATGGTCCTTGGTACTTAGAACCTCGCTCACCTTTGTGATTTGACCGTCCCTAATATTCATGATCAAATCCAGAATGTTCTCTCCTCTTGCTAGCTCTCGATAACTTGAGTCAGTATTCCATTACCCCTAGACCTCCCAGGCTGGATTCTCCGTTTCAGCAGCTAAGTGCCGGCTCGAATAGAGAATTCACGGGAGGTTTGTGATGAAAGAATTGGCGGCAACCCCTCACCGATTCCGGGACCGGTGAGGGGCTCGCAGCAGTGCCGGGTGAAACCCCCGGCTCCCGTGCCAAAAACAGCCGGAGAATTGCCGGGTCCCGTGCCATGCAGGCATACAGCTGACAACCTGCAGCAATCGCGCCATACAACGTGACGCCGGCCGTGCACGGATCCAACCCGCCATCTGAAACCCCACAGGCCACCCCCTGGCCACCACCCACCAGTACCCCCAGCCCTCGCGGAAGCTCCCCCCCCCCCCCCCGTCAGCGGCACGGATCCCTGCTGAGTGTGGCGGTGCTGGACTTAATTCGCAGCCGCCACGCCGAGTTCCCGACCACTGAGGCCACACGTGTCCCACGCGGGCGGGAGCGGTGCATTGTGGGAGGACCGGCCAATAATGCGGCAACGCCGTTGCAACGGCGCGCACCGCCCAATGTGATTACGCCATTTCCGCGGGTGCGGAGCATGGCTGACCGGCGTCAAATCGGCGGTGGCCCCAATTTGGGCATCGGAGTCAATTCTCTGCCCGATCACCAATTACGATATCACCATCGGGCAATGGAGAATTCCCCCCCTACAGCTGAGGTTCTATTGTTCCAATCCTTACTTCTAGTAAGTTGAAATCTTTAAGTACTGTACTTGTTTGTCAGGTTTGTATTTATGTAAGCACAGCTACAATGTTTTTCAAATTTCCCATTTGCTTCAATAGAAGTTTAATTATATTTATCTCGCACTGTTGGAATTATTGATCCATGGTTTGTGTTTTCAGTGATTGTGGTGCACACAATTTCACACAAAGACTCAAAGGACTGGCCCTGGAGCTGCGAGCCAAGTCGGGAGTGACACCCCGGATGTAGACTTCCTGGGGAAGGTAAAAACACGTTCATGGGGTGTATTGTTAGTTGCGGTGCACAGCAGTGACCGAATGGAATGGAGTGCGTCAGGGAGGACCTGCTGCCAGCGAGCGGCTGGGAGGTTTCTGGACCGTAGGGCCAGCTGGACGGCCCTCCATACCGTCCCGTTCTCCCTTTCTACCTGCCCGTTTCCCCGGGGGTTGTAGCTGGTCGTCCTGCTGGAGGCGATACCCCTGCTGAGCAGGAACTGACGCAGCTAATCGCTCATGAACGAGGATCCCCTGTCACTGTGGATATAGTTGGGGAAACCGAACAGAGCGAATATAGAATCAAGGACCTTGATGACGATGGCAGACGTCATATCCGGGCATGGGATGGCAAAGGGGAACCTAGAGAACTCATCGACCACACTAAGGATGTAGGTGTTGCGGTCGGTGGAGGGGAGGGGCCCTTTGAAATCTACGCTGAGGCGTTCAAAGGGGCTGGACACTTTCACCAGGCGTGCACGGTCTGGCCGGTAGAAGTGCGGCTTGCTTTCCGAGCAGACCTGGCAGTCTCTGGTGACTGTCCGTACTTCCTCGACGGAGTAGGGCAGATTGCGGGCTTTGACCAGATGGTACAACCGAGTGACCCCTGGATGGCAAAGGCTCTCGTGCAAGGCACGGAGCTGGTTCACTTGTGCGCTGGCACATGTACCTCGGGAGAGGGCGACTGGGGATTCGTTGAGCTTGCTGGGGCGATACAAGATCTCGTAATTATAGGTGGAGAGCTCGATTCTCCACCACAAGATTTTGTCGTTTTTGATCTCTCCCCGCTGCGTGTTGTTAAACATGAAGGCTACCGACCGTTGGTCAGTGAGGAGAGTGAATCTCCTGCCGGCCAGGTAATGCCTCCAGTGCCGCTTCAATGATTGCCTGGGCCTCCTTCTCAACAGCGGAATGTCGAATTTCAGAGGCATGGAGGGTGCGGGAAAAGAATGCCACGGGACTGCCTGCCTGGGTTAGAGTGGCGGCAAGGGCAACATCTGAAGCATCGCTCTCTACTTGGAAGGGCAGTGTCTCGTCTACTGCGTGCATCCCGGTCTTGGCGATGTCTGAGCGAATACGAGCGAAGGCCTGTTGTGCCTCGGCCGTGAGGGGAAATTGCGTGGACTGGATCAGTGGGCGGGCCTTGTCCGCGTATTGTGGGACCCACTGGGTGTAGTAAGAAAAGAACCCCAGGCAGCGCTTGTGAGTCTTGGAGATGTGGGGGAGGGGAAGCTCCATGAGGGGGCGCATGCGGTCGGGATCGAACACCAGTAGTCCGTTTTGGACTACGTAGCCGAGGATGGCTAAGCGGTCTGCTGAATACGCACTTATCCTTGTTATAAGTGAGGTTGAGGAGAGATGCGGTGTGGAGAAATTTTAGCAGGGTTGGCGTCATGGTCCTGCTGGTCATGGCCGCAGATGGTGACATTGTCGAGGTACGGGAAGGTGGCCCGCAGTCCGTACCGGTCAACCATTCGGTCCATTTCTCGCTGAAAGACCGAGACCCCGTTAGTGATGCCGAAGGGAACCCTAAGAAATTGATACAGTCGACCGTCCGCCTCGAAGGCAGTGTAGGGACGGTCCGATTTACGGATGGGGAGCTGGTGGTAGGCGGATTTCAGGTCAATTGTTGAGAAGACCCGTTACTGTACAATCTGATTGACCATATCAGATATGCGTGGGAGGGGGTACGCGTCGAGCTGCGTGAACCGGTTGATGGTCTGGATGTAGTCCACGACCATCCTGTGTTTCTCCCCAGTTTTAACCGCTACCACCTGGGCTCTCCAAGGGCTGGTGCTGGCCTCGATAATACCCTCCCTAAGCAGCCGCTGGACTTCGGACCTGATGAAGGTCTTGTCCTGGGTGCTGTACCGTCTACTCCTGGTAGTGACGGGCTTGCAATCTGCGGTCAGATTGGCAAAGAGGGAGGGAGGGTCGACCTTGAGGGTCGTGAGGCCGCAAACAGTGAGGGGAGGTAGGGGTCCGCCGAATTTGAAGGTGAGGCTCTGGAGATTACATTGGAAGTCCAGGCCCAGTAAAAGTGTCGCACAGAGATTGGAGAGAACGTACAGGCGGGAAACCGCTGAATTCAACCCCTTGCACGGCGAGGTTGACCACACAGAAAACTCGGATCGGGACAGAGTGGGATCCAGAGGCCAGGGAGATCTGCTGGTTGGCGGGATGGACTGCGAGGGAGCAGCACTTTACCGTGTCCGGATGGATGAAGCTGTCTGTGCTCCCAGAATCGATGAGGCAGGAGGTCGCGTGGCCGTTGACAAGCACCGTCGTAGAAGCGGTGGCCAGGTTGCGAGGACGGGATTGGTCGAGCGTCATTGAGGCGAGTAGCGGGCGATCGACCGAAGAGTCCGATGAGTAACGGCAGTGACCCGGGTCCCGTGATCCCGTTCCGAGGGGAAAACAAAATGGCGGTGTCTGGAGTACCTGCGGCGAAGAAGATGGCGGCGCCCATGCAGCGCACGTTGTGGGGGCTGGGCAAGATGGCGATGACCATGGAATGCACATGGAGTCGGAGGATGAAGATGGCGGTGCCCATGGTGCGCACATGGCGGGGATGGCGAAAGATGGCAGCGCCCACTGATCGCACGTTGAGTTGGGGAAGGAAGATGGCGGCGCCCACTGATCACACGTGGCCCCGGGGGCAGCGGACAGCGATTGGCTGAGGCGAGGGGGTAAGTTCGGGCGCGATAGCAGCAACTGCGCAGGACTGACACACCGCTGCATAGTGGCCTTTCATGCCACAAGATTTGCAGATCGCGGTGCGGGTCGAGCAGTGCTGGTGGGGGTGCTTCTGCTGACTGCAGAAGTAGCAGCGGGGACCCCCAGGATGCGTGGTGCGGCGAGCAGCACAGGCATACTGCGCGGGAGCGGCTCCAGTCGGGGAGGGTCAGTTGCGGGGTCCACGAGGGGTAGGATGGGTGGGCCGCGCGGCTGGCGGGATAGGATTGCACATTACGGGAAGCGGCCATCATTGAGAGCGCTAAAGTCTTTGTAGCCGCAAGATCGAGAGCGGCCCCTTCCAGCAGTCGTTGCCGGATGGGGTCCGATGCAATACCCATTACAAATGCATCTCGCATGAGTAGATTCGAATGTTCCGTGGCCGTGACGGCCTGGAAGTCGCAGTCCCGTACTAAAGGGATAAGGGCCCGCCAGAAATCCTCAATCGACTCACCCGGTTGCTGAACGCGAGTGGAGAGTACATGTCTCGCAAACAGAGTGCTCGTTGACTGAGCGTAATTCTCTTTGAGCAGTTCCATGGCCCGGGCGTAGGTAGGCGCATCCTGAATCAGCGGGAACATGCTGGAGCTCAACCTTGAGTATAGGAGTTATATCGTCTGAGCCTCCGATGGTGCAGGGTCCGCTGAGGAGATGTAGGCCTCGAAAACAGCCTGCCAGTGGTGAAAGTCTTTCCTGGCGTGTGGCGACTGTGGATTCAGCTGCAGGCGATCAGGCTTGATTCTGATGTCCATGGTGTTGGAAAACCTCACTGTAATAAATTGTGACGCTAACAATTGCACACAAAAGACTTGAATCGGTACAAGGGAGGCTTTATTACAGTGAGATGCTATTCCTTCGGCTGCAGCTGTAGAATGGCATCTCAGGGAAGCTTACGAATATTTATACTGCTCCCTGGGGGCGGAGCTAGCCGGCAGGGGCTTACCGGAAAACCTGTAATACAGGTACTGTCATACATCCCCTAATGCAAGCACACACATATATACAGTGATAGAGATCACCACAGTGATATACACTAAAGTTTACTCCAATCAGTCTATGTGTTCTTTTCCACCTATAACAACTAGCCCAACATTTCGTTTAAATACTCACGCACCCATTTGGTTTGGATTTAAATTTAAAATATCGAACAGCATCTTCTAACCGATTCCTGCAACAGAATGTGTTTCATCCCGTTTTGAATATAACTTATAATTCTTGTACTCTTGAGTTCAAAAGTTGCAGCATATTTGAGCCCACCCTGCAAATCGCGAAGAAAGCTGCCCACTGAAATTGAGTAGGCCCACGAATGAGGATTTCCCCTATTCTGAGGAACTTTGACTCTGGCGGCATCTATGAGGATGCTGCAAGGCATCCATGTGCCAGGGGAGTGCCAGGGTGCCACCCTGCCCTCTGCCCGATCACCCAAGGGTCTCCAATGACCTTGGAGGCCCCTCCCCCAGGTGCCATTATGACTTGTCCACGTTTGTGTGGACCAACACTAAACGGCGACCTGGCGCCTTCTCCCAGGTGCGGTGGGTGACTCCGAGGTGTTCATTTAAATATACATTTCTGGATCTCGCCCAGTGAGGGCACGATCCAAACTGTGCTGAGCAGAGTGAGTCAGGTGACTCGCACAAGGCCTCACGCCTGATGCGGAACCAGGTTTGGAACTCGCGCGCGATTCACCTATTGCTCCCGGACCCGCGCTGGGCACAAACGGGAATCAATCCCTATTTAAACTAACTATCCCCACAGAAGCCTTGCAACTTTTCCTCATTTAGTTTCCCCACATAAGCCCCAAGCTTTAACTTCATTGTCCTCAGAGAATCATAAAGCAATGCATGAAAAGGTGGACATTTGATCCATTTGGCATTGTAGGCCCTGTTGGAGGGCAGTGCAATTAATCCCAAACTTCTGCTCGTTCGCTACAGCCCTCAGTTTTATTTTCACATCAGTTCTTATCCAGTTCTCTTTTGATATGATGGTTCAATCTGCCTCCACCACCCAACAGGCAGTGCACTGTAGACCACAACAACCTCGCTGTGTAAAAAATATTTCCTCATGTCACCACTTGCTCTTTGCCAAATACCTTTAACCTTGTGTCCACTGGTTACCCTTACCAAACATCCTGCCTCTGAAAATGGTTTCTCATTATTTACTCTCTCAAAATCGTTCATAACTTTTCAACAATTTCATCAGACCTCCTCTTAACCTTCTCTGTTCTACGGAGCACAATCCCAGTCTCTCCGCTAGCCGATGTATTTTCTCATGGGGTAAATACGAGACCTGTTACCTCGTGCTGTGCACCGGTAGCGCAAATCAGGAAACTCGGCGGAAAATTAAAGTCGGGGGCGAGTTGGGGGGAAATGCACAATTTTGCAATATGTGCTTAAGGTGCCAGCCAAGCAGCCGGACATCAAAACCAAAGCTTTTCCCGAGGCTGTACGGATGGAATTCCAAATATGGATGAGCCATAAAGTTTAACAGAATTTGAGGAGAAACATGGTCCATAAAAATGTAATTAGTGAAAAAATCCCTCAGCTTAGATGTTTCGGAATTTGCAAATTGGATACCCGGTGGAGAATTATGCTTTAGAAAAAAAGTAATGTGAAAAGGAAAAGTTGGCCTGGAGAATAAGAATGATGTTCAACTTCTATTTACAGATGTATTATTCAGGGATGAAATTACACTATAAACCCCATGATAACACTCCAAATATCTTGGGTATGCTGTGCTGTGGAGCTGTCAGCAAGTCTGATTAGCCCATACCAGGACTAAACTGAGAATCATGCAGGAGTATACTGCCGGCGACATGGAATCCAATTGTGTGATTCTCCTGCCAAGTGGGAGCAATGGAATGATAAGCGTTATGAACAAAGCTGGCTCCTTGTCAAGACACTTCAAGACGTTTGTTACACTGAATGCAGATCGAACAAGGAACAAGCAAAATGTTATCAATCTACTTGTAGCTGTTAATGGCTTTTGCATAGTACATGAGTGTTCCTAACACTCCCTTACCATTTTGTAATTGAACTGTAATTAGTCAGAGTAATATCAAACTACTCACAACTTTTCAAATAATTTGCTTTTAGCAGTTTGGACCCCTACTCTAAATTACTGTTAAGACATTGCCAGTGCTTAATGGATTTGGATGGGTCAGGCTCAGTAGGCAGGGCCTGAAATTCTGATGAAGGTGGATAAGCAGGGGGGGTGGCGAGAGACCCTCTATTAGGATAGTTATTTGAGGAGGTTGGGAGGCCCAGTGAAGAGGTCGAGGGTGCTTGCGCATTTGAAAAGTTTGAAAGGAGATGTGGCGATGCTGCAGGAGACTCATTTGAGGGTGAAGGATAAGGGGAGGCTTAGATAGGGCTGGGTTAGCCAGGTGTTTCACTCAGGCTTTGATAGTAGGGCACGCAAGGTTGTGGTTCTGGCAATAAAAGAGCGAGGTTCCAAATGGAGAAAGTTGTGGCAGATCAGGAAGGTAGATACATAATAGTGACAGGGGCATTGGAAGGGAGGTTGCTGGCGTTGGTAAGCGTCTATAGTCCCAACCAGGATCATGCAGGATTTGTAAAGAAGGTGTGTGGGGCCATCTCTGACTTTGATTCACATGAATTGATAGTGGGTAGAGACTGGAACATGGTGCAGGAGCCAAAATTGGACAGGTCATGACCGCGATTGCTTATTCAGTCAGGGGGAGTGAAGGCGTTGGCTGGGCAAATGGTGGAAATAGGAAGAGTGGATCCTTGGAGGTTCTTGCATCCGTGGGAGCAGGGGTATTCTTTCTTCTCTTCAGTTTATAAGGCCTATTCGCGGATAGATGTTTTGTGGCGGGGAAGTCACTATTGGCCACGGTCAAGGGGTTGGAATATTTGGCAATTGCAATATCGGACCATGCACCACACTGTGGTGATATGGTGTTGGAGAAGGGAATAGTGCTGAGGTGGGGGTGAAGATTGGATGTGGGGCTGTTGGGGTACTGAGGGTGTTGTGATAAGATTGAAAAAGTAATTGAGGAATATGAGCGGTTTAATTGTATGGGTGAGATCTCACAGCCGGTGGTATGGGAAGCTTTGAAGGCAGAGGTGAGGGGGAGGTGATATAGTTTAAGGCAAAGGTGAATAAGGAGGTGAGGGTGGAGTGGCAAAGGTTAATAGATGAGCTATTGGAAGTGAATAGGAGGTATGCAGAGGATGTGGATCCAACACTGTTGGAAAAGAGGAAGGAGTTGCAGGCGAGTTTTGACTGGCTGTCCACAAGGAAGGTGATGCACCAATTGAGGCAGGTGAGGGGAACAGTCCACCGAGTATGGACAGAAGGCGTTCATGCTGACAGGTCAACCTCGGAGGGAGGTAGTGGCGAGGGAAATTGTTCAGGTGCGGGATAGGGCAGGGAAGTGGGTGGTGGCTACAGATCAGATTAATAGGGTGTTTGAGGAGTTTTACGAGAGATTGTCTAGGTCCGAGTCACCTGGGGAGGATCGGGAGATGCAGGAATTCCTGGATAGTTTAGAATACCTGAGGTTGGGAGAGGGGGGGACAGGGCCATAATGGAGGGGGTGATAGCGGAACAGGAGATAAAAGATGTGATTGGGAGGATGCAGTTGGGGAAGGCAGTAAGGCCGGATGGATTTCCGGTGGAGAATTACAAGAAATTTAAAGGTAAGTTGGCGCCGCTGATGGTGGGGATGTTTGAGGACGTGATAGGGATGGGGATGTTGCCACAGACTTTAGGGCAGCCATCGATCCCCCTGTTGCTCAAGAACGAAAAAGATCCAACAGAATGTGGGTCGTATAGGCCCCATATCACTTTTGAATGTGGACGCAAAGGTGTTGGCGAAGGTATTGGCGGGTAGGTTGGAGGAGTGCCTCCCGAAGGTGATAGTTGAAGATCAGACGGGGTTTGTGAAGGGGACACAGCTCTTATTGAACATGAGGAAGGTATTGAACGTGATTATGGCGCCGGCGGAGGGGAGGGAGGTGGTGGTTGTGGCATTAGATGCCGAGAAGGTGTTTGACCGTGTAGAGTGGGGCGATTTGATGGCGGTTCTGGAGCGCTTTGGGATTGGGCAACAATTTGTAGATTGGGTAAGGCTGCTGTACAGCGAGCCGAGGGCGAGTGTCCGCACCAATAATATGGATTTGGGTTATTTTGCTCTGCACCACGGGACCAGGGAGGGATGCCCAATGTCCCCCCCGTTGTTCACGTTTGCGATTGAGCCGTTGGCCATCGCATTGAGGAGTTCAGAGGTGTGGAAAGGGATAGTGCAGGGGAGGGGGGGGGGGGGGGGTAGAGCATAGGGTATCTATGTATGCGGACAACCTGCTGTTTTATGTATCGGAACCGGGTGCACCAAGGGGGCATATTGGAGTTGCTTCGAGTGTTTGGGTCTTTTTCGGGATATAAACTCGGATTAGGAAGGTGTTGTTGCAGTGAGGATGGCAGTCAGGTGGCTGGGTTTTCAAAATTTATTATATTATTACTGGGCGGCGAAAGTGGAGAAGGTGAGGAGCTGGGTTAGAGGGGAGGGGACTCCCAGTGGGTCAGGATAGAGGAGATTCTGTGTAAGGGGTTGGGGCTGAGGGTGTTGGGAACAGCGCCATTCCCGATGGTCCCAGGGAAATACTCAGGGGGTCCGGTAGTAGTAGCGACGTTGGAAATCTGGAGGCAGTTGTGCCAGCACTTCAGGCTGGGGGCGGGGCCAAGGGAAATGCCGATTCGGGGGAATCACAGATTTGAGCCAGGGAAGTGGGATGGGAGTTTTCCAAGATGGGAGGAGAAGGGAGTTAGGGTGCTAAAGGATTTGTTTCCAGGAGGCTGGTGGCGGCATTGAAGGAGCTGGGGGTGAAATATGGGTTGGGGCAGGGGGAAATACTGAGGTATATGCAGGTCTGGGATTTCACTAAGAAGGAGATACAGAGGTGTCGGCCTCCACACAGTTACAGGAGGTGCTGACGACATGGGGAATGGAGGAGGAGGTGGTGTTGTTGATTTATGGGGCGATTCTGGGAGAAGAGCAGACACCGCTGGAGGGGATTAAGGCAAAGTAGGAGGAAGAGTTGGGAGAGAGCATCGAGGAGGAGGTGTGGTGTGAGGTGCTCCAGAGGGAAAATGCCTCAACTTTGTGCGCGAGCTTGGGGCTGATACAGCTAAAGGTGGTGTATAGGGCAAAACTCACAAAGGCGAGGATGAGCTGACTCTTAGAGGGAGTCGAGGATTTGTGGGCATTGCAGGGGCAAAGGGGCGCAAACCATGTTCATATGTTTTAGTCCTATCCAAAGTTGGAGAGGTATTGGTGGGAGGTGTTCAGGGTAATTTCGAAGGTGGTACATGTGAGGCTTGAGCCGGGTTCTGTGGAGGCCATATTCAGGGTATCGGATCGGCCGGGGTTGGAAGCAGGTGCACGGCGGCAGATGGTTTAGCCTTCACCTCGCTGATCGCCCGAAGGCGGGTCCTGTTGGGGTGGAGGTCAGTTTCTCCACCCTGTGCCCTGGCGTGGCGGGGGGATCTGTTGGAGATTTTTAAGGAATATTTTTATTGGCATTTCTCATATTTATAAACAGTTGTATATATACATCACATTTTTCTTGCCTGTGCTACTTTACTTTATTGTGCAGACACGTTTATTTTGTCCTTCGTTTAACTGACCCTATGCCCTCTGGATCGGTCTGCCCCGTTGTCCCCCCCCCTCCCTTCTCCCCCCCCCCCCACTCCCTTCCTCCCCCCCCCTTTGGCTTCTGCTGTGTTTTTCTTTTATTTTCCGGTAAAAGGAGGGGGGGTAGCCCCCCGTCCCCCCTTGTGGTTTCCCCACCTTCCTTCCATCTCCCCACCCCCCCCCCCCCCCCCCCCCCCCAGGTTGCACAGTCCTTTGGTTCTTCATCTATCTTGGTTTTTTATTCTTAGCTTACTCCTCGTTGCTGGCCTCGAACAGGTTTTGGAACAGGCCGACAAACTGCCCCAAGTGTACAGAAAGCTCTCCTCCAACCCTCGGATGGCGTACTTAATCTTCTCCAAGTGGAGAAATACCGAAAGGTCAGCGAGCCAGTCTGCAGCATTGAGTGGGGCTGCCGATCGCCAGCCGAGCAGGATTCTCCGGCGTGCGATTAGGGAAGCGAAAGCGAGGGCCCTCTTCCCCATGTGTAACTCTGGCTGCTCTGATACCCCATGGATTGCCACTATTGGGCATGGCTTCACCCTCACCCCCACAACCTTGGACATTGATATGGCTGTCTAGAACCCAGGACGTTTGGGGAAAGCCCAGAACATGTGGTTGGCCGGGCTCCTCTGGCACCGTTCACATTTGTCCTCCACCTCCGGGAAGAACCTGCTCATTCAGGTTCTGGTCAGGTGCGCTCTGTGCACCACTTTGAGCTGCATTAGGCTGAGCCTTGTGCAGGAGGAGGTGGAGTTAGCCCTGCCCAGTGCTTCGCTCCAGAGTCCCCACCCTACCTTTGTCCTCCCATTTTGTCTGGTCTCATCCAGTGGTGTTCGAGCTTTGTCCAGTAGCTGTCCGTATATTTTCCGACAAAGCCCCCCCTTCTCGCTGCTTGTACCTATCAGGTCCTTAGGTAGTGTGGTTCCTGGGGCCCCGGGGTACCCTACTGTCTCGTTGCGGAGTAAGTGTTTTATTTGGAGGTGTTCCATTTCCTGTCCTTTTGCTAGTTTCCACTTCCTCGTCAGTTCGTCCAGTGTCGCCAGTCTGTGCCCTACATAGAAGTCTCCGACCGTCAATGTGCCCCTGTCCCGCCTCCCTCTTTTGAAGGTGGTATCTAGCATGGCTGGGGGGAATCTGATTGCCACAGATGGGAGACATGGGGGGCATTTGGCTGTCCCGAAGAGTTGTCTCAGCTGGGTCCACGTTCTCAGCGTAGCCGCCACCACTGGGCTCGTTGTGTATCTTGTTGAGGAGGATGGGAGTGTTGCTCTGGCCAGGGCCCGGAGGGTCATTCCTTTACAGGATGCCTCCTCCATTTGTACCCAATCTGTGTCAGATTCTTGTACCCATCCCCGTGGCGTGCAGAGGTCTGGTGATGCCCGGGGCAAATCTTGATTGTATGCCCCAAAGACTCAAGTAGCACCAACCTCTCTCTCCCTTCTAGCTTCCCCGTCTAGCTCTTCATGACTTGCAAATGGAAAATGGAAATTGAAAGGCCGGGAACAAGCAGCGACATGCCAAACAATTCCAACAAGTACCGAGAGCAACTTTTATTTTTCATTAGTGGATGTCAGTCTTCTGCCATCCTGTGACCTTCACCCATTATTTGTTTCACGTTGATTGTATATTGGGAGCAAAATAATTGGGGAGGGATACATGACCTGTGGCTGTGGCTTCACGGTCCTGGTGTGGACAAACTCAAAGACATCTCCGGCTGGAGACTTCAGGAAGGAGAAACTTGCGGGCCTGGGGGAGGGGTGCTTTGAATATGATCATCAAACATATTCAAATGCTCTTTTAATATTTCCACATTTCCTGTTGCTAGGCCGACTTAAATGCTGTAAATAATTAATCGGATCAAACAATCCATTTTGATGTGCTAAATGTAGAGATAGCCATCTTGAACATTGGCTTGTGATGACATTGTGGTGATAAATAACTGACAGAGCATGCCACTGCAACAGCCTTGGATTCTTTTCGTATTAAAAGTCCTACTTTATAATGTGCAAAAAGTAAATTATGCTGTAGAGCAGTGGTTCTCAACCTTTTTTTAACCCATGGACCCCTTTTCCTCTTAATTTTTTTTTGTGGACCCCCATAGTGAGTAATTAAGAAAAAAATGCAGATTTATTCAATGAGATCCCTGTGGTTGATGCTGCTCAGCGAGTTTTTTTATATTCGGCTCCATCGAGGTCAATGATAGTCGAAGATCACCCTTTTTCACAATGTCGAGTCTATTACGAGCTTTTGATAATAAGTGAAAAACACGACTAAATCCTGATTCAACAAGGTAAGATTATGGAAAAACTATAACGTAGAGCTGTGTTTTATCCCAGAGTAGTGGGTACTTTTTAGCAGTGTCATTTGTTTTCCATATATTATGCTTTCCATCTTTGAATTTTGCGTGCAATATTTCATCACTTTGTAATTCAACGAGGGTCTCCTGTAAAGAAATGTTATTCATAACTTGAGTTAGGATGAAAAATCTGAAAGAAAAATAGTTTGAATCGAACTATGAACTTTATTAAACATATGAAAACTGCGTTCCAGGCAAAGCAAGGCATATTCTCTTCACCCATAAATTTATGAATCCCAAGGGAGATTAGTGGGACAATTAGGGCCACAGCAAATGAACCTTTTTGGTTCTGAGCTCCTTCAGCCCTCAAGGTAAATTAGATAGATTATAATCTCTCTTTGACCTTTGTCAGTGCGAGAGAGAGAGAGAGAGAGAGAGAGAGAGAGAGAGAAAGGTGAATATTCATCATGAAAACAAACATCTAAGGTCGCTGCCTGCTACCTGAGAAAAGATGGGTGATTTTCACCTCCGTTTGTTCTAGGTAACTTTAAATTTACAACACTGTCAAATGTAAAGTTTTTTTCTTCTACTTGATTGCCATAAAAAATTCATAGCTACATGAATATTTCTACTTTTAGTATTTTAATATGGCGTAGATTACTGTAAAAATGTTATTCTCAGTAATAACAATTGTTCTGAAGTAGAATTGCTCTATGGACCACTAAAATATCACCGTGGACCCCCAATTCGGTATTTTTTTTGTGTGGACCCCCGGTAATGTTACATGGACCCCCAGGGGACCCCCATGTGGACCCCGGTTGAGAACCACTGCTGTAGAGCAATTGGACAAAATTAAACAGCCCCACCATCTCTCGCCATTAGTTTGATAGGAGATGCTAATTAATGAAGATATGAACCAAGTAGAATGCAGAATACTTTTGCTATAATCAGAACATCATTGATTTTTCTGTTCGATTATCACAAATTAACCGAAACATCCAATAAACATGCTCTTTTTCCTGGCAATTCCGATCGGAATTCTGAAGGGCGAGATGGAATCAGGTGGATATGTTATATTTCTAAGAGAAATTCGGGCTCAATGGATGATTCGGTGTGATTTCACCCTGTCAGTGGTTTATGTCATCTACCTGCTCACAGTGGGATTGGCTTCTCTGGAGTCACTGGGAGTCGAGTGGCAGAATTCTAGGCTCTCAGGCAACAATTAGCACAGTTTAAAAAGAATCACAACTCGTGAATGATGTGATGTGAGGAGAACTTACCATCATCCACACACAGACATACATACACATACACAAAAGCATTGCTCCAAGTGCAATTCATTCTTCCATCTCTCTCAGCCCACAGCGGAACATTCAATCTTGTGTGGATCGCCTTCACACAGAACACAGGCAGAGAGAGACCCAAAGGATCTCTTCCCGGCGTACTGAATGCTTCCCTCCCCACACGCTGCAGGTAGAAGCGAATGGGAGGAAGGGGAGCCTTGAGTAAGATCTGCTGATGCCCCCATCCAATGGATGCCCGGGGCCAACGCACCGTCGCCCCCCCCCCCCCCCCCCCCCCCGCATGCCGCTGCCCCTCACTCTTTCTGCCGTTACTGCCCAGTGGTAGTATTGTAGGTTTGGTAAGGCCAAACCCCCTTTGATTTTCATTCTTTGCAGTGTCTGTTTGGGAATTCTCGAGCACCACCACCACCCACCACCCACCCACCCCCAACAAACACAAACGCCATGATTAGACTGTCTACATTTTGGAAAAAGCCCTTGGGGATGAAGATCGGAATGGATCCAAACAGGAAGAGGAACCTTGGCAGTACGTTCATCTTGATCGTCTGCACTCTCTCCGCCAGGGAGAGTGGGAGTGAGCCCCACCTTTGAAGGTCTCTTCTTACTTCCTCCACCAGGCTGGTCAGGTTCCACTTGTGGATCTGTGTCCAGTCCCTGGCTATCTGGATCCCCAGATATCGGAATCTGTTCTGGGCTGTTTTGAACGGGAGCCCCTCCAGCTGTCCCTCCCCCATTTGGGTTCACTGGGAATGCCTCGCTTTTGCCCAAGTTAAGTTTGTAGCCCGAGAAGGTTCCAAACTCTTTCAGTATTTGCAGTATTGCAGTCCCCGGTAGAAGGTCTCAAACGCCCGACTGACCTCCTTTGGCTCTGTTACCAGTCTGCCTCTGTTATCCTTTACCTGCGCTATTTCCCTCGTGGCTGCCTGCTTTCTCAGCTGGTGAGCCAATAGACGGCCAGCCTTGTCTCCGTGTTCGTAGAAGGTCCCCCGTGTCTGATGGAGTTGGTGCACTGCTTTCCTAGCAGATAGCAGGTTAAAGTCCATTTGCAGCATTTTCCTCACCACCAGCAGCTCTATGGTTGGGGCCTCAGAGTATTTTCTGTCACTTCCAGGATGGAATCCACCAGTTGTTGCCTGGTCGGCCTCTCTGCCCTATCTCTGCTTGCCTTGTAGGCTATCATCTGTCCTCTAATCACGGCCTTCAGTGCCTCCCAGAACATGGAGGGTGAGACCTCCCCGTTTTGGTTGTTACTAACGTAGTCGCCTATGGCCCACAATGTTTTTTTGGCAGAAGGCCTTGTCGGCCAGGAGTTCCATGTCCAGCCTCCACGCGGGGCGCTGGGCCCGGCCTGTCTCCAACCTCACATATAGTGTGGAGCGTGGTCAGAGAAACGATCGCGGAGTACTCCGTTCCCGTGATCCCTGGAAGCACCGATTTCCCCACTGCAAAGAAGTCGATACGGGAGTATACCTTGTGTACTTGTGAAAAGAATGAGAACCCCTTTTCTCCCGGGTACAGGAACCTCCATGGGTCCACCGCCCCCATCTGTTCCATGAAAACTCCTAGTTCCCCAGCCATGCCAGTCTTTTATCCTGCTCCGGGGTTTGATCGGTCAGTCAGGGGTCCAGCACGCAGTTAAAGCCACCCCCCCCATAATCAGTGGGTGTGTGTCGAGGTCGGGGATTTCAGCCATGGTCTTCTTTATGAATTCTGAGTCATCCCAGTTGGGAGCGTACACATTTACCAGTACGACCGGTGCCCCTTCCAGGACCCCGCTGACCATGACGTACCGTCCCCCTGGGTCCGTAACTGTCTTGGTTTCCGTAAACCTCGTCCTCTTGCTAATTAACATTGCTACCCCCTTCGCCCTCGTCCCGTGGCATGAGTGGTACGTCAGTCCCACCCAGCCCTTCCTTACCAGCAGTCGGTACTTCCCCCTCAGGTGCATCTCTTGTAGGTAGATTATTTCTGCTTTTAGGCTTCTTAGGTGGGCGAGGACTCTGGATCTTTTTACTGGGCCTTTGAGTCCCCTTACGTTCCAGGTAACAATCCTGGTTGGGTGGGGGTGGGGGGTTTCTGACCCCCCGGTCCTGCGGGATCACCCATACTTACCCGGTGGACGCACGCCTGCACTCCGGGATTTCCCTTTGTTGGGGGGCCGTCCAAAATGGCCACGATTGCCATTGTCCCCATGAGGTTCGGTCCCAGCGCTCCGGAGTTTCCCTTTGTCCTGAAGCCCTCCCGAGTGGCTGTTTGCGGCGTCATCTTGATTCCTCGCCCTGCTCCATGCCCGATGAGGCCAGTGTCTGTACTGCTTCTCTACCTCTATTTTGTTCTGCGCTCTCCCCCTGACTCCTCGCTCCCAGTCCCTGACCCTCTGTCCCCCCCCTCACGTGTTCTCCCCCTCCCGTCTGCCCCCCCCCCCCCCTCTTGTGCCAGGGACTCCCTCTCCCCGAGAGGCGCTCAGCGGCTCTCCTTTCTTCCTGCCCTCCCATGTTGGCCCTCCTCACTAGCACGGTGGTCCCCCCCTCCCAGTACTTGCCCTGCTCTGGCCCTGTTTAACCTTCCTCTTACTAGCCCTTGTCTCGGCCTCCTGTCCGCTTTCCTCACCCTCACTTCCCTTGCTCCACTCCCCCCCATCGCATTTAGAGAAGAAACAAGCCTGGAAACGAGGCAGCACAGTCCTGACTAAAACAGAAAACAAATGTGTACAGTTTATGATCTTATTGTCTCTGTTAACGGTCTGTCCTCCGCTCTTTGTTCCGATTCTTCCCTTCTTTTCCGTCCCTGTGGCTTTCATGGCTGTTGCTGCTGTTCCTCCCCCAGTTTGTTCAATTTCACAAACTCATCAGCCTCTGCTGGGATGTTAAAATACAGTTCCTGCTCCCTAAATGTTACTCAGGGTCTGGTCGGGAACAACATCTCAAATCGCACCTTCCTTTTGTAGAGTGCTGATTTTGCCCTGTTAAACTCAGCCCTTCTTTTTGCCAGGTCTGCCCCAATGTCCTGATACACCCTTACGTTCTTCCTTTCCCACGTGCTCGGTCTCGTCTGCTGGGCCCATTTTAGAATTTTCTCCCAGTCTTGGAACCGGTGCAGCTTTGCTCCACGGCTTTGGGCTTGGGTCGGAGCAACCTGTGCACCATGTCTATTCTGGGGGGTTTGGATATCCTTCCCTTTCCACTAGCTTGCCCAGCATTTGGGCGATATAGCCTGTTGGGTCTCTGCCCTCTATCCCCTCTGGCAGACCCACTATTCTAACGTTCTGCCGCCTGGACCCATTTTCCTGGTCCTCCACTTTCCCTCTTAGGCTCCCCTGGGACGTTGCCAACCTTATCACCGCGGCTTCCAGAGCTATCACCCTGTCGCTCTGGTCCAGGGCAGCCCTCTCCAAATCCAGAATCGTTTTCTCCTGCGCTTCCTTCTCAAGTCTTCGATGGTTCGCTGCATTTTGCCCGTTGTCTCCGCCAGCATCTCCTTCATCATTGCGCGGAGCTTCACCTGATCGCCTCCTTTATGGCGTTTAGCTCCGTTTTCAGCACACTTCTCTATTCCTCCCGCTGTGCGGGGGTGGGGGGGGTGGGGGGAGGGATGGTTGCCGTGTCCCGTTTCTGCTCGGCTCGCCAGCTTTTCTGCTTCCTGGTTCGCCTTAACCTCCACCTCGCCTCATGTGCTCGTGTGCCTCGCAGCCGCAGGTCCTGTCTTTTCCTTCCCCTTCGCTGCTGCCCCTTCTTACGTCTCCCCGTCCTCCCGATTTATTATTATCTGCAGGCATATTTCTGTCACCTGCCTTTCTCGTTTTGCTGGGTTTTGGTGGAAAGATTGTTTTTAAAAATAAAAAAAAAAATTTTTATTTCAATTTTCAAATTTTCCGGAGAGGAAAAAAAATAGTTTTATCCTCTCCGTGGTCTTCGAGTCCTCTGAATTTCAGGCTGTTTCTTGGGGAACAAAGTCACGATCCCCACTCCTCCTCCACGTGCAGCCGCTCCGCTGAACCCGCCGAGACCAGACTAACCTCGCTCGCCCTTTTAACTTTCCGGCTCCGTGGAATGCAGCTTTGATGCTTCGGCAGGGCGAGGGAGGCGGGGCCGACTTCGGGGAACTTTAATTTTTTTTAAAAACCCAGGGGACACCCCCGAAAAAGACCTCGGTTTTGCAGACCTGCGGGAGCCACTTTCTGTTGCCGTTTTTAACACTCGAAAAGGTGAAGTTTGAGTTAAGGGGAAGGATGGAAGGGTTCTACAATTCATGAGCTTTGTTTATTATTCACTTTCAAGCATTGGATGACGCGCAGTGGTTAGCCCTGCTGCCTCAGAGCATCGAGGTCTCAGGTTCGATCCTCGCTCTGGGTCACTGTCTGTGTGGAATTTGCACATTCTCCCCGTGTTTGCGTGGGTTTTGCCCCCACAATACAAAGATGTTCAGGGTAGGTGGATTGGCCACACTAAATTGCACCTTAATTGGAAAAATGAATTGGGTATTCAGGAATTGGATAGCATTGAACTTTGGGGGGAGGTGGGGGGGGAGGGTTGGACTGCGTATGTTGTTGGTGACTATGTATGGGCGGGTGGTGTATGAGTGAATGGTGGATTCCTGAATCCTTTTTCTTTGATGTTTGTATTTAAAATGTTGAGGGTTGTTTGGGGGTTAGTGGGATGAAGGAATTGTTGGCCAGAGGATTGACATTGTATTTGTTACCGTTGATTGTTTGTTGGTGGGTTTAAATTTGGATGAAAATGTGAAAAAGGAGAATAAAAATATTTTTTAAAAATACATTACCAGTACTTTAATTTTACATGGGAACAGCGCCAAATCGGGGTTCCCCTCCAAGTCACTCACTATCCTGACTTGGAAAAGTTCCTTCACTCTCGTTGGGTTAGAACCTTGGAATTTTCTCCCTAAACGGTATACCTACACCAGATGGACTGCAGCAGTTCAGGAAGGCAGCTCACACCCACTTTCTCAAGGGCAATTAGGGATTGACAATAAATGCTGGCCGAGCCAGCGACGCTCACATCCCGTAAAAAAATAAATAAAACATAAAGGACGAAGCAGCTGTTGTCTGCAAAAAAAACAGGAAGTGATCTGAAACTGAGAAACTCAATGTTCCTTTTGCAAGACTGTAAAGTGTCTTATTGATAGCCGAGGAACTGTTTCAGAGCTTATATTGAGCTTCACTGGGATGGCTGAGAACAAAGGGGTCAGCGTGAGGCAGCAAATTAAGATTAACTAAAAGCTTGAGACCTGCTTACAGACTGGAAGGAGGTGGTTTTTGGAAAAGGGTCACTCAAGCCTTGACTGGGCTCCCCATTGTTGCGGAGATTGGGCCATGAGGAGCGACTACGGCACAGTAAATGGACAGAGGTACAACTAAATCATCATTTCACCTGGAAGGAGTGTTTGGGACCTCGGCTGAGGAGGAGGGAGGTAAAAGGGCAGCTGTTGCATTCTCTTGCACAGGCATGAGAAGATGCTGGGGCCAGTGGGGGGGCTGGGTTGGATGTTGGGAGGATTGAGGAGTGGTCCAGGTGTTCGGGAGGGAACGGTACCTTCAGAATGTAGGAGGCCCTGATCACCCATTACTCCTGTGCTGGCTGACCTCCATCGGTTCCCGATTAAACAAAACCTCCATTTTAAAGTTCTCAACCTGGTTTTCAAACCCTTCCCTGGTCTCGCTGTTCCCTATCTCTGTAATCTCCTCCAGTCCCTCAACTCTCCGAGATATCTGTGCTCATCTAATTCCGACCTCTTGAGCATTTTAATCTTTCAACCATGACTGGCCAAGGGCAGCATGGTGGCCTAGTGGTTAGCACAACCGCCTCACGGCGCTGTGGTCCCAGGTTCGATCCCGGCTCTGGGTCACTGTCCTTGTGGAGTTTGCACATTCTCCCCGTGTCTGCGTGGGTTTCGCCCCCACAACCCAAAAATGTGCAGAGTAGGTGGATTGGTCATGCTAAATTGCCTCTTAATTGGAAAAAATAATTGGATAATCTAAATTTTTAAAAAAAACCATGACTGGCCACGCATCCACCTGATTCCTGGAATTGGGTCATTAAACCTCAACACCTCACTCTCTTTTCCATGAAATAATCAGAGGACTCTCAGGTACAGAATGACGGTTTATTGACCAACATATTGGGAGAGCCCAGCTTCAGAGATAAACCTCCAGAACTGGCTCTGCCAATGTAAAAAATCAGGAAACATTTATACAGGGTGTGGCTACGTAGGCAAGAATATTGATTACGTTGGATCGTGTCTGTTTTTAAATTTTACATTAAGTAGATTATGTACGTGCACCAGGCAGAGTAAGTGTTATCAACCCTTATCTCCCCTTCATTTTTCTATGGGTTCCTCCCTAACCCCATTACTTGGTGTCAGATCCAATCAATGTGCCTGGTGCCTAGGTTACGTTAGAAAAACATGTTTGTTAATCTCTATGCTGACTGCTGTAGATTGTGTGTTAAGAACAAGCTGTTTAAGGTCACTGGAATCTGGTTTAACTGGAACATGTTGCTAACTGCTGTAGATGTTGCCACATCAAGCTTTTAGCTGACATCTTTATGAAAGTTGCTTCAGTATACTCTACTACATTATATAGATTCAAAATCCCTTAGAATAAGTGCTAATTCCCGTACCAGCCTCCCCGAACAGGCGCCGGAATGTGGCGACTAGGGGCTTTTCACAGTAACTTCATTGAAGCCTCATCGTGACAATAAGCGATTATCATTATCATAATTGTCCTAATTGTTATCAATAAATCCTAATCATTTGCTTCGCACAACACTCACTATCTCTCTTTTCTCCTTTAAGAATTTCCTTAAAATCGACCTCATTGATCAAGATTTTAGCCATCAGTCTTAATACTGTCTTATGTGGTTCGGTGTTAAATTTTACTTTAGAATACTCCTGTGAAGCACCTGGGATTCTATTACGTTAAATTCACGATATAAATATGAATTGTTGTTGGGAAACACGCAGCTGTGTTCTCAATATGCCCAAGTTCATTGAGGGTGGAAGTTGAGTTTTGGGATAGTCAAGTGGCAAATTACACTGAAATTTTATGTCATGCACGTTGGTAGATCACAGAATATGGTCTCATTTTAAAATTAAAAATAATTTATTCTTGTGATGCCACAGTCAACATTTATTGCCCATCTTAGTTGCCCTTGAGAGGGGGATGGTGAGCCACCTTCTCAAACTGTTCATTCGGTCTGACCAAGATGCCCCACTCTGCTGTTAGCTAAGGGGTTCCAGATCTTGGCCCATGAAGACATGGTAATATGTGGACAAGTGTGGATGCTGTAACCTGTGGGGGAGCTTGATAGTGGTGGTGTTCCTATGCGCCTGCTGCCCTTGTCCTTCTAGGTGGTAAAGGTTTGCTTCAGGAGGTGCTGACGAAGAAGCCTGGGGGAGTTGCTGCAATGCATCTTGTTTCTGGTACACAATGCTGCCACTGTTCGCCATGGTGGAGGGAGTGAATGGTTATGGTTAGGATGGGGATTAAATGGGCTGCTTTGTTTTGGCTGGCGTTGAGCTTCTTGGGTGTCATTGGAACTGGATTCAAAACAGAATTCAAAACAGATTCAAAAACAGCTTCTTCCCTGCTGTTACCAGACTCCGAAACAACCCTCTTATGGACTGATCTGATCTCTTCACACATCTCCCCTACTGAGTAGAACTACACTCCTGTATGCCGATGCCAGTGTCTATGTATTTACATTGTGTATTTTATGTTTGCCCTATTATGTATTTTCTTTCCATGTACGGAATGATCTGTTTGAGCTGCACGTAGAAAAATACTTTTCACTGTACCTCAGTACATGTGACAATAAACAAATCCAATCCAATCCATTCCAATATGAGAACAGGCGATGTGCAGCCCACGCCACCAGAGATGGACACCTGGGGCGGGCTCAGGTGCCCTGTCAAACGGTCATCAACCAGACCATTGGGTTTTGAGATGCCCTCCCGATGCATCATTGGCAGAATGCCAGAGGAAATGGCAAAAGGGCGCGAAGGGAGTGGGATAAAAACAGGCACCCAAGGCACATCAGGAGCAAAGACTCGGCGTGGGAGGTGACCTTGACCAGATCGGAGAAGTGAAGACCAGACCTGACCAGACCAGAAGGAAGGAATAGACCGCGAGCTAGAGCCACCTTTGTGAAGATGGGTCAGAGGAATTCCAGTGATCAGCTCCATAGCCTACCAAGCCATCTTTACGGGTTGTGTACACTGATCTTGGGTACCTCGAGTATTCTGTGGGTAATAGAAGGGTTAATTGTGTTAATAAATATTGTTGAATTTTGAACTTGTGTTTGCGGTTTGTTTCCTCGTAAATAAAGACACCCGAGGTAAAACCTTTGAATAAGTAAACTGATCGAAAGTCCCTGAGGTTTTACAGGTACAACATTCTATAATGTGATATATTTTCAAACATCTCCTGTAAGCCCTTATACACATCATCCAGACCAGCCTCATCAGCCCTTTCCGTTATCTCATCAAACAACTTCTCAAGTTAGTCAAACATGATTTGCCTTTCACACGTTTATGCTCAAACTCATAATGTTCACTATTAGTCCATATTTTTTCCAATGCTAATTAATTTTGTCCTGGATTATTAGCTTGAAAGGTTTCCCCACCCCTGACATTAGATGGTTACCCTTAGAACCATAGAATTCTATGTGCAGAAGGAGGCCATTCGGCCCATTGAGTCTATACCAATCCTCTGTAAGAGCACCCTAATTAGGCTCACTCCCCTGCCCTAATCCCGTAACCCCACATAATCTGTACATCCCTGGGTACTAAGAGGAAATTTAGCATGGCCAATCCACGTAACCTGCTCATCTTTGGACTATGGGAGGAAACCGGAGCACCCGGAGAAAACCCACTCAGTCATGGGGAGAAAGTGCAAACTCCACCCAAGGCTGGAATTGACCCCAGGTCCCTGGCACTGTGTCACCCTGTAATGACCAGATTTATCCCGCTCCCCTTTTTAAAAAAACCTTAGGGTACCCATTTAATTTTTTCCAATTAAGGGGCAGTTTAGCGTGGCCAATCCACCGAACCTGCACATCTTTGGGTTGTGGGGGTGAAACCCACGCAGACACAGGGAGAATGTGCAAACTCCACACGGGCAGTGATCCAGGGCCGGGAACGAACCTGGAACCTCGACATTTTTTTTTAATAGTGAAAGATTATTTCCACTGGTTTCTGCTTGTATTTGGAGAGTGGCCAGTGCATTCGACACAGAAAACGTCAAGGTCAGGTCATGACTGAGACATCAGAGCTTGCTGCTCCATGAGCCAAGCTACTCCAGGGCACCCATGCCATTGGTATTTACCTGCTCGTGTGGACAGTCACCTGGAAAAAAGATAACTAATGCAACCACACATATCCAGCCTTATCAACCCCTTCCCAATCAATAGCTGAGCGATATTACATATTGAACTAAGAAGTGAAGAGATAAGTAGGGTTAGAAGTTGAGGTCGATGAACTTTCATCAGAAGTTGACACTTTAGCGGAATTTTGCACCCGTGTTTGTCATGAACTCAAAATCTCGCGAGAATGAGAAAACTTGTACAATTTCCCCGCCCCTCATCGGTGATGTAACGAGGTTCCTACCCGTTTCAATACATTTTAATAAATTTTAGTATAATTAGCAGGCTTCCTCACCATGCATTCTCCCCGCATTTAGAATTCCTCATGCCGATGTGATACCATGTCGGGGAGGCTTACAACAGGTATTTAAAAACATGAAGCAGTCGAGGAGAATCCGCCTGGAGCACACAGGTAAGTATTGCCCCCAGGTGAAGAGGGACAGCCCAGAGAGTGCCCTGATGATTCCCCCGCACCCTGGCACAGCCCAAGGCATCCTGGCACTTCCCCCTGTTTCTGCCCCTTGACATTGAGTTCTTCACCAATATCGAGTTTGAGCTGATCTTGTGAAATGCTGGAGGGAGGCGAGCTCACGAGTGGTGGGCACAGGGTCAGACAGCGTGTTGGAGCTATTTCTCCAGAGCCGGAGTTCGTAAATCCATGGCATTGAGCATTTGACATAATTTGAGCTGTAAGGCTGGTTTATTGAGGTGCACGGCGTTGGCTGAGAACGGCTGAGGGTGAGGTAAGTCGCAGGGAAAATGTCAGCTTCAGATCTCACTCCCTCTCCCTTGTCTCCACTATGATGTCCTCTCCCCTTGATCTCTTCTCTACCCCTCAAATCCTCTATCTCCCCTCTGAACTTTCGCTGCAATTACACTCCTTCCCCCATCCCAACCTCCCCTCTTTCCATCAAAGTCCTCTCCCCCCCCGTTCAGTCTTCAGCCAGTACAATTCACTCCATGCGATATCAAGAAATGGCTGAAGGCACTGGATACTGCAAAGGCTCTGGGCCCTGTCAATATTCCAGCAATAGTACTGAAGACTTGTGCTCCAGAACTTGTCGCACCCCTAGCCAAGTTGTTCCAGTGCAGCTATAATACTAGCATCTACCCAGTAATGTGGAAAATTGCCCAGGTATGCACAAGAAACAGGACAAATCCAATCCAGTCAATTACTGCCCTATCAGTCTACTCTCCATCATCAGTAAAGTGATGGAAGGAATCATCAACAGTGCTGTCAAATGGCACTTACTCAGCAATAACCTCCTCATGGATTCTCAGTTTGGATTCTGCCAGGGTCACTCAGCTCCTGACCTCATTACAGCCTTGGGTTTAAACATGAACAAAAGAGCTGAATGCCAGAGGTGATGTGGGAGTTACTGCCAACAAAGCAGCATTTGCCCGAGTATTGCATCAAGGTAGCCCCAGCAAAACTGGAGTCAATGGGAATCAGGGGGAATACCTCCACTGGTTGGAGCCATCAAGGAAAGTGGTTATGGTGGTTGAAGGTCAATTATCTCAGCTCCAGGACATCACTGCAGAAGTTCCCCAGGTTAATGTCCTAGGCCCAACCATCTTCAGCTGCTTCATCAATGACTTTCCTTCCATGTTTGCAGATGACTGCACACTGTTCAGCAACTCCTCAGTTAATGAAGCAGTCCATGTCCAAATGCAGCAAGACCTGGATGATATCCAAGCTTGGGCTGACAAGTGGCAAGTTACATTCACGCCACACAAGTGACAGGCAATGACCATGTCCTACAGGAGAGGAACTAACCATTGCCCCATTACATTCAAAGGCATTACCAGCTGAATCCCCACAATCAACATCTTGGGGGTTACCATTGATCAGAAACTGAACTGGACTAACTATATTAATGTTGTGGCTACCAGGACAGGTTAAAGGTTAGGAATCTTATGGCAAGTAACTCACCTCCTGACCCCCCAGAGCCTGTCCACCATCTACAAGACACAAGTCAGGAGTGTGATGGAATACTCTCCACTTGTCTGGATGAGTGCAGCTGCAACAACATCAAAAAGCTCGAAAGCATCCAGGACAAAGCAGCCCGCTTGATTGCTCCCCCTACCACACACATTCAAACTCTCCACCACGGACGAACAGTGGCAGCCATGTGTACGGTCTACAAGATGCACTGCAGGGACTCACCAAGGTTCCTTAAATAGCGCCTTCTAAACCCACGACCACTACCACCTGGAAGGACAAGAGCAGCAGATACATGGGAACCCCACCACCTGAAGGTTCCCCTCCAAGTCACTCACCACCCTGACTTGGAATTATATCGCCGTTCCTTCACTGTCGCTAGGGCAACATCCTGCACCTCCCTCCCTTGATGTGTCGGCACAATGGGTGTACCTACACCTCAAGCACTGCAGTGGTCCAAGAAGGCAAGTCACCACCACCTTCTGAATGGCAACTAGGGATGGGCAATGGCCTAACCAGCGATGCCCACATGCAATAAATATATATTTTTTTACATCTCCTCTCCCCCCCTCCCCGATCTCTTCTCTCCTCGCCGATCTCCTCTCACCCTCCCCGATCTCCTCTGTCCACTCCCCAATCCCCATTCTCTGATCTCTCGACTTTTTCCAGGCAAGCAGAAAGCTGACGACAGGGAGGTAACTTGCTTCGAGCTCTGACCGGGTACACACCCGCCTGCAACAATGGGCCTGGTGCTGAGGAGGGTGAGGTCTGACCTGCAGCCTCCATGCCCTCAGTCATAGCGGGCAATCCAAGGGTGCAGTGATCCCCTCAGACACATCTTGATGAATGTCCAGTCCAGCCATTGGGAAACAGTGGCATTCAAACACTGGTGGCAGCAGAGTGACATGGCTGACCCCTGGTGTCCGGCATCGGAATTACAGGGAACGATGAGGAAACCCAGAACTTTATCTGAGTAGGAGGCGTCTCAAGGTGAGATTAGTTATATTAGATTGTAAAATGTACAGAAAAAGTTAATTCAGTATACTACTTTAAATGAAAACTCTTATGAGTAAAACATGAACCCAGATTCAATTGAGTAGAAGGTAACTTAGTCTGATAATATGAAGGTAAAACCCATCTTATTTATTTTGTCTTTTATTCATGCCTGGAGTGAGTGCCTTGCTTTTTCCCAAATGTTACGTTAGCTAAAAACAAAGCAACCTAGTAACAGAAGCTATATATTGGTATGAACATGCAAGTTCCAACCTTAGTTAAAGCTCAAAGTATTTAATTAAAGTTAGGTGTGGTCACCAAGGGAACAAATTGTAAAATCATTGAGTCATAGAATGGTTAAAGGGCAGAGGAGGCCATTTGACCTATTGTCTTTGTGCTGGCTCTCTGCGAGAAAGACTGGCCTCGCCCCACTCCTGCTGCCCTTCTGTTTCTCTTCAGATGATCATTCAATTATTTTTTGAGGGTCTCGATTGAATCTGCTTCCACCGTAACCCCCAGGTCGTACATTCCAACCCTGACCACTCGCTGGTGGCAAGACCTTTTTCCTTATGTCGCCTTTGGTTCTTTGGCGAATCACCTTCAATCGATCACCTCTGGTTTTCAGCCCTTCCACCCGAAGGGAAGGGTTTCTCCCCACGACTCTATCCAAAACCCTCACGAAAGGTGAAGATCGCAGAATGAAGCAATAAAGAGTGAAAAGACCCAGGAAATAGGCGCAGGCCATTCAGTCCCTCGAGTCTGATATTGATAATGCTTTTGGAGAATAGTATTACTGCCTGTGTGCAGATTGAGAAAGCCTGGAAATCACCTCTTCCTTTTATTTATTCTTTCAGGGTTGTGTGGCAAAGTCAGCATTTATTGCCCTTGAACTGTGGTTTGCCACACCATTTCAGAGGCAGTTAAGAATCAGGCGCATTGCTGCAGGTTCTAGAGTCGGCCAGACCAGGTAAAGATGGCAAATTTCCTTCCTCAAAGTGAACCAGGTTGGTTTTGCAACAATGGTTTCACGGTCACAGGCTTTTTCAATTCCAACTGGTGGGATTTAAACCCTTGTCCACAGAACATGAACCAGTATCTCCGGATTACAAATCCAGTGACATTACGACTATACCATTGTGTCCTACATAGACATAACTGTACTGACAATACAGATATGTAACCATGCCATGTATGAACGATCTTGGGCTAAATTCTCCGTTTGGGAGACTATGGGCGGGATTCTCCATTGCCTGACGGCAAAACCATATTCGGCGATTGGGCGGCGAGTCCCCGTTTGCGACCGAATCGGAACTGCCGCTGTTTTTCGGATGCTCCGCCCCTCCAAATCGGCATCATCTAGGAGTGCACTGCAGCTGTTGCGATGACGTCAGCGTGTTGCGTTGAGGCCCTCCCCCGATTGGCCGAGTTCTTGACCACGTGGGTCGCGTGTGGTCTGAGATTTTGTAAACCCGGTGTGGCGGCTGCGGACTGTGTCCAGCGCCGCCACGGTCAGTGGGGGGAGCCCTGCTGCTGGCAGGGAAGGCTTCGGAGAGTTGGAGGACTGGTGAGGGGTTATCCAGAGGTCGCGAGGGAGGGGGTCCAGGGAGACACTATTTGGCCGGCTGAGTCCGTGCGCGGCCGGCGCCATGCTGTCCCGGCAATTCTCCGGCCGTTTATGTCGCGATTGTCGGGAGTTTTACCCGGCGCCGCTGCTAACCCCCCCACCAGGCAGAGCATCGGTGAGGAGACAGCAACAACTTTTTCATTGTAAAACTAGACACTTCCTCCAGACATAGCCTGAAAATCGGGGAATCCAGCACTAAGTGTTGATGTCGGGACTGAATTGCGTGCGGTCCACATTCCCATTGGAGCCGCTATTTCTGGAGCGATTCAAGACATGCTAATGGGTCAGCACTCTGCCCATGTGAATCGAGAGCAATTCTCATTCCTGCTGGCGTGGGATTTGCTGGGACCGGAATTGGCACTAGACAGCTTGACAAGCTGGAGCTGCTGATAGACACTCCATTCCCACACAATCTTGTTCCAGCCAAAAAGATGGCTCCACAAAGAGCTTTCCCCCGATTTGTGGACGCCGAGCTGGACAGAACGTTGGACGCAGTAGAGACGTAGCGGGACACCCGACTCCCCAGGGTGGGCAGCAGGCGACCGCCCGCGGTTGTCAACCGGGCCTGGGAAGAGGCAGTCATTGCCGCAAGCTTCACCAGGCGGATTGGCACGCAGTGTCGAAAAAAAGTGAACAACCTCCTTAGGGCCGCTCGGGTGAGCCACCACCTCTGTTCCCCTGGCATCACTCCGGTCCCTCGCTCCTCACATCACACCCTCACTCCCACAGAGCCCAAATAAAACCCACCTGCCTGCATTTCCCTCACATCTCACCCTGCAGCAAACCCCCAACACCTGTATTGTCCTCTTTGGCCAGGTGCCTTGCACACGTCACCAGCTACGGACGCCCCCCTCCCCCCGCCATTTAACCCGCCTCCATGTGTCTCACCATGTCCTGTATGTGTCCCCCAGGAAAAGACAGCCAGTAACAGAAGGGTGGGGAAAGACCAGAGGGGTTGTCCCAGACCTCAGGGCTCTCACCCCCGTCGAGCAGAGGGCGATGGAATAATCCGGGGAGGTGCTGGAGTGGGCTCTCTCCGAGGTGCAGGTTGGCTTGGGACACTCAAACGAGTCCCTAATGCAAAATTATATCCCTACAGCAAGTGAGTCACTGCTCTCCCCAGACCATTCCTTCCAAGATCTCACCATGTGTCTTGTCTTTTGTCTTGCAGGATCACCATCAAACCATGCCGGCCCGTCTGGGGTACTTCACCCCCAGCCACAACCCCAGCACAGCCTAGAGGACCAGTCTGGAGAGAGTGCATTCACATGCACCCTAACCACCATCGCTGAGACTCTCCTCGATGGGGCATTTTGGTTAGGAGGCTCTGGATCACCCTCTGGTGCGCACTTCACACATGCTGCAGCACATCAGGTGGAGGTAGAGGCACCCGAGGGAGCAGACTATCAGTGGGCTGCCCGATTCCAGGAAACAGTTGTTGTCCGGACAGGTTTCATGGAATGAATCATAAAATGAATCATAGGATCCCTGCAGTACAGGAGGCCATTTGGCCCATCGAGTCTCACCGACCATTCGAATGAGCACTCTGCCCATTTACAAGTTTCCTACCCATAATTCCTAACCTTCACAACCATGAACATTAAAGGGCAATTTAGCATGACCAATCCACCAAATCTGCATATCTTTCGATTGTGGGAGGAAACCGGAGCATCCGGAGGAAACCCATGCAGACACAGGGAGAAACTGAAAACTCCACACAGTCACCCAAGGCTGGAATTGAACCAGGGTCCCTGGCGCTGTGAGACAGAAGTGCTAACCATTGTGCCACCGTGCCACCCCTTACACGTCTGAAAAGAATGACCCCCTCATAGGTGCAGATGCAGACACACGACCAGGTTCTACAGGAGGCGGTGTCAGCAAGTGCAGCTGAATCAGTCCAATTAATCCAACCTTCATCATGCACTGCTGACGGTGCTGACAATGTGTGCTCCCCAAGCCAACAAGAGTACCTGAATCAGCACTGTTCTCTGTCCTTGTTTTCCGGCATTTTCTGTTTCCCAGCATCCACAGTAATTTGCTTTAATCTTAGAAAAACACTTAGTGACTGTCCGTGAGGAGCCTCCCATTATACATTGCATGCTGAGGGGCAAGTGTGATTAGTAGCACTAAAGAACCTAATAGAGCATCTGTAATGAACTATTATAGACTAAAGTCCCAATTTCCCTGACTTTGTAAAGTTGTGGTTCACAGGGGAAAATGTTGCT
Source organism: Scyliorhinus canicula (assembly GCF_902713615.1). NCBI lineage: Eukaryota > Metazoa > Chordata > Chondrichthyes > Carcharhiniformes > Scyliorhinidae > Scyliorhinus > Scyliorhinus canicula. Next base: position 183,075,804 of record NC_052146.1, read on the forward strand.
TTGCCATTAGTTCAAGTATTAAACCTCAGACTATAAATTTCTATAAATTTCTACTCATTATCGGTTGGAGTAAGGATATGTCCGACATTAAGAAATGGCCCTTTTGGTTTAACCCTTGCAATCCAATCCGTAGTCGTATACTGTGGCTAGCTGTATATTACCTGATGATCTGTATTTTTTGCAATGTTTTCTTTCAATGTGCATATTCATGATAGAATCCCTGCAGTGCAGAAGGGCATTTGACCCATCCCGTCTGCACCCACCCTCCCAAAGAGCACCCTACCTAGGCCCAATCCCCCACCATATCCTCGTAAGCCCACCTAACCTTTGGACACTTAGGGGCAATTTATCATGACCAATCCATCTAACCTGCATGTCTTTGGTCTGTGGGAGGAAACTGGAGCACCCGGAGGAAACCCACGCAGACACGGGGAGAACGTGCAAACTCTACGCAATCACCAGAGGTCAAATTCAAACCCGGGTCCATGGCGCTGTGAGGCAGCAGTGCTAACCACTGTGCCACCCACATATATTGGGCAGGATTCTCTGATACTGAGGCTAAGTGTTGACGCCGTTGTAAACACCGTCGCGTTTTACGACGGCGTCAACAGGGCCCCAGACGCATCGATCCTCCGCCCTACAGGGGGCCAGCACGGCACTGGAGTGATTCATGCAGCTCCAGCTGCCGATACCGGCATCAAACGGGCGCCGCAGGTCTGGGCATGTGCGCTGCGGCCGGCGCGAATGCACGCATGCACGGTAGCTTCCTTCTCTGCGCCGGCCCCAACGCAACATGGCGGAGAGCTACAGGGGCCGGCGTGGAGTAAAAGAGGCCCCCACCAGGAGACCCGGCTTGTCGATCGGTCGGCCCTGATCGCGGGCCAGGCCACAGTGGAGCCCCCCCCCGGGTCGGATCCCACCTACTCCCCACCAGGCCGCCCCCCGCAGGTTGGACGGCGAGGTTCTGCCGGGTAAGACCACATGTGAACCACTCCGGTGGGACTAGGACTATCTTGGTGCCCACTCGGCCCATCCCGTGCGGAGAATTGCCGGATGGCCCCCGACCGGCACCAATGGCACTGATTCTCCGGTCACCGGAGAATCGGCGGACCGGTGTTGGGGCGGCATTGCGTGAATCGCACACGGCCCGCCGATTCTCCCACCACGCCCCGGGGTCAGAGAATTCCGCCCATTATTTTAAACTGACTGCCTGGAAGAGACAGATTTGCGATGAGTTCCTTCAGACAGAAGGAAGCAGCCAGGTAGACCTCAACTGTCTTTAGTGGGATTGACGGAATCAGTAAATTGTGAGATTTCAGTGTAATAAATCCTGAGGATCTCTGGTTATTTATGATCTTTATTTATTTTCTCTTTCCACTTTTCAAATAGACACAAAGAGTGCGTGCTATTAAGCTGCTACCTCTGGCTGGTGTCTTTAACTGGACCAGATCAGGTTTGGGAGATGGACTTTCTGAATCGGTGCCAGAGGTAAAGGATATGTGGTTGCAGCTTGAAATAATTGAATTATCACAGTTACAGCCCAGGTTCAGGCTGAAAAGTTAGCAGTAATCAGTGTTGCCCTCACGCGACTTTGTTTCAAGGTTTCTTCATAAAGTGCAGCAAATTGCCAGTAAATGGATCAACATAGGGGTCTTACAAACGTGTCCCACCCTGCCAAGTACAGTAACTGAAATCCCAAGGGGCTGGCCTCTCCATAGAGCATTATTTCAAATACGTAGAAAGATATCGATGGATCAGCAGGGGCCAGTACAATATTTTTATTTTTTTATTTTTTTTATCTTTGAACATTTCAGAGTTATGATCATTTATATTGATACCCATAGGGTGGTGGACAAGATTAACATGTATTGACGTGAACAAAGTAGCAGAGAGAATGGCAGGCATGCAGAACCAGGTACCAACCATCTCTTTTACTCAATGACTGACAAATTCCTCAGAGGATGTCATTATCTAAATGGTCTGAGGTGCATGCACTGTGAAAGATCTCCAACCTTTCCCAAAAATTAAACACTCTAAAACATTTTAAACACAGACAAAATTGCTGTTTTCAAACATATAATGCAAGGTAAACACCCTGTAATTATTGTTTTAGACAGATCGTCTTTTTATGATTCCTTTAACTGCTACAGGTTTTTAAATAGGTAATTTTAGCAAATCTTCAGTGAGGAGCCTCCCATTATCCTTTAGATGCTGAGGGGCAAGCGTAATTAGTAGGACTAAAAGAACCTAATAGAGCATTTGTAATGAGCAATTATAGGCTAAACCCCCAATTTCTCTGACGTGGCAAATTCAAGGTTGTGGTCATGGGTTTCAGTAAAGGGACATTCCTGTGGTGGAATCCACACTGATTCTAGTGCTGGCATCAGATACATGTGCCTATGCTGCGCAGTTTTGTGAGATATTCTCATTCGGGTTTCACAGTATTGTAGTCAATGACGAGTCCTGAAAAGGAGAGTCAAAAGTAGCCTATTTCCTACTCACAGTTAGGAAATGGAAATGCACAGCAATAGTCCCAAGTCCCAGCCGGGACCATCCTGAGATGCCGGCTCCTTCCTGAGCTGGTTTTTACCTTGGGGAATTAATGAGCCCTCTGAAGGGCCTCAGTGGGGGAGGTCATACTCCATGGGCCCCACAGGGAGATAAATCAGGTCATCCCCGTGGGTCTTATAATATCCCCCCCCCCCCCCCCCCCCCACAAAGTTTGTAAGTCCCTCTGTTGCAGGGAGTGGAAGAAGTTGTCTTCTCTGCTTTGCCTGTAGTTGCACCTCCAGCACCCAGGTGTGTCTCAGGGTGTGTGTAGCCCATGTTGGGGAAGTTCGTTTTCGCTACAACCATCTGGGGGGTAGCATCGACAACCGTTCCTTGGCGATGCTGTTGTCAGAAATCTCAGACACCTGGATCTCCATATCAGAATCAAATCCTCCACCTCACGCACCTCAGTATCAGGGCCCTCAGAGGGCGGTGTCCTGAAGCCGCCGTGTGGTGGGCCCGCATGGCTGGAAGACGGTTCCCCGGTCGTATGTGTCCTAATAGTGGCCCCCTGCTCTGGAGGTGATCTTGGTGTTTCTGCACCGTCCGTTCGCCAGTCTTTATTTGGTAAGTCCAGTTTGTTTGACCCGGTCCTTGGAATTCACTGGCCACCATCTGCAAACGTTCCGACATACACTGCGTCTCCCGGTCAGAAACGCCTGATCTGTGTCCACCTGTGTCTCGATATTGCCTCGACAGATCCTGACTGCGTTCTACTCTCCCGCTAATATCGGGGAACATCAAGCTAAGGTGGGTTCTAAGCCTCCAACTCATCAGCAGAGGCGCACTCCAGTCGTGGTGCATGGTCTGGTCTGGTAGCTGAATAAAAAGCGCGCCAGCCTTGTTTCCACGGATTCCATGGCCTGTTTCCTCATACTCTTCTTGAAAGTCTGCACTGCTCGCTCAATCAGTCTGTTTAAGGAAGGGTGTCATGGGCCATCTGGATCTGCTTCACCCTGTTCTTAAGCATTCAAACTCTTCACTGGTGAACGGAGTACCATTGTCCATGACCAACACTTCTGGGATACCATAGGTGCGGAACAAAAGTACTAGCTTCTTCACAGTGGCCTTCAAAATGGGGAATGACATTCGATTGATGTCTAGCCACTTGGAATGGGTGTCCACTCTCAGTAAAGACGTTGAACCTGGGAAAGGTTCAGCAAAATCTGCATGTAGGCACACCGAAGGCTGGCCTGGTCATTCCCATGGGTGGACGGCCAGCCCTCCTTTCACAATCTGGGTCTATTAAGCATAGGCTATCGGCCCTTCCTGTCCATCATCTATGCGGTGGGATAATGCTGCCTCGATTCTGTATGGTGAGGCATCACAAGTGACCAAAAGGGGCTTAGAGCAGTCATGATAGGTCAACAACCCTGACGACGACAGCCACTGCTTTACCCTGGTGGATGCTTTTTCTCGCCGTGCTCTCCACGCCCATTCTTGAAGCTTCTTCAGTGGCGCGTGCAGTGGTGTGAGGACGGCCACCAGGTTAGGGATAAAATTCCGGTAATAATTCACGAGTCCTGAGAATAACCACAACTTTGTCGCATTCTCTGGTGTCGGGGATTGTTTGACTGCTCGCACCTTCTCCTCTACTGGGTGCAGGCCATCTCGATTGACACAATACCCTAATTACGTGTCATCTTTGGCATAGAATGCGCATTTTCCTCTCTTAAGGTGGATGTCTATCTCGGAAAACCAGTGGAGGAATTCCTCCAGGTTTCCTCAAGAGCTCTTATTCAGTACCACCACTGACTAGGACGTCATCCAAGTAGACCGCTACTCACAGTAATCCTTGGAGGATGTTCTCCATGACTCTCTGGAAAATAGCACAAGCCGATGACACTCCAAATGGCAACCTTGTGTATTCATAGAGCCCTCTGTGGGTATTAATGGTCACAAGTTTTCTGGAATCTGTGTCCAGCTCCATTTGGAGGTATGCGTGACTCATGCTGAGTTTTTTAAAAAAAGAGTATCCCCCAGCCAACTTTGGGTAGAGGTCTTCTATTTGCGGCATCAGGTGTCTGTCCAATCAGCAAACTGGCCGGATGATTCCTCAGCTTCCCAATTGCTTCAGTTCATTCTCTACTTTGTCAGCAATCTGTAGGGAGCTGGAGGGGGCCTGAAGTTTTTCTGTTGGGCCTCAGGATCCACGTGTATTTTGGCCACGGACCCTTTGATTTTGCCCAGGTTCTTCTGGAAAACATCAGGGTACTTCCCCAGGACTTCATATAATCCCCCAGTGTTCATCTGCTGCCAGTCCAATTGGAGCCTGAGCAGCCAATTGCAGCCCAGCAGACTCAGGCCGGGCCTGTACTATTATCAAGGGCAGCCTGATGGACCTCTGTCCAGAGGCAATTGGGGTCATCGTTGTACCCCCGATGGCTGGGGGGTCCCCCGTGTGGGTTGCCAACCTCATCTCGGTGTCCCGCCAGTTCAACTGCTGAATTCCCATCCTGATTTTTCAAACGTCTGCTGCCCTATTATGGAAACTGAAGCATCGTGTCCAGCTCCATTTCTACTGAGTGACCATTCACCTGGACAGCGATTTTGACAGAGGTAACCCTCAGTGTGGCGAAGCAATTTAACTGCAGGATCTCATCCTCATCAGGCTTTCCTAGGTGGAGGGTAGGGCAATGTGCTTCCTGGCTGACCTGTAGTTTCCTGTTTCTGCTGTTTCGCCAGTCACAAATACTGCACCATCATGGACCTTCCTCCATTGATTCTGGTGGGGAGTATCGCCTAGTTGCAGCGGCCCTTGCCCAATGGGCCTGGGCCCGACAGTGCTTGGGCCAAGGCGTGGTCCCAGAGGTCCCACTCCTGGTCTGAATGTGATTCACATCCATCGCTGACATCCCATGGAATTTCAGAGCTCCCTTCTCCACGCTCTCCCGTGAGAAGGAGATCCAGCAACGGCTCGGCCAGCAATTTCCGCTGGGTTTCCATGTCATTTACCCTGCATGCAAGGCGGTCGTAGCATCTCAGATAGGAATGGCCCGTAGTCACAGTATTCCGCCAGTTTGCGTAACCATGCTAAGAACTCAGTAATGGACTCCCCCAGGGTTCTCTCAGCATGTTGAATCGGCATCTTTGGACAATGACTGACGACTGAGGGTCATAGTCATTTGCCGCGAGCACCACTAATTCCTCAAATGTTTTGGAGTATGGGGCCACACAGGTGGTCAAAAGAATCATCATCTGGCGATCACCTCCAGTAATTACGTTTGCCTTGAAGAAATAGTGCATACGCTCCGATTACTGAACCCAGTCTTCCACACTCGCAATGTACGTGTCGAGTCGACCAAAGAACCGTGGGCGCGATTCTCCCATATGGGGAGAAATCGTAAGGCTGGCGTCAAATCCGGGCGGATTTGACGCCAGCCCCCCCCCTTCCCGACCGGGAACCGATTCTGGTCCCCGGTCGGGGCTAGCATCCCGACGCCGTAAACTCGTTAAACTCCGTAAACTCGTTAAGTCCGCTTGCCAGAGTTAGCGCCGGCGTCATATGACGTCAGCCGCGCATGCGCGGATTGGAAGACTCCAACCCGCGCATACGCGGATGACGTCATCGCGTATTTGCGCGAAACCCGCGCATGCGCGGGCCGGGATGCCCCTCAGCCGCCCCGCGAATGGATACTGTGGGGCGGCGGAAGGACAAAGAGTGCGTGGGCATCGGGCCTGCTGCCCGCGATCGGTGCCCACCGATCGCGGGCCCATGGCACCCTTGGCACGGCCGTGGTACTGCCGTGCCAATCGGTGCCATGGTTTTAAAAATCGACAGTTTACGGCCGTTTTTACGAACGGCCAGACCAGGTGTGTTTGCCGTTCGTAAAAACAGCCGTAAAGGGCTGGGAACTCGGCCCATCCATCAGCTGAGAATCGCTGCCGGCCGTAAAAAAAACGGCGGCAGCGATTCGTATTGGGAGTCGGGCGTGGGGGGGGGTGGGGAGAATAGCGGGAGGGCGTCGGAACAGCGTGGCCGTAAAATTTTACGAGCCACGCTATTCTCCGCACCGTCGGGAGTGCGGAGAATCGCGCCCCGTATCTTTGAAACAGTGCACACCTTATTCCACCACATTGTAAAGCAGCCGTACTCTGAGTGGCTGCAGCACCATCTGTAGATCCATTGTATCCTCATCATTAATATTATAGTCAATGAGGAGTTCCTACTCACAGTTAGGAAATGGAAATGCACAGCAACAGTCCAAGTCCCGGCCGGGATCATCCTGAGATGCCGGCTCCTTCCTGGGCTGACTTTTATCTCAGAAAATTAACAAGCCCACTGCTGGGCCTACGCAGCTTGTACTCCAGGGAAATCAGTGCCACGCAGGGAAATCAGTGAGGCCGGCCCTGTAGGTCTCATGGGGCTATAACATACTGGGCTCGATTCAACTAAATGGGAACAAAGTCCCATAGCGAGCATGTTTAGCCGCGTGTTTCCCACCTCTCGCAGTGCTGAGAAACACATAGCTATGCAACGTGACTCGAGTTATATAAGGGGCCTCAGCAGCGAACACGTGGCCAAGGCTGCACATAGCTCCATTTTGTACACTGGGGGGCTCTGCTCGCCGGAACTCCCCAGTGAAGCAAGAGAATGGGACGCCATTTTTAAATGGCATCCCAATATCCAAGACCTCAAGCTATCCTGGGCTGGTGCCCAGATGGCACTGCCATGGTGCCCAGTTGGCAGCAGCAGTGCCAGGGCACCACTCTTCCCAAAGGGCATGCAGCTGGAGGCCTCCAATCTTCTAGAAGACTCCCACAAGTGCCATTCCGCCTGGTTCCTCTTTGTGGGACCAGTGCTGAATGGCACTTGCCCAAGGTCTCCAAAGCAAAGGGGTTGAATCCCAAAGCCTCTGGTGGCCGCCGAGTTCGGCCGAGTCCCGTCGGTTACTCAGGTCCCACACGGCGGGAATCCCAAAGCCACGGGAATCTGCACATTAGAGTGAGACTAGCTGTCTTGCTCGAATATGCAGATTTGCCAAAAAGTGAACCTGCCCAGAATAGGCGGGATTTACATTGCAATGCCTTACGAGGTCACGTTGCGAGCAGGGTCTCCCAGCTTTTATGGGCCACGCTGCGCTGCAGCGAGCTGCATTTTGTGCCCAGCGTGGCCATTGGATCACGTCCACAGTTTCCTGGCCCTGTCTCCTCTTCACCAGGGATGTCCAACATCTCTACATCTCTATTCCCCACCAAGACAGCACAAGAGATCTCTGCATCATTCCTGAACAGAGGCCTAAACAGTTTCCATCCACCTTCACCCTCATCCATCTGCTGAACCTACTCTCACGTTGAAAAACTTCTCCTTCAACTCCACTCATTTGCTCCACATAAAAGGTTTTCTCTTTGTTCCCATGTCCCCGATTTATTCCCACCTATGCCTATCTTTTTATGGGATATATTGGGCGGGATTCTCCAATAATGGGGTTATGTCCCCACGCCAGTGTAAACAGCAGCGCCAACCACTCCGGTGTCAACGGTCCCCGATAGTGAGGAATGCTCCCCTTCCTAGGGGGCTCAGTCAGCTCCGGAGTGGTCCCCGCAGCTCCGGCCGGCATGAGTTTGCTTATGCGCACTACGGCCGGCGCAGTGTTGCTTCTAGTTTCCATTCTTCTCTCACCTTCACGTGGTCTGTCTCCCACTCTACTCCTCCCTTGCTTGAATTTTCTATCTCCCTTTCTTAAGGTCAGCGTTGAACGAATATTCACTATTAGCCCACTGACTCCCACAGGTACCTCGACTACACTTTCTCCAACCTTCGATGCAACCTTTCATGCTCGTACTTCCAACGTGCCTTACTCTTTCCTCAACCAAGGATTGCCCACCCTCACCACCATTTTTGTTTTTAGTTGACAGAACCCATGACCATGCCCGTTTCATTTCATGAACTTCTACTCTCACCCCTGCTCTTACACCTCCCAGAGCTATGATAGAGTGTCCCCTTGTCCTCCTTTCCATTCCAGCAGTCTCTGTATTCAATGGATCATCCTCTAACGTTTCAGCAGGACACCGCCACCACCAACCACATCTTGCCCTCTCACCTCCTTTCAATATTCTGAAAGGATCATTCGGTCCATGATATCCTGGGCCACTCCTCACTCATCCCAACATTTCTTCCCTTCCCGATGACACCTTTCCATGCAAACACAGGAACCATTACACCTGGCAGCTCTTTCCTCACCAGTCAAGTCCCCAAGCACTCCTCCCATGTGAAACAGCATTTTTGTTTGTACCTTTTCAATTTAGTATTCTGTATTTGCTGTTCACAATATGCTCTTCTCTACACCGGGGAAACCAAACTCAAACTGATTGATCGTTTTGCAGAACATCCCTATCCAGTCTGAGCTTCCTGACACTTATCAGTTCAGTTCTCCACCTCACTTCCACTCTGACCTTACTGTTCCTGGACTGCTCCACCTTCCAATGAAGCTCAAGAGATAGCATCTATCCACACCAGTTTTTGGAGGGTTGATCGCCGCATACATAAGATCGAGGCGACTCAATACTGATGAAGCTTTGGAGGAATATCGGCAAAGTAGGACAAATCTCAAATGCGCAATAAAGAGGGCTAAAAGGGGTCATGAAATATCTTTGGCTAACGGGGTTAAGGAAAATCCCAAAGCCTTTTATTCGTATATAAAGAGCAAGAGGGTAACTAGAGAAAGGATTGGCCCACTCAAAGACAAAAGAGGGAATTTATGCATGGAGTCAGAGGAAATGAGTGAGCTTCTTAATGAGTACTTTGCATCGGTATTCACCAAGGAGAGGGACATGATGGATGTTGAGGCTAGGGATGGATGTTTAAATACTCTAGGTCATGTCAGCATAAGGAAGGGGGAGGTTTTGGGTATTCTAAAAGGCATTAAGGTGGACAAGTCGCCAGGACCGGATGGGATCTATCCCAGGTTACTGAGGGAAGCGAGGGACGAATAGCTGGGGCCTTAACAGATACCTTTGCAGCATCCTTGAGCATGGGTGAGGTCCCGGAGGACTGGAGAATTGCTAATGTTGTCCCTTTGTTTAAGGAAGGTAGCAGGGATAATCCAGGGAATTATAGATCTGTGAGCTTGACGTCATTGGTAGGCAAACTGTTGGAGAAGGTACTGAGGGATAGGATCTATTCACATTTGGAAGAAAATAGACTTATCAGTGATAGGTAGCATGGTTTTGTGCAGGGAAGGTCATGTCTTACAAACCTAACAGAATTCTTTGAGGAAGTGACAAAGTTAATTGATGAGGGAAGGGCTGTAGATGTCATATACATGGACTTCAGTAAAGCATTTGATGAAGTTGCCCATGGCAGGTTGATGGAAAAAGTGAAGTCGTATGGGGTACAGGGTGTACTAGCTAGATGGATAAAGAACTGGCTGAGCAACAGGAGACAGAGAGTAGTGGTGGAAGGGAGTGTCTCAAAATGGAGAAAGGCGATTAGTGGTGTTCCACAGGGATCCGTGCTTGGACCACTGTTGTTTGTGATATACATAAATGATCTGGACGAAGGTATAAGTGGTCTGATGAGAAAGTTTGCAGATGATACTAAGATTGATGGAGTTGCAGATAGCGAGGCAGACTGTCAGAAAATACAGCAAAATATAGATAGATTGGAGAGTTGGGCAGAGAAATGGCAGATGGAGTTCAATCCAGGCAAATGCGAGGTGATGCATTTTGGAAGATCTAACTCAAGAGAAGACTATATGGTCAATGGAAGAGTCCTGGGGAAAATTGATGTACAGAGAGATCTGGGAGTTCAGGTCCATTGTACCCTGAAGGTGGCAACGCAGGTCGATAGAGCGGTCAAGAAGGCATACAGCATGCTTGCCTTCATCGGACGGGGTATTGAGTACAAGAGTCGGCAGGTCATGTTACAGTTGTATCGGACTTTGGTTAGGCCACATTTGGAATACTGCGTGCAGTTCTGGTCGCCACATTAACAGAAGGATGTGGATGCTTTAGAGAGGGTGCAGAGGAGGTTCACCAGGATGTTGTCTGGTATGGAGGATACTAGCTATGAAGAAAAGTTGAGTAGATTAGGATTGTTTTCATTGGAAAGACGGAGGTTGAGGGGAGACCTGATTGAGGTCTACAAATTATGAGAGGTATGGACAGGGTGGATAGCAACAAGCTTTTTCCAAGAGTGGGGGTGTCAATTACAAGGGGTCACGATTTCAAGGTGAGAGGGGAAAAGTTTAAGGGAGATGTGCGTGGAAAGTTTTTTTACGCAGAGGGTGGTGGGTGCCTGGAATGCTTTGACAGCGGAGGTGGTAGAGGCGGGTACGATAGCATCATTTAAAATGCATCTGGACGGATATATGAACGGGTGGGTAACAGAGAGAAGTAGACCTTGGAAAATAGGCAACAGGTTTAGATAAAGGATCTGGATCGGCGCAGGCTGGGAGGGCCGAAGGGCCTGTTCCTGTGCTGTAATTTTCTTTGTTCTTTGTTCAGTCCTTGTGAAGACTAAGGTTTGGCTTTACGCTGAGCATAACCACATCGTATTGTGTAGCACACCACTGTGCTAAGTGGGATTCGGAACAATTCTAGTGGCTCAAAACTGGGCATCCATGAAGCGCTGTGGGCCATCAGCAGCAGTGGAATTGTACTCAACCACAATCTGTAACATCATGGCCTGGCATATTTCCCACTCCACCACTACTGTCAAATTGGAGGATCAACCCAGGTTCAATGAAGAGCGCAGGAGGGCGTTCCAGGAGGAACGCCAGGCATACCTAAAAATGAGGTGTCAACACAGAACCGCTTGGGTGCCAAACAGCAGAAGCGGCAGGCAGTCGGTAGAGATAAGCAATCCCAGAGCAGATGGACATATCAATGCTCTGCAGTCCTGCCACATTTGGTCATAAATGGTGATGTACAACTAAACAACTAACAGGAGGATGAGGCTCCACCAATTCCTAGTTGCCCTTGAGAAGGTGATGAGCCACCTTCTTGAACCAGTGCACCTTTGTTGCATGGATTGGAGCCAGAGGAAGAATAGTGACTATACAGCTGATGGTAGAGTGAACAAGGGCATTAGGGAGGAGACAGCCCCTTCAGGAAGCAAAAGAGGTGAGAGGTGGGGAAAATGGCAAGAGATGATCTGGAACATGAGGTGACAGATGAGGGAAAAAAGGACCTTGTAGTCATGAGAGCTGGAGGAGGGCACAGGAACATGTGTCCAGTAAAAGGGATGGACATTATCAATGGTCCATGAGGGAGAAATCGTAGCCAAGGAAAGAGAGAACAATTTGAAAGTGGTGTCACCAAAGTCAATGTGTTGGAGATGGATAAATTACCCATTATGTTCTTTGTCGCTTCTAATTATACTTCTCCCGCAGCATGAAATGGATAATGAGAGGCTTCTCACTGAGGATTTGCGAAATAGCCTATTCAAAGCTTATGGTTATTAAGGGGTTACAAAGAGGTTCAGTTTAATGTGAAAATATTGGGATACTTAACTCAGATGTTCAATGTGCTTTTGTTGCTAACTAGTTTGTAAGTTTGTAAGAAAGGTTGGGGATAATTATTCAGCATGCACATTTGGCAATTTACATAATGCCGTCCTACTCAGGGAACAGAATAAAAAGCAAGCTGCCAGTGTACCTCTTCAGTCAACCGACAGTGAACCATGGCAGGTATTTGGTTTTGCATGTGCGCTCTCCTTTCTGCAGCTTTCTTCACCTCAATCTCAGCCTCAGACGATCTCGATGGGGACCTCCTTGGTCAGATTAAGGAAGTGAATCTGGACCATGAATATCTTAAAGGTATTGTCCAATTTGTTGAAGAACTCGCTCCAGAATTCAAAGGAAATGTCAAAATAAAGAAAGCCAAGGTTCAGGTAAGAGTGCAGTGGACCCTGCCTTCATCAATTACTTGCATATGTCTCTCTGCATTCTGTAACCTATGCTGTGTGGGACATTGAATACCAGGGACTTTCGTTACTCTCCTCAGTAAGCAAAGGCAGAGGCCAAATTTGAAATTTCAGCACTGTCTCTGCTTATGGTGACTGCTCTGCTTAACAATTTATCGATGATTTTCCACAGTTCATGAAACTTACTTGCAAAAAGCTGTGACTACCCTGGTCACCAATACCTCGGCATAAGGCTTTCACTGAGACTAAAATGCTCTACAGCTGAATTATTCTTGGATGTCAGAAAGCCTTACAAGTCTTAAATCTGCTAGGTTTAAGGCAATGTTGTGCTGACTTGGATACTCTGTATAAGAGCATCATGAAAATGTTTAGAACTAGCTTGAACTCATTCCCTCCCAAAAGTCTATATGATTAGCAGGATCACCGTTTCGCTCGCTTCACAGAAAGGGAACAGAAGCGTAGATATAATGTCCAAAATTTGAGTACAAATCCAGAAAAATAACCTATTAACTTAATTGCTCTGAACCAGTGACCCTAAGGATTAATGCTACTAATGTGTTGGCCGCATCATGTAATGTCTTGAGGCTGGGAAGTAGCTACAGCTAACCATAAATGTCACCTTTGTGATAATTGGGTGAAAATCCAGGCTGTTACAGGGTGAGGTTAATGTAGCTTAAATGTGAATGAAACCTATTACCTTTGTTCAGCAGTGGTAGCACCAGTTCTGGGTTCAATTAAGGCAGCGCGTGGACGTTAACTCATCGTTCTGCTTGCTTGCTGGCCAAAATATAATCAATTCCAAGTTATCCTTTTTAAAGGTTTCTCCAGCTGTCCTGACCAAGAATTGTCTGCCAACCAATATCATTACAAATTAGCTGGTCATTTCTCTCATTGTTGTTTGTTGGATTAAACAAAAAGTCTTTCCCGGGCTGTAGGATCGCTGGCTGGGCCAGCATTTATTGTCCATCCCTAATTGGGAGGACATTTAAGAGTCAACCACATTGCAATGGATCTGGAGTCACAAGTAGGCCAGACCAGGTAAGGCTGGGAGATTTCCTTCCCTACGGGATATTTACAACAATCAGCAATGGTTTCATGGTCATCGTTAGACTTTTAATTCCAGATTTTTATTGGATTAAAATTTCACCATCTGCCCTGGTGGGATTCGAACCTGGGACCACAGAGCATTATCCTGGACCTCTGAAGTACACAAAATATTGCCCGTGCTTTCATACTTCACAACAATGATTATTTATATTCTAAATTCAATATGTTGGCTGAGATGCTCTATGGTGGTGCTGTGAAAACCTCATAGACGTCATTTATATGCAGATTGTATCCGGCCTCTTCTAACTCTGTTCTGAATGGGATACTCATCCACATTTGGATTCTCTGAAGTTCGGAAGCGACCCAGTTTGGTTGTTTTCACAATTTTGCCTCAATTTAAAAATTTTGATCCTTGTTTTCAAATCCCACCATGGTCTGCTCTTCCCTATCTTAGACCCTCCTCAAGGCTCGATTAAAACCTGTTCCTTCAATCCTGGCCAGTTGTGCATCATCGGTTTCCTTCATCTCAAATTTGGTGGCCACGCCTTCAGCCGGCTAGTTCCTATGCTCTGGAACGCCCTCACCGAATATTCCTTGCCAGCCCACCTTTAAGATGCTGCTTAAACCTCTTTAATCAAGCCTTTGGTCATTTAACCTAATATCTCCCTTTGGTTGATGCCAATTCCTTATTGAGGAACACTGGGACATTTGACCATGTTGAAATCAATATGTACACACACTAAACATAACCCAGTGTCATCTTCAAACAGCCCTAAGAACATCAGCAACATGATTCTGGCCTCGGTTAATCATTGTCACTTTCAATAGCTGAAGAATACTAACAGTTATTGGATGCAATTTAACAAAATGGGAAATAAAGTCACATAGTGAACGCATTTAACCACGTTTGATAAGGGGCCTCAATGGGGAATGCGTGACCGAGGCCACACAGCCCCGTTTTGTTCACTGAGGAGCTCTACTCACTGGAGCTCCTCAGTAAAGCACAATGTGCAGAATTCACATCGCAAAGTCTCGCAAGATCGCTTTAGATCTCGCAACACGTTGCGAGCCTGATAGATCTTGGGAGTAGGGTCTCACAACTTTTATCGGCCACACTGCGCTGCGTGGCAAGCTGAATTTTGGGCGAAACGTGCCCAGTAAATCATGCCCAGAATATCTTGGACAGTTATAATTCTTTGGGTTAACCTATTGGACAATTTACTGTCCAATAGTGTTATTGGTATATTCATGTTGAATGATTGAATTTGTAAAGTTGGCTAATGTTCAATATGTTACTGTTAACAGGCTGTTGGTGGACTGAAGTACTATTTAACAGTCAAGATTGAATTGAATGATCTTCCTTCTGGATACAAAGTAAGAAACACTTCCTATTGCTATATATCACTGAGCAATACTCAGATGTCTTCTTTAGGGTACTTGCATCTTTGACATGGCAGGACTTGCCTCCGTAACTTCCTGACCATCGATATGTTGGCCGCCCAGTAATAGTTAATAAAGCTCGGGAGGGTCAAGCCCCCCACTCCGCAACCCCGTTCCAGGAGTGCCTTCTTTACTCTCGGGGTTTTACCCGCCCACTCAAAACCTGATATCGCCGCATTAATTTTCCTTAAAAAAGCCTTTGGGACAAAAATCAGAAGACATTGAAAAAAGAAGAGCAGTCTTGGAAGGACCGTCACCTTCACCATCTGGACCCTCCCCGCCAGTGTCAGCGGGAGCATGTCCCACCTGCGGATGTCCCTTTTCATTTGATCCACCGCTTTGCCCAGATTTAACTTATGAAGCTGCCCAAATTCTGAGCCACTTGAATCCCCAGATATCTAAAACTCCTCTCAGCCACTTTAAAAGGGAACTACTTCTGGCTCCTTTCCTGCCCCCGTGCCTGGATCACAAACATCTCACTCTTTCCGATATTTAACTTGTGACCTGAAAATCACTCAAATTCTCCTCGTATCTCCATGATTTTGATGTGGAGATGCCGGCATTGGACTGGGGTGAGCACAGTAAGAAATCTTCCAACACCAGGTTAAAGTCCAACAGGTTTGTTTAAAACACTAGCTTTCGGAGCACTGCTGAGGAAGGAGCTGCGCTCCGAAAGCTAATGTTTGAAACAAACCTGTTGGACTTTAACCTGGTGTTGGAAGATTTCTTACTGTGCTCCATGATTTTGGCCACCCCCCGACCGGGTCTGTGACATAGAGCAGCAAGTCGTCCCCATAGAGAGAGACCCTGTGCCCCCCCCCTCACTATCTCCCGCCAGGCGTTCGATGATCTAAGGGCCATTGCTAAGGGCTCTATGGCCAGGGCAAACAATAATGGGGAGAGCGGCATCCCTGCCTTGTACCCCCCACAGAGACTAAAGTATTCTGACCGGACTCAGTTGGTTCTTATATTTGCTTTAATCACCTTTTACCCACAAGAGCTATATCTAACTCCTTGAAAACATACAGGACGTGATCTACTGGCCATGTTGCACCAGAACAAGAGTGCAACGCGGCAGGTAAATGCCAAGAAAGGCCTCCCGCAGGCTTCCCGACATCCAGTACGCCTCGTGATATCGACCCAAGCCTTGTGAGGCGTCGCAATCAGTATCACACCCACAATGTGTGGAACCAAGCCTTACATGCCTAAGTAGGTTTAAAACCTGCTGAGGCAGGCTCACCTGGCAACTACTGGCCTCCTCAGGAAGACCCTAGCCAAACACCATTCTGTACTGGTCCACACAAATGTAAACCAGGCAGGGTGGCACCTGGTGGAGTCTCCTGGGCCATTGGAGGCCACTGGGTGGTCGGGGATAGGGCAGGGTGGCCCCATACTCCCCTTTTAATGTGGGCACCTTGGCACAGCTAGACAGTCACCTTGGCAGTGCCACTGTGGGTCTGTCAATGTGCCCAGGTGGCATGCAAAGCCGGTTGGAGCACCGCCAGAATGGCAGTGCCATGGTGCCTGGGTGGCTCTGGGAGAGCCATGCCCAAGGAAGGAGGGGTAGGGGATGGTATGAAGGGTGTGGGGGGTGAAGGGTGGTATGAAAGGGCCTCCGGAAGGTTGGGAGGTGAAGGAGTGGGGTCCTGGAAAGAGGGAAGGCCCGAAAGAGGGCATGGGAAGGACATGAAAAGGGAGGGGCCCTCAGTGACCCCAAAAGCGGGGTGTCATCATTTGGGGGAGGTGTGGGGCAGTGCCCATTTGTATGGGGGTGACGTTGTCCGTGGGTGGGGGTGGGGATGTGACCCACATGCCCACTTACAGATCGGAACACCCTTTCAAAATGGTGGTCTGATCTCAGAGAAGCCAGTCTGGCCAGTAACTTCAGCTTCTCAGTAATTAAAATAATTCTAAGTGCAGGCTTGACTGGGGAGAAACTTGCCAGGGCCCCAAGAAGTGACTAAATATGGTTAGATAGCAGTGGGGAACTCGCTGACAGAGCTGGGAAGAAACTCCCAGCAAAACCCGCCACAAATGACACTTAGAAACTTTTCCGTTAGAAAGCGCCCAATATTTTGGCCTCAACTGCTTCCTGTGGTAGCGAATTCCACAAACTTACCACTCCCTGGGTGAAGAAATTTCTCCTCATCTAGTCCTAAGTGATTTACCCAGTATCCTTATCCAGGTTCTGGATTCCCCTGCCATTAGGAACATCCTTCCTGCATCTACCCTGTCTAATCCTGCTACAAACACACATGTTTTGATGAGATCCCCCCTCATTATTCTAAACTCCAGCGAATATAATCCTAACCGACTCAATCTCTCCTCACCCATCAGTTCTGCCAATACAGGAATCGGTCCGGTAAAACTTCTCTGCACTCCCTCTATAGCAAGAACATCTTTCCACCCCAGCCAACTCCGACCGCCTCAATCACACGAGGATTCTTTACAATTTAACTCGACTCCTAATCTGCCTTTCTATTTTTGTTACCAAAGTGGTAACCTCGCATTTATCCACATTTTACTGCATCTGCCATGCTCACTCACTTAACTTGTCCAAATCACATTTAAAGGATCTTTGCATCCTCCTCACAGCTCACCCAGCTTTATATCGACCCGCAAATTTGGAGATATTACATTTTGTTCCCTCTTCTAAATCATTTATATTGTGAATAGCTGGGTTCGTAGCGTTGATCCCTACGGTACTCCACTAATCGCTGCCTGCTATTTGGAAAAAGGCCCATTGATTCCTACTCTTTGTTTCCTGTCTGCCAACCAGTTTTCTATCCATCTCAATATCCTACGCCGATCCCTACATCCCGGCAACCGGCCAATGGGGTTTCCCATCATGGCCGCCCCCATGCCGTCTGGAAATCTGTGGGCACAAGTGCACTGCCAGCAAAGCGGAGGATCCCGCCGACGCAGAATCCCGCCCATGATGTTTTGCATGTCCCGTCTGTCCCATCGCCGGAGAATCCACCATGATCCCACCAACTAGAAGGGCCAGAAAATCTAGGAGTTTGAGTGGCACCAAGGGCTGATTCAGATTCCAATGTTTAAAATGGTCATTGCTTCAACACTTCCCAAGAAAGGTACAATGTTGGCTTTGGGAGGGAGCTTAACGGTGTCCGTTCATACAGTAACTGTCCGAGTGTTTGGGGGGGGGGGAGAAATGGGAAAGGAATTTCAGAGCCCAATGGTGACAACCCTCATGTTGATAAGAGGATAAATTACCAAAAATAAAATTATATAGTCTACTTTGTCCTTCTGGAGTAATACTGGAATGTTGGTGACTGAGGAGCAACAGGTCAATTATTACATGCTGTAATTGTTAATACCAAATGGGAATATTAGCAATGATATCACCAAGAATTCTCTGATAAATTTCATATTTGAAAGGTTTCAAAAATGTTCTTCTTTAATTTCAGATTTGTGAACTTGTTTTGTTCAGTCGTCCCTGGCTTCAGAAAATTGAAGTAATCTCCAATGACTGCACATCTACAGAGCTGAAGGGCACAAATCCTCAGCAGCTGGAAACTCTATCCGTGTGTGAATAAAATGTTATATTCTAAACTTTCACATGGGGTTCTAATCGTGATATTTGGCGCTCTCGTGCAATGTTGATTGTTTGTGAAGCATTGGCACCTTGATCAGAATTTACAAAGTTAAAAATAAACACTTTCCCAAGCAAAGTCTTCTCTTATTTGTCCTGAAAACTGTTGAGATCTTACCGACAAATACATAACTTCTCTATCAGTGCACTTTATGGCGGTGACGGTGACATGCCAGTAAGAATGGCATTGTTTGACTTCTGCACATGCAATAAAATTCCAGCATCTAACTGTAAATGCTATCATATTTACCTTTTAAAGATTGGCCCTCTTGCAGTAGCTTTGTTTTTATTTTTATTTTAGCGTGCCCAATTATTTTTTTCCAATTAAGGGGCAATTTAGCGTGGCCAATCCACCTAACCTGCACATCTTTTGGGTTGTGGGGGTGAAACCCACGCAGGCACGGGGAGAATGTGCAAACTTCACACGGACAGTGACCCAGAGCCGGGATTCGAACCCGGGTCCTCAGCGCCGTAGGCAGCAATGCTAACCACTGTGCCACCGTGCTGCCCATTTGCAGTAGCGTTTCTGCTCAATGAGGAGGGGAGGGGGGGCAGATTGGGTCTTGGGAAATTGCCCCATGATTGTTGCCCATTGCCCCTGAAGAGTGGGCTCTCAGTCTCCCACGAGGACCTTCTTTCCAGTCTGACCTGCTGGATGTTTGTAGCACTTCCTGTATTTTTTTTTCTGATTTGGGTGATTGCCAGCATTCTGTTATTTTTTTTAAATTTCGAATTTATGTTGGCTGAAGGAAACATGCAATAAAAAGCAGGCAGATTTAAATGGGATTGAGTTGAGTTTCACACTCACCTGTGGAATGCATCTCCTTCTCAAACGAAAATCAAAAAAAAAACCATATCGGGCAATTGCAAAGAATCGAATGTGCTTGTCGTGGGGCCAGGATTTGACACGGGTTTGAGGGGGCTCGAGCTGGCAGCGTGCCAAATCCGCGGGAGAAGAGGTCAGGGTGTGCAGCCAGATACGCAGGCAACTGCGCCCATTGAGGAGCCAAATACAATTGATTTGACTACTTTTACAGTTGACGGGAGGGTCAATCGGCCGAGCCAGGTCGAGATGAAATGTCTGGGATGCAATTGAAGTTTTTTTTAATTGTCTGGGGATGGAATGCTGTTGCCCGGTGGTGGACGGTGCCACATAGACTCAGCTTGCAGTGATGTTTTCATCACTTCTAATTTGTAGAGGTCTTCAGCTCCCTGAGGCAGCTCAGGAGCATGGAATCATAGAAATTACAGTGCAGGAGGAGACCATTCGGACCATCGAGTCTGCAGTGGCCCTTGGAAAGAACATCCCACAGAAGGCAACCCTATCCCAGTCACCCCACCCAACCTCTTTGGGCACTAAGGGAAATTTATCATGGCCAATCCACCTAACTTGCATATCTTTGGACTGTGGGAGGAAACCCAATCAGACACGGGGAGAACGTACAAATTCCATACAGACACAAGCCGGGAATCGAACCTGGGACCCTGGAGCTGTGAAGCAACTGTGCTAAGCACTGTGCTGCCCTAGGTGTCCGCTCTGAGGGAGCAGGCTCCCTGACACAGCTCTGGAACGGGAGCCTGAGACAGCTCGGCAACAGGTGTGCGCTCTGAGAGAGCCAAGCCGGCTGCGCCTGCGCCCTCCCCAGTGCGCTGAGCCCTTCTCAGCGCGTGTTCCACACTCGCTGCCTGTTCATTGGCCAGCCCGTGCCAAATCGCGTTCTCAGGCCGATTGTGGTCGCAAGCGCATTTCACGTCCACTTCTCAGTCCAACGAGTGTGAGCCCATCGTGTGGCAAAGAATGCTTACTTTTGAAATGTAAAAAACACACTGGATTTAGCGCTGATTTTTTTTAGAAAATATTTTATTAAGGCATTTATAATTTTAACACTTTTTAAAAAAAGATAATTTTTATTGAAATTTTTACAAAATATAAACATCACAACAATATTAACAAAACAACCGCGGTAACAACCCAAGAACAACACCCACCCAACTTCAAAAGCAACTACAAACAAAAGAAAAAAACAAAAGACCACCCAAACAACAAAAGGGAAAGAAATAACACCCGCCACATCCTACAAACCCATGTACACAGTTCTCCCCCCCACCGAACCAGACCCCCCCCTCACTCCCTTCCTCCCCCCCTCCCCCCGGGTTGCTGCTGCTGCCGGCCTATTTTCCTACCGTTCCGCCAGGAAGTCCAGGAAAGGCTGCCACCGCCTAAAGAACCCCTGTACTGATCCCCTCAGGGCAAATTTCACCTTCTCCAATTTGATGAACCCCGCCATATCATTGATCCAGGCCTCCACGCTTGGGGGCCTCACATCCTTCCACTGGAGCAAGATCCTCCGCCGGGCTACTAGGGACGCAAAGGCCAGGACACCGGCCTCTTTCGCCTCCTGCACTCCCGGCTCCACTGCAACCCCAAAAATTGCGAGCCCCCAGTCTGGCTTGACCCTGGATCCCACCACCCTCGACACCGTCCTTGCTACCCCCTTCCAAAACTCCCCCAGCGCTGGGCACGCCCAAAACATATGGGCATGGTTCGCTGGGCCCCCCGAGCACCTAGCACACCTGTCTTCGCCCCCGAAAAACCTACTCATCCTCGTCCCAGTCATGTGGGCCCGATGCAGCACCATGAACTGTCTGAGGCTAAGCCTTGCACAGGAAGAGGAGGAATTCGCTCTCTCCAGGGCATTTGCCCATGTCCCCTCCTCAATCTCCTCACCCAGCTCCTCTTCCCATTTACCCTTCAGTTCCTCCACCGAGGCCTCGTCTACCTCCTGCATTACCCAGTATATGTCCGAAATCCTCCCTCCTCAAATCCACACCCCCGAGAGCACCCTGTCCCGTACCCCACATGGGGGCAGCAGAGGGAACCCCTCCACCTGCCGCCTGGCAGACGCCCTAACCTGCATGTAGCTAAACATGTTCCCCGGGGGGAGCCCAAACCTCCCCTCTAACTCCCCCAAGCTCGCGAACCTCCCCTCCACAAACAGGTCCCTCAGCCTCCTAACCCCTGCCCTGTGCCAGCCCAGAAATCCGCCATCAATCCTCCCTGGGACAAACCGATGGTTCCCCCATAACGGGGCCTCCATCGAGCCCCCCACTTCTCCCCTATGCCGTCTCCATTGCCCCCAAATTTTGAGGGTAGCCGCCACCACCGGGCTCGTGGTATACCTCGTTGGAGGGAGCGGCAACGGCGCCGTTACTAGCGCCTCCAGGCTCGTGCCCACACATGACGCCACCTCCATCCTCTTCCATGCTGCCCCTTCCTCGTCCATTACCCACTTACGCACCATCGCTGCGTTGGCAGCCCAATAGTACCCACAGAGGTTGGGCAACGCCAGCCCCCCCTATCCCTGCCCCGTTCCAGGAACACTTCTCACCCTCGGAGTCCCATGCGCCCACACAAACCCCGTGATACTCCTGTTGATCTTCCTAAAAAAGGCCTTCGGGATAAGGATGGGGAGGCACTGGAACAGTAACGAAAACCTCGGGTGCACCGTCATCTTAACGGACTGCACCCTCCCCGCCAGTGATAGCGGTAACATATCCCACCTCTTAAACTCCTCCTCCATCTGCTCGACCAACTTTGTGAGGTTGAGCTTGTGCAGGGCCCCCCAACTCCCAGCCACCTGGACACCTAGGTACCTGAAGCTCTTCCCTGCCTGCTTCAGTGGGAGCCTCCCAATCCCCTCCTCCTGATCCCCTGGATGCACCACGAACAACTCGCTCTTGCCCAGGTTCAACCTATACCCAGAGAAACTCCCGAATTCACTAAGAACCCTCATCACCTAAGGCATCCCCCCCACCGGGTCCGCCACATACAGCAACAGGTCGTCCGCATAAAGCGACATTCGATGCTCCTCCCCACCCCGCACCAGGCCCCTCCAGTTCCCTGACTCCCTCAATGCCATGGCCAGGGGCTCAATCGCCAACGCGAAGAGCAAGGGGGACAGGGGGCACCCCTGTCTCGTCCCCCGGTACAGCCAAAAGTACTCCGACCTCCTCCTATTCGTGGCTACACTCGCCATCGGGGCCTCATAAAGCAACCTCACCCACCGGGAAAACCCCTCCCCAAACCCAAACCTTTCCAACACCTCCCACAGATACCCCCACTCAACCCTATCGAAGGCCTTCTCCGCATCTAATGCCACCACTATCTCCGCCTCCCCTTCCACAGCCGGCATCATAATGACATTGAGGAGCCTTCGTATGTTGGTATTCAACTGCCTTCCCTTTACAAACCCCGTCTGGTCCTCATGAATGACCCTGGGCACGCAATCCTCTATTCTTGTGGCTAGGATCTTTGCCAGCAGCTTAGCGTCGACATTTAGCAGCGAAACCGGCCTACATGACCCGCACTGCAGAGGGTCCTTGTCCCGCTTCAGGATCAAGGAAATCAGTGCCCGTGACATAGTTGGGGGCAAAGCCCCCCCCCCCTCCCTTGGCTCTTTAAAGGTCTGGACCAACAGGGGGCCCAACAGGTCCACATACCTTTTATAAAATTCCGCCGGAAACCCATCCAGCCCCGGTGCCTTCCCCAACTGCATGCTCCCTATCCCTTTAACCACCTCCTCCAGCTCGATCGGCACCCCCAGCCCCTCCACCTGCCCCTCCTCCACCCCCAGAAATCGCAGCTTGTCCAAGAAACGCCCCATTCCACCCCCCTCCACCGGGGGTTCTGACCGGTACAGTTCCCCATAGAAGTCCCTGAAGACCCCATTAACATCTACCCCCCTCCGCACCACCTTCCCAGCCTTATCCGTCACTCCCCCAATCTCCCTGGCCGCGTCCCGCTTTCGGAGCTGGTGCGCCAGCATCCTGCTCGCCTTCTCCCCATATTCATGCACCGCCCCCTGTGCTTTCCTCCACTGAGCTTCCGCCTTTCTGGTAGTCAATAGGTCGAATCTGGCCTGAAGGCTATGCCTCTCCCCCAGCAATCCCTCCTCTGGAGCCTCCGCATATCTCCTATCCACCCACACCATCTCCCCTATCAGTCTCTCCCTCTGCTCCCCCCTCTCCCTATGGGTTCGGATGGAGATTAATTCCCCCCTCATCACCGCCTTCAATGCCTCTCAGACCGTCCCCACTCGGACCTTCCCGTTGTCGTTGGCCTCAAGGTACCTCTCGATACACCCCCGGACCCTCCCGGCCACCTCCTCATCTGCCAGCAGCCCCACCTCCAAGCGCCAGAGCGGACGTTGGTCCCTCCCTTCCCCCAGCCCGAGGTCCACCCAGTGCGGGGCATGATCTGAAATGGCAATGGCGGAGTATTCCATATCCTCCACCCTCGAAACCAACCCCCTGCTCAGGACAAAAAAATCAATCCTCGAATAGGCCTTATGTACGTGGGAGAAAAACGAGTATTCCCTGGCCCTTGGCCTCGCAAACCTCCAGGGATTCCCCCCCCCCCCCCCCCCCCCCCCCCCCCTATCTGGTCCATAAATCCCTCAACACCTTAGCTGCCGCCGGCCTCCTACCCGTCTGGGACTTGGATCGATCCAATGGGGGATCCAGTACCGTGTTGAAGTCCCCCCCCCATGATCAGGCCCCCCACCTCCAGGTCCGGAATGCGGCCCAACATACGCCGCATAAACCCCGCATCATCCCAATTTGGGGCGTAAACATTCACCAACACCACCCGCTCCCCCTGCAGCTTGCCACTCACCATCACATATCTCCCGCCACTGTCAGCCACCACATTTAATGCCTCAAACGACACCTTCTTCCCCACCAGGATCGCCACCCCCCGACTCTTCTCATCCAGCCCTGAGTGAAATACTTGGCCCACCCACCCCTTCCTCAGCCGAACCTGGTCCACCACTCTCAGGTGTGTCTCCTGGAGCATGGCCACATCCGCCTACAGCCCCTTCAGGTGCGCAAATACCCGGGCCCGTTTGACCGGCCCATTCAGCCCCCTCACATTCCAGGTTATCAGCCGGATCAGAGAGCTCCCAGCCCCCCTCCCCTGCCGATTAGCCATACCCCATTCCTTGCCCACCACCGGCCAGCGTCTCCCGCTCTGCCAGTTTCCCACAGCGGCAACTCCCCCCCCTCCAGCACCCCCTGCGTCCTCCAGCTCCTTCCTGACCGTTTCAGCAGCAACCCGCCCACCCCCCCCCCCCCCCCCCCCCGCACCCAGGCTAGGACCCCTCCTAGCCGCGCCCCTCCCTCCATAGCACTCCCGTGAGCCAGCTAACTTCTGCTGACCCCGGCGACTCCCGCCCTGCCTCCGACTCCTCCTCACATGGGACTACCCCTCCTCCATCGTGCCCATCAACGGGTCCTCCTCCCCACCCCCGCTCTTGCGCGGGTAAAGAAAACAGCCAGCAATGACCCGCGCTTCTCAGCCCCGACTCCGCCCCCACCAGCACGGGAAACCTGAAAAAAGCCCGCGCTTTCGCCCTGCCCAGCCCCGCCTCCTCTAGGGCAACTCTCATTGTCAGTCCCCCCCACCTGCTCCCTGAACTCCCCTTTTACCCCCATGCCCGAACCCGTCCACCAGACCCATACAGAAAAACCCATACAAAAAAGGCCAACCCACATCTTACATTAAACCAAGCAAATACAAGTACAGTATTATACAGCATCCCTCATCTTAGACCCTCAGTTTGAGTCCAATTTCTCAGCCTACACAAAGGCCCACGCCTCCTCCGGGGACTCAAAATAATAGTGCCGGTCCTTGTAGGTGACCCACAGGCGCGCCGGCTGCAACATGCCAAACTTCACGCCCTGTCTGTGGAGCACCGCCTTCTACCGGTTAAACCCGGCCCTCCGCTTCGCCACCTCCGCACTCCAGTCCTGGAACATCCGCACCTCCGTGTTCTCCCACTTGCTGCTCCGCTCCTTCTTGGCCCACCAGAGCACACACTCACGATCCACGAACCGATGAAACCGCACCAACACCGTCCGCGGCGGCTCAATTGGCTTGGGCCTCCTAGCCAGCATTCTGTGGGCCCCCTCTAACTCCAGGGGCCCCTGGAAGGACCCAGCCCCCATCAGTGAGTTTAACATAACTGCCACATAGGCCGCCAGATCCGAACCCTCCAGCCCCACCGTGAGGCCCAGGATCCGCAAATTCTTCTGCCTCGACCGGTTGTCCAGCTCCTCAAACTGCTCCTGCCATCTTTTATGGAGCGCCTCGTGCATCTCCACCTTCCCCGCGACAGCCATGGCCTCATCTTCCCTTTCGGAGGCCTGCTTCTGCAGCTCCCGGATCGCAGCCCCCTGGGCTGTCTGGGTATCCATCAGCTCTCTGGTGGTAGCTTTCAGCGACTCCAGTAGCTCCACCTTAAGCTCCTGGAAGCAGAGCAGCAGAGTCGCCTGCTGCTCCTGCGCCCACTGCCCCCAGTCCTCCGGGCCTCCGCCGGCCGCCATTTTGTCTTCCTTCCCCTGCTTTTCCAGGGGTGCTTTCTCCGTTTTTCTCCTTACCCCACTCCTGGTCCGGACCATAGGACCGTAGGGGTCGACTCCTGTCCTCTTCCCACGTTGGGATTTGCCGATAAAGTTCCGTTGGGGGCCCTGAAAAGAGCCCCAAAGTCCGTTTTCAGCGGGAGCTGCCGAATGTGCGGCTTAGCTCCGCATTGCCGCCACCGGAAGTCAATTTTAACACTTTTAAACAGAAAACTACAACAAAGACAAAAAAACCCCACAATGACATAGCAATGCCCCCCCAAACAGAGACCCCAACCAACATGATCCATAGAAACACTCCGTCTCACGGTCCTCCCTTCATTGGTTTACCTACCCTTATTCGTCACTTCTATGTTTCCCCCCTTTTCCTCCCCACCCCCCCATTCACCCCCACCGCTGACAGACTAATTTTCCTGAAAGAAGTCGATGAAGGGCTGCCACCTCCGAGCGAACCCCTGTAACGAACCCCTTAAGGCGAATTTGATTTTCTACAACCTGAGAAACCCCACCATGTCGCTTAGACTTTGGGGTCTCTGAGCCTGTCCATCCCAGCAGAATCCGTCTCCGGGCTCAAGTGCTGATTTTGTGCACCCACAGCTCGCAGCTCAGTCAGGAAAACATTCACTGGGTGGATTCTGGGTAGAATTTTCTTTTTAAAATCATGGCAAGCTTACAGCGGGCAAATTTATATTTGTGATGTGGACTTGCCTGGTTTGAAGCATACTTTGCTACATCTACCAGCTTTGAAACCGAGAGAGAATGCAGTGGAAAAACCAGAGCCGGATTGGATCACTGGGCTCTCCAGAGATGCAAGCTGCTGTGGTAGTTCCAGCTGTGAACGCACCGTGGATTGTTGTAAATAATAGTTTCAGGAGCTGCTTAATGCTAATAAAGCACAGACAGGTTACTAAGCTTGAATGGCCTTTTTTTTAAATGTGAACCTCACTGGTAAGACAAACATTTATTGTCCATCCCTAATTGCCTTTGAGTAGGTCGTCGTGAGCTGCTTCCTTCAACTGCCACAGTCTGTGTGATGTAGGTGTTAATTCCTGGTGCTTTGTGGCCGGTCCGGACTCAATAAAATCTGAGATGGATTTGCAGGTATCATATCATTTAATAATAACTAACTTGCAAGGCTGACTCAATCCATAGGACCTCAGGACACACACACTGTCTTCTGAGAGCCCAGGATAAAAAGAACCTCAGGACAAAGGAACACTGGAGATATACTTCAAATTACATCAAGATTCGCATACAAACTTCCCATTGGTCATTTTACACACCTCCTGACCTGGTCATATATCCTAATTGGCTCACTTATCCTGGGCCTCTTTTTACCCAGCATCCTTTTCACTATTCTCTCCATGAGGCAAAGCTCCCCTCCCCCTTCCTAGCCATGCTGTGCTCATCCCTTTGTTCTCTGTCTGTGAACACATTACCCTCAGGGTCCTACTGTCCATCATATTCGTTTGTTCACTTCCTCATAGGCACACTGCTGGGGTGAGAGTTCCAGGATTTTGATCCAGTGACCGTGAAAGAACGGCACGAGAATTCCAAGTAGGATGGCGGATGATTTGATGGGGAACTTGCAGGGTGGTGGTGTCCTCATTCATCCATTACCTTTGTTCTTTTGAGTGGTCAACATCACAGGTTTAAAAGGTAATGTGAAATTTTTGTTATATTATGATCACTCTTCCAAGGAGGATACCTTACTGTGAGATTTTTCATTAATCCATCTCATTATACGAGACCAAATGTAAATTAGCCTTTTCCCTGTTTGGTTGTTGTTCTGGGAAACTGTCTCCAATGCATTCCATGAACTCATCCCCCAGACAATTTTTGTCTATTTGATTTGTCATAAGATCATCGTCATACGACCTGCTCTACCAGTCAATAAGATCAAGACTGATCTGATTATGTAATTAACTCAACTTTCCTGTCTGCCCCCCAAAACCCTTGAGTCCCTTGTAGATCAAAAATATGTCTAACTCTGTCTTGAACATAGTCTCTGACCCAGACTTCACTGCTCTCTGCAGTAGAGAATCTACAGATTAACAAACCACTAAAAGAGGAAATTCATCCTCATCTCTGACTTAAATGGCAAACCGGCTATTTTTAAACTGGCCTCTGGTTCCAGATTCCCCTACAAGGCAGAACATCCTCTCAGCATCTACCCTGTCAGCCCCCTCAGACTTTTCCATTCAATAAGATCACATTTCATTCTTCTTTTTTTTTTCGTTTTTAAAAAATATTTTCATTAAAGTATTTGCAAATTTTTCTAACAATAACAAAAACAAAAAACATTAACATGGTAAAATAAACATTTCCCCCAGCCTAATCTTCACACACCACAACCATCTTAACACCTATCCACCCACCCCGCCCCCGCCTTTGGAATGCTGCTTCTGCCGACATTTTAATTTTCCCCGTGAAAGTCGACGAACGGCTGTCACCTCCGAGAGAACCCCAACATTGACCCTCTTAAGGCAAACTTTATTTTCTCAAGACTGAGAAACCCAGCCATGCCACTAACCCAGGTCTCTACACTCGGGGGCTTCGAGTCCCTCCACATTAAAAGGATCTGTCTCCGGGCTCCCAGGCAGGCAAAGGCCAGGAAGTCGGCCTCTTTCGCTTCCTGAACTCCCGGATCTTCTGACACTCTAAAGATCGCAATCTCTGGACTCGGCACCACCCGGGTTTCTAGCACCGTGGACATTGCCTTCGCAAACCCTGTCAGAACCCTCTGCGCTTCGGGCATGCCCAAAACATGTGGACATGGTTTGCTGGGCTTCCCGATGTAGCCACCTAAGATGGACACTGGGCTACAAAATGGAGAACTGCTAAGGCTGCAGGGAGAAAACAGTCTTAGCAAGGACAAGCCGTTTGCAGAAGGCTAATTAGCATTCTGCACGTACAGAAACCAGTTTGTGGCCAGGTGCAGAATCTCAGCTACAGGTGTAAATGGCAACAACGATTTACATAGTAATGAGGTGATCCAGATCCAGGCCCGCACAATAGAAACATTTAGGTATGAATGGATACTTTTGAGTAGACGCCCAGACGAAACGGCACCATAGTATCCATCACAAAGAACCATAGAGACCGCCCCACCCATCGAGAAGCGACCCTAGATTGGGGGGTTTGGAAAATATCGATTGGGAGAAGGCCCAATCGATACACAGCAGGTAGAGAACCGCCCCGAAGAGGCACGGACTTTGGGGGACCTATAAAAGTAGACCCCGCACATGGTCCGGTCTGTTGTTTTTGGCTCCGGCTCTCTGCTGTTTTCATCGCTTTGCTGATACATCGCATCCTGACTCCAGTTCCATCACCAGCCGTTGAGCCACCAGCCATCGAACTGTAAGTGTCACCACAACGATCGCTACGTGATCCAGACTTTGCTAGACCCTGACGATTTTAAGACCCTGAGAGTTGCAGACCAAGAACGGGACGAAGGCCTCGCTCCCTGACCTTGCCTGTTCCTGTCTAGATAAGTATTTTAGTCGTTTAGTTTAGAAGTAACTTAGTCTCTTTAGCGTATGCATGTGTATTTATTATATTTGTTATAATAAATATCAATTGTTTGAACTTACTAATCGGTGTACAGATTTATTACTTTGAACCTGACCTTGATGTACTTGTGAAGTGTCTAAATACGGCACCTGGCGACTCCTGAGCAGAATTACATACACAGAGCCGTAGTAGTGTTAAGCACACGGCCTTTAAACGGAGGCGTGTTAATACACTCCAATAAAACACGTAACACTCAAGTAAAACGTGCAACATTTAGTGGCGACTCTGGTGGGACGCGGTTACAAGTGGCACCCCCACTCCGTCGAGGACCCAGAAATTTGAATTAAAGATCTGAGTAAAGAAAAAGAAAAAAAAAAAAATCACAAGTAATCAAGGTGTTCAAACGAATAAACGTAATTCGGAAGTGTGTTTAGTTCATGCGTACTAACAGGGTTGTAAGGAAAACCTGAAAGCATTTTTGTTGTGACAAACTTTCGGGAGTTTTGTGAACGAAACATAGCGTAAGCCTTACCCGTCTCGTAAAACATAACCTCAACACCCCCTGTTCCAAATTCAAGTGAGTCAGAGAAAATGGCCATGCAGGCAATGGAACGCCTCATGAACCCAGAACGGTTTGTGGTCGCAGCGACCAGCAGTAGCCGAGTAGGTCAGTGTCCCGTATGGGAGCTGGAACTCCGCAAGTATCTGCAAGGAAAGGGATGGCCCCTTTGGAACGAGTTCTGTATGAATGAGGAGACAGGTCCCGGAAGTATAGGACATACTTGGTGGGAGAACCTCTCTCAAATTCATAAGAAAAACCTTAGTAAATCACGCAAGCCGATGGCAATCGTGTCCTGTTTGGCACAGTTGCGAGGCACAGAGGAGGTCGTTCAGACGCTCCGGGCAGAATTAGAAGAGAGAAATCGGATGAGCAAAGTGGATGTCAGGGACATCGAGAATGAGAATATGGAATTTAGAGGGAAGTTGGCAGAGAAAGGTAGAGAGGTGGATGATGCCAAGAGGGCACACCAGTCTTGTCTAGCCCATCTGAGCAGTTCCCAGACCCAGTACGAAAAAGCCTATCAGGACGTGCAATGTGCCGTCCTGATAAGAGAAGAATCAGAGAAGCAGATAGAGGCTTTGCAGAGGCAATGCTCTGACCTTAAGGCAGCTTTAAGAGCACTCCATGCTGCCACCACAGAACAAAGACAGAGTACAGTGGATCATGCGAAGTGTAGAAAGCAGATTGCGGAACTGCAATCTCTGCTTTCAGTGCAGAATGGGTTTCAAAGTACTTTTGGAACAAAGTGAGATGAGGAGAATGCCCCAGACTGGCAGGAATTAAGTGAGACAGCGCAGCGCTATGTTCAAGGAACATGTGCGCCAGCAGCGCAGCAGAAAAGACAAGCACCCCAACCCCCCACAGATCAGATAGTTACCGCACCAATTAATCCAGTCACCACTCAAAGGAAAGCGACCACAGAAGGCGCACCCGATATCACCTACACCACCCCCTTAACTGTAACCCAACTCAGGGACGCGTGTGAGAAGATCACTCCGTTTCTCCCCACCGCAGACCCCCACCAATTTTTCGCGAAAGTGAAACAGCAGGCAACCATGTACGGCCTGGACGAGAGAGAGCAGGTTAAGCTCACGGTTCTGAGCTTAGACCAATCGGAAGTAGCAGCCCTCCCCGACCCACAGAACGTTGGCGGAGGCACCCTAGAAGAAATGCACACCTCCATTTTAGATGCCATAGGGTATAACCGAGGTGACCCAGTCAAAGGACTTAACAAGTGCCGACAAAAGAAAACCAAGCACCCCACAGCATTTGCAGGAAGGCTGTGGATCCATTTTAACGCAGTTTTCGGCGATTTAAATAGAGCCCATTTGAACCGTGAAAACATGGTGAAATGGACGCGCACCATAATTTCCCATGCAACAGATGCAGGACAGAGTGCTTGCAACAGTTATGACGCCTCAGAAGAGGCCCACAATGAGAAATGGGTCCTGAAAAGATTGTCCCGCGCTTGGGAGCAATCAGTTCAGGGCAAAGGCAAAGTAAAGTCCCCAGAAGAAGCTCAGGCTGCAGCGGACATTCAGGCAGTGAGAGCGCACCAAAACCCCGCATGGGTAAATGAAGGAAAGAACAGCCCTCCACAGAAGTCGCAGGAATGCTACAACTGTGGCCAGTTAGGACATTGGGCTAAGGAATGTAATGCACCCCAGAGATCACAGAGAGGCCAGCAGACAGGCACTCTGAATAGAAACAAAGCAAAGCCGATCCATAGCATAGGGATACAGTCAGGACAGACCAATGTGGACGGAACGGACTGACGGTGTTCGGGCTCCCCCACTTGGGTCTGTGACACTCTTTGGGATCAATCCGGAAGACCGGTAGTCACAGCTAAGGTTAGAGGGAAGCCCATAGAGTTACTTTGGGACACAGGAGGGTCCCGCACCACGATTAATTCCACCACCACGGCACAGGCAGACACGTGGCCGACCACCTCCACCATCACACTTAGCGGTTTTACAGGTCACTCGCAGCAGGGACACATTACAGCACCCGTAGCAATCCAGCTAGGGAACATTTCCACCAGACACCCAGTTGTTTTAGTAAATCTTCCCCGTTCAGCAGAACACATATTGGGGATAGATTTTATGAATGCCCATAGCCTGTCGTTCAACCCAGTGAACCAGTGTGTCTGGCGAATGGCAAGATCAGACAGAGCACCCGCTACTCTCACAGTAGGAGAGTACGCTAATCGGATTAGTGCAGTAGGAGAATACTCATTTGACCTGACTGCACTAAACACGGACAGACAAGTAAAGGCAGTATTACACAAACACAGGACAGCATTTGCCAGTCACCGGCACGACTGCGGCAGAATGACTGGACGAATTCACGTTACCGGACCAGACCCCCGACCACAGAAACAATACAGATTTCCCCTAGAAGCAGAGGGGGAAATAGAGAAGGTAATAGGTAGCTTATTGGAACAAGGGGTGCTTAGGACAGTAGCCTCGACCAATAATGCTCCTATTTGGCCAGTGAGAAAGCCCGACGGATCATGGCGGCTGACCATTGATTATCGGGAGCTCAATAAAGTAACCCCAGCAGTAGCCCCCACGGTAGCAACAAGTCCCGAGACCATGCTCAAACAGGGACTCAACTCCAAATTCTTCACGGTATTGGACATTAGCAATGGCTTCTGGTCAATCCCATTGGTAAAGGCGTGCCAGTACAAATTTGCCTTCACATTCAAAGCACAACAGTATACGTGTACATGCCTCCCACAAGGATTCCACAATTCCCCCTCCATTTTCCACCGACAGCTGGCGAATGGTTTAGAAAAATTTTCCCGCCCCGAATGTCTGGTACAGTATGTAGACGACCTACTACTGCAGACAGACACAAAGGCAGAGCACATTACGCTTCTGGCCGAACTCCTGGAACTTTTAACCGAGATTGGATGTAAAGTTAACCCAAGAAAGGCCCAGATTTTGGAAAATAAGGTGATGTATTTGGGTACAGTCATCACACACGGCAAACGCAAGATCGAATTCAAAAGAATTGATTCGATTGTCAAATTGCTCCTTCCCCAGAATGTTTCAGCCCTCCGGTCGTTCTTAGGACTGGTTGGTTATTGTCGGAACCACATTGACGGATTCGCGACAAAGGCAGCCCCACTCTCAGACCTCCTTAAGAAAGGAGCCCCTTGGGAATGGCTTCTGCAGCATACAGAGGCTGTGGAGGAGTTAAAGAAAGCCCTTAGCGCAGCACCCGCGCTGCAAGTCCCAGACCAACTCTCCCCCTATGCAATAGAGGTAGCGAGCACAGATCTGACCCTCTCGGCCGTGTTACTTCAGGAACGGCACGAGCAGCTAAAACCAGTGGCTTATGCCTCCCGACTTTTAGACTCAGTAGAACAAGGATTTTCAGCCTGCGAGAGGCACCTCCTTGCAGTTTTCTGGGCAGTGCAATACTTCTCCTACATCACCGGACTCAACCCCACCACCATTTTGCCCGAGCACACCCCCACACAGTTACTCCTAGACAGTCGACTGAAGGACGGTTCAGTTAGCCAGATTAGGACAGCTAGGTGGACACTACTCTTACAAGGACGCGACATTACGGTAAAATGGGCCCGGACACACACATTTTTAGCCGACAACCTCCAATATCCAGGACAGCCCCATGAATGTGAAATTGTAGCACCCCTACACAACACAGGACTCTTCATAGCGAAGACACCCCCCCCGGAAGATAGGGAACCCAAGACAAAGCCCCCAACACACAGACACGTGTGGCCCACTGAAGATATACGTGGACGGTTCATCCACGGTTTTAAATGGTGAGCGTATCACAGGATGCGGCATCTATGTCGAGGACGTGCAGGGTCGCGCACTCGAAGAAATAGCGTTAAAATTGCCAGGTCACTTAGGCGCGCAGGCAGCAGAGCTCGCGGCCATAGCATACATAGTGGACCACCCTGATTCTTTCCCCAGCCCGGCGGACATATACTCGGACAGTCTATATGTTTGCAACAGTTTAACGGATTTTCTACCCCTGTGGAGGACACGAGGTTTTGTCTCCGCAGACGGGAAACCCCTTCCATCAGCCCCTTTACTCCGCCACATCCTAGACAAAGCAAAGGATAGGACCTTCAGCATTATAAAAGTTAGAAGCCACCATAGGTCATCCCCCCCCTGGGAATGTAAAAGGCGACGCACTGGCTAAAGCAGGTTCCAGGCGAGGACACATTTGGACACCCCCAGCTAGCGCACCAGCTAGCGCCCCTGTGAGTGCAGTTCAAGTCTCACAGACTGACATCAAGGATTTAGCAGAAGCACAGAAGCAGGATGAGGATCTCAGGGAGATTTTTAAAGGCAACTTTGTGCCTCAGTACGATAAGTTTAGACACGCTCTGACCACACATGAGGGTGTGATCATCAAGGACCAGCTTTATGTGGTCCCGCAGCAGGACAGAAACCAAATGATTGCCTTGTTCCATGACGGACACGGACATCAAGGAATCGACATGACCACGAGGCACCTCAGGCAGCTCTGTTGGTGGCCTAACCTCAGGACCGATGTAACCCATTACATTGAGAATTGCCTTATTTGCGCCCAGAATAACCCGGAGAGGTATTCCAAAAAGGCACAGCTTCGGCATACTCGACCAGTTAATGACCCCTGGACAAACCTCCAGATCGACTTTATAGGACCATTGCCCCCTTGTAGGAATGGCTATAAATACGTGCTGGTTGTAATTGATACCTTTACCAAATGGGTAGAGGCATTCCCCTCAAGAACAAATAAAGCTAAGACAGCTGCAAAGATCCTGACCCACCACATCTTCACGAGATGGGGTTTACCTAGAAGCATAGATTCGGACCAGGGATCTCACTTCACAGGACGTGTCATGAAGAACGTCCTGACCATATTCGGCATCAAACAAAATTTTCATATTGCGTATCACCCACAGTCCAGCGGGATTGTAGAGCGCATGAATCGGACACTAAAATCGACCCTTAGAAAAATGGTTCAAGAGAACAATTCTACATGGGATTCAGTACTCCCATTTGCACTAATGTTTATCCGAAACACGGTTTCAACATCTACAGGATTCACCCCACACACACTCATGACCGGACGCCCTATGAAAGGTACAGAATTCCTTTTAGGACTGGACATGACTAGGCCCGAAGTGACGGCCCTCACCCATGAGAAAGCTGTTAAAGACCTAGTTGAGACTGTGAGGTCTGCACAGATCGCAGCCGCAGTTCAACTAGGGAAACGGCGCAGACAAAGCACAGCCTCCTTTAATAAGAACGTACACCCCACAGAATTCCAGGTTGGGCAACAGGTAATGCTATCTGTATATAACCCCAGCAGTTTTTTGGCACCAAAATATTCCGGCTCGTATTCAATTTCGGACAAAATTAGCCCCTCAGTTTACAGGATAAAATACCCCAATGGAAAGACCGCGTGGTTCCATATTAACCAGCTAAAGGCATATGGAACACAGTCTAACCATGCACACCATGTCCTGCTAGACGCAGCAGAACACCTCACCCCGCCCACTAGAGACACGTTTCCACCATCCCCCTCACAGACCAGTTCTTCATCGGACGCGCCCATGACTCCGCCCACTGACCACAACAGACCACGCCCCGAAACGCCCACAAGCTGCCACAGCAGAGACAGCGATACTGACACTGACTTTGAGGATAGCCACAGCACACAACCCTACAGCCCACACTGCAGCGACTACGACCCCGACTCCAGAGACCCCATGGAAGTCACCTATATCAAATATCCAGACCCACCACCCGACCCCGACTACCCCGACAATGCCCATTCAAGTTTAGACCCAACACTTTGGCACAGGGACAATTCGTACAGACTTGTCCGTAATGACGAAAGTGACCCCTGGTCACATAATTACAAAATTGCATGCCTGATCCACACAAGGGTGTGGGATCCGGGAGAGCAGGACGACACGGTGTCTGAATCCCGATACGGCAACCCCTTTGTGACCCTGTTCACAGAGGCAGAGAAAAAGTGAGGTGTCCAGATGATGTAAAATAGGAACCGCTTGAAGGAAGCGACATCCTTTCTGATGGAACCTGCACATATGTTTTGTTTGTAAGTTTATGTTTGCTTGTCTTTAATGTTAATGATTCAGTTGGAGGTTGGACACCTTCTTTTCAGCCGAAAAGCTTGTGACCACCTCGCACGCACTTTAGCTTGTCCGCAGAAACCTTTGAGAACTTCAGTTCCCAATCCAATGGTTTGATTGGAGATCTTTTCAGCTGTAAGGCTTGTGACCGCCTTACACGCACACTAAGTTTCTCTGCTGAAATCTCTGAGAACTTCAGTTGCATCCTCTGGTGAACCGACACGGTTCACGACTTGTTCCCTGTTTTTTTTCTTTTAGATGTTGGAGCATCTTGGCTCCTCCCTTGTTTTAGGTGCCCCTCTATTCGGTGAATAGAGGCTGCAAACCCACGGTAAACACATTCTTGCCTGTTCATTCCAGGTTACTCAGGCAGTGGAGAAACGGCACTGAGGACCCGCCCTGTCTGAGAACCCACTTTGGTCAGCCAAGCTCGGGTATGGCACAGCACGCCTTACCCGGGGACTCCATTCAAATCGTACCCGTAGCGGCCCATAAGCAACCCATTCGACCTTTTGTTTCAAATTTGTTTTCATTTTTCGTTAGGTAGCCCTTAGGCCGCCATCCCACATGCTATTTACATCCAGGAACATTCGGATGGTAAATTAGCAAAGCCTGCGAGACGGCTCGCAGGAGGAAAGTTGTTAGGTTTATTCTGTTCCTAAAATTCGCTTTTGAAAAAAAATGAGGGGAGTCACAGGGTGTGACTTGGCCAGTCATTTAATGGGTCAATTGGAATGAGAGGACAGATACACTAGCAAGTACGGATATTAAACTGTGTATTGACAGATACTGTGCTTGATCCCATAGCTTTCGAAGGATGAAAGAGGGTTCACAGCAAGGATCGGCCATACAGGAGGAAGAGAAAGAGAACGAAGAGAAGACCATGATGGAAGCCTACCTATTACTGTTAAATGTTATATTTGTATGTGTGGAAGTGAGTCACGTTTCCCCCACAACCCCCGCCGTCAATGTTTCCCTCACACCAACTCCCCCGTGCTCAGCTCTGATCAGCGAAGTTCAGACCTGGTGCACAAAATTTATGACGTGGTATTCAATGTCGTACGTGATTGAATCACTGCTAGTGATTGCAATCCTCTGCATAATTGTACAGACCCTCAGGTTGAGGAAATGGAGAAGGAGAGCCTCCCGTTCCTGCCCCTCAACCATCTACGGAGTTCAATCCCCTATTTTCGGTTTCCACCAATCCCCCCAGCCCCTCAATGAATAAAGCACTATGTTAATAAAGGATACCAATGTGTTATATTGTTCTGAACTCGACTGCCGAGTCAGGAAGTGATATGTAATGTGGTGTGAATGGATAAGGTTTTTAGACTGTAATAAAATGTTTAAGGATAAGGATAATAGTTGTGATAGGTAGAGGTTCCCGGTTTTGGTAATGCATGTCCCCTTTGACATAGCGCCAAGTAGAAATGTCAGATAAAAAATGTTTTCTTCCCATAGTTAAAGACAGAGTAGACGCCCAGGAACTTGCTGAGGTCAGGGAACCCAAAGAGGGCACCCAAAAGCACACGAAGCAACGTGCATAGGTGATCCTTCACAATTTTATCGTGAGGATCACAAGGAGGGAATGTAGCCACCTAAGATGGACACTGGGCTACAAAATGGAGAACTGCTAAGGCTGCAGGGAGAAAACAGTCTTAGCAAGGACAAGCCGTTTGCAGAAGGCTAATTAGCATTCTGCACGTACAGAAACCAGTTTGTGGCCAGGTGCAGAATCTCAGCTAAAGGTGTAAATGGCAACAACGATTTACATAGTAATGAGGTGATCCAGATCCAGGCCCGCACAATCTTCAATCCTTGTGGCCAATATCTTCGGCAACAGCTAGGCATCTACGTTCAAAAGCGAGATCGGCCTATATGACCCACCAACAGTGGGCTCAGTATCTCTGAAAAATTCTTATAAAATTCCACCGGGTAACCGTCCCCCCGGAGCTTTGCCCGACTGCATGCCCTCCAGCCCCTTGATCATTTCCTCAATCTCAATTGGAGCTCCCAGCCCGTCCACCAGGTCCTCCTCCATCCTCGGGAACTCCAACTGATCCAAAAATTGCCTCATCCCCTCCACCCCAGCCGGGGGTTCCGACTCATAGAAGTTACCGTAAAATTCTTAAAAAACTTTGTTCACCACCCCAGGTCCAAGGCCATGTTCCCGTCCCTATTCTTCACTCTACCAATCTCCATGGCCGCCTCTCTCTTCCTAAGCTGTTGCGCCAACAGCCTACTCACCTTTTCCCCGCACTCAGACACCACCCCTTTTACCTTCCTCAACTGTTCCACTGCTTTCCCTGTGGTCAACAACTCAAACTCCGACTGCAGCTTCCGCCGCTCCCTCAGGAGCCCCGTGTCTGAGGCCTCAGTGTATCTCCTATCCACCCGGAGTATCTCCTCCACTAATCTTTCCCACTCCGCACGTTCCCCCTTTTCCCTGTGGGACCAAATCAAAATTAGCTCCCCTCTAACAACCACCTTCAGAGCTTCCCACATGTCATTAGTTTCCAGATAGTTCTGAATGGACTTATTCACCCGCCCACAGACCACTTCACCCGCTAGCAACCCCAGATCCAATCTCCATAGCAGACATTGCCCTCTCTCCTCGCCAACCCGCAAATCCACCCAGTGCGGGGCATGATCCGAGACTAAAATTACCGAGTATTCCGTCCCCACCACCTTTGGTATTGGAGCCCTACTCAGAACAAAAAAGTCAATACGGGAGTAAACCTTATGAACGTGAGAAAAAAACAAAAACTCCTTCACCCTCGGCCGTATAAACCTCCAAGGGTCTATAACCCCCATCTGTGCCATAAAGCCCTTCAATTCCTTTGCCTCCTCCCTGACCTGGATATTGACCGGTCCAATTCCAGATCAATGACCGTGTTAAAATCCCCCGCCCCCCCCCTCCCCTCCCCCCCCTCTCCATGATCAGGTTGTGCAACTCTAAGTCCGGGATCTTACCTAACACGCGCCTCATAAACTCCACGTCATCCCAGTTTGGAGCACATATGTTCACGAGCACCACTCGTACACCCTCCAACCTTTCACTCACTATTATGTGCCTACCTCCCCTTATCTGAACGATTCTCCCCACCTCGAATGCCAGTCGCTTACTAATCAAAATTGCTACCCCCCTAGTCTTTGAGTCCAACTCTGAGTGGAACACCTGGCTAGCCTAGCCCTTCCTCAATCTCGTCTGATCTATGATCTTTAGATGTGCCTCCTGCAGCATAGCCTTAGATGCGCGAACACGCGGGCCCTCTTGACCTGCCCATTCAGTCCTCTCTCGTTCCACGTAATCAGCCTAGACAGGGGGCTTCCACCCCTCCGTCCCTGCCAAATAGCCATCACCCTTTTTAGGCCAGCCCCGGGCCCGCGTCCCCCGCTTCCCCGAGTACCACCATGAGCAGCAGCTGCTCCCGATCACTCATTTATTCCCCAACAATAGTTCATCCCCTGTCAGCAAAGCAGTCTCCCCCACCCTTTCCCCCCCAACAGCACCAGAAACCTCATCCCACAGACCAAGCACCAGTTTAGCACTTGCTCACCCCCACTACGCTTCAGAGAGTCAGCTGAACCACGCTGACCCCGATAACCTCCGCCCCGGCGCCAAACAGTCTGTCTCCCTATTGTTCGAACCTCTGCCCCAACATGAACAAACCCGATAGCAGCATCACATTCCCCAGTGAGTAAACAGCAGCAACAAAAAAACAAACAAAAAGATGCAATTAACAGAAAACAGTGAAGCACCCGTCCATTAAGGCAAAATCCAGTCTCCCGAAGAAAAGCTCTGATTTTAGATCCCCTCCCCCCACCACATCAAGTCTCTGCAAGGTAAACCAGCCTACAACCATCACCACAGCCCATTATTTCACCCAGACTGACATGAAGTCCCTTTTCTTTAAAAAAAAAACCCAATACAGTGTTATGAGCCACCGCTACAAAATTGGGCGGGATTCTCCCGTACCCGGCGGGGCGAGGGGTCCCGGCGGGACGGAGTGGCGTGAACCACTCCGACGTCGGCCCGCCCCAAAGGGGCTAGGCCGGCGCCGGAGTGGTTTGAGCCCCGCTGGCCGGCGTGGAAGGCCTTTGGCGCCACGCCAGCCGGGTTGAAGGGACTCCGCCGGCCGTCGAGAGCCCGCGCATGCACGGGTGCGTCAGCGGTTGCTGACGTCATCCCCGCGGCATGCACAGGGCGGGGGTCACCTACGCATTGGCCATTGCGGAGGCTGACACAGCCGATGCGTAGTAAAACAGTGCCCCCCACGGCACAGGCCCACCCGCGGATCGATGGGCCCCGATCGTGGGCCAGGCCACCGTGGGGGCACCCCCAGGGCCAGATCACCCCGCGGCCCCCCCAGGACCCCGGAGCCCGCCAAAACCGCCAAGTCCCGTCATTAAGGGACCTAGTCTGATCCATGCTGGCGGGACCAGCAAACAAACAGCGGGTCTTCGGCCCATTGCGGGCTGGAGACTTCGGGCAGCCCCGCGGCCCATTGAGTCGTGCTGGTCCCCGCCATTCTCCGGGGCGGGCGGCGCGATTCACGCCTCGCCGACGTTTGGAGGGCCGGAGAATTCCGCAGCCAGCGGGGGCGGGATTCACGCCGACCCCCGGCAATTCTCTGACCCGGCGGAGGGTCGGAGAATCCCGCCCCTTATCCACAACTTAAGTGTCCTCTAAATCGACTCCAGCTTCATTTCTTTAATGAATGCCCATACATCATCAGGCGTCTCAAAATAAAAGTCTCGTTCCTCATGCGTAACCCACAGCCTCGCTGGTTACAGAATCCCGAGTTTCACCCCCTTCTTGAAGAGGGTCGCCTTTGCCCGATTGAACCCAGCCCATCTCTTGGCCAACTCCGCTCCCAGGTCCTGATAAATACGCAACTCGCAGTTCTCCCATTTGCTTCTCTGTTCTGTCTTGACCCACCGCAGGACGAGTTCCTTATCTGTAAACCGGTGAAAACGTACCAACATGGCCCTTGGCGGGTCGTTCGCCCTGTGCTTCCTCGCGAGGGCTCTATGCTCTCTATCCACCTCCAGAGGCCGAGGGAACATCCCAGCCCCATCAACTTCTCCAGCATGTCCGTAACATATGCCCTCGCATCCAAACCTTCACTGCCTTCAGGGAGACCAACGATTCTGCGGTTCTGCCTCCTGGACCTATTCTCCAGGTCCTCCAGCTTCTCCTGCATCCTCTTCTGGCGGTCATCCAGCACCTCAACCTTGTTCTCCAGCACTGTTATATAGTCCTCCTGGTCAGATAACTTTTGTTCAATCTCCTGTATCGCTTTCCCCAGGTCTCCTGATTCAAGACTACTTGACCAATCAAAGCCTTGATTGGGTCCAGCGTATCCTTTTACAGGTGGGCGAAGCAATCCTCAAAAAACGTCCCCAGTGCTCCGTCGACCACTGAGCCGTCTCCCCACGGCCCTTGCCCTCCACCATGCTGTCCCGCAGTACCAGCTCCACTTGCTTCTCGCTATCACGACTGAGTCGTTTCACATGGCCACTTCTGGTCCAATTCTCCATACACCAGAGAGGGAATCTTCCTTACTGTAGCACAGTTCACCGATTTATCCCAAAAAATCCAAGAAAAATCAGGGCCAAAAGGTCCAAACATCCATTACAGGCGGGAGCTATCGAATGCGCGACGTATTCCTCCCTGGCCGCCACCAGAAGTGACATTTCATTCTTCTAAACACCAGTGAGTTTTGGCTTAACCTGCTCAATCTTTCCTCATTAGGCACTCCTTCAGCCCAAGAACCAGCTGACTGAACCATCTCTCAGCTGCTTCCAACACAAGCATTCTTAAGTAAGGAAATTAAAAGCATACACCATTCTCCAGCTGTGGTCTCAGCAATGCCCTTCCAGTTGCAGCAAGAGTCCTGATTTTTATATTCCAACCCCCTTACAGTAATATTTAACATTCCATTTGCCTTCCGAATGACTTGCTGTACTTGCATGCTGACGTTTTGTGATTCATGTTGTTACGACACCCTGGGATAGGGCATGGTCAATTCCAGCTCCTCTTTGACCCGGAATGCAGTATAATTGAATTAACCCAATAATTCTTAGAAAAATACCTGGAGTCCGTCACCCTTGGCTACTCAATAATTACAATCACCAGGTTTGTAAGTTTACACACAATTACTTTTTCCTTATAACCAGAACTACAGTGAAATATCCAGCAAACAGAACTGGTTAACTATTATCTAATTCCTAATCCCTCACTTTAACTTGCCCCCCCCCCCTCCAATCCTATACACACGCACATAAGGTAGACAAACACAGAGAGAGGAGAGGGGAAAAATAATATGTAAAAGGAAAATGAGTCTTTGTTTCAGATGGTTGTCTTTAAGCAGACCTTCCTTCAAAGTAAGTTTTCAGATCCAGATCTCTGTTTTTTTTAAAGCTAAATTTAGAGTACCCAATTATTTTTTTCCAATTAAGGCGTAATTTAGTGTGGCCAATCCACCTAACCAGCACATCTTTGGGTTGTGGGGGCGAAACCCACACAAACACGGGGAGAATGTGCAAACTTCACATTGATAGTGAGCCCGAGCCGGGATCGAACCTGGGACCTGGGCGCCGTGAGGCAGCAGGGCTAACCCACTGCACCATCGCGCTGCCCTCCAGATCTCTGTTTTCAGCCTGTAATGGTTTTGCTGTAGATTCATTCACTCAGGTTCTCTGTAGGTTCAGAAATACATTGGGCGGGATCCTTCGGACCGTCAGTCCCGTTGTCCTGGGCGGCGTGCCCTTACCGGCAGCGGGATTCTCCGTCCTGCCACCTGCCAATGGGTTTTCTTATTGTGGCCACTCCGCGGCGCCGGGAAACTGGCAGGTGTGGATGCATTGCCGGCGCAATAGAGAATCCCGCCGACGGAGAATCCAGCCCATCAACTCACTGCCTTTTTGGAGAAAGAGAGGGAGAGCACTTCCTTGTTTCTGCAAGTCCAGGTCTCAACTCTGCTTTCCTTAGGAGTCTCTGAACATCATTTCACTCAGGCAGGATCCAATCACCACTGTTACTGGGCAGAATACAGCCTTTTGTCCAATTCATTGGCCACCAGCCAGCTAGTAGCACCATATCCTATGTTGCAACTTCTTAAATTCCTCATTCTGTCTGTGCTGTTTAACCTAAAGATACATTCCCATTAAGCATCCATGGATCAAAAATAATAATGGCAAAAAATAAAGAAAAGGGAAATAAGAGAATCAACAGGAAGGGCCCTTACTTTGTAGAATGGGTGTAAAATTAATTTACATTGTTCTTTCTGTGATAGATGTTAGGAATTTTGATAAGATTGAGCTGGTCTGCTGTACCTCTGTTGGCTGCACAGGGTGATTCTGAAAGGCAGTCTGCTACAAGTATCACCGATGATGGTGTCCCTTGTCTTTGTGTGGTGTGGAATGAACTCTGCTGATGCCCTGCTTTGGAACTTCTGAAACCACGTGTCATCATGGTGACAAACCCAAGCCTACAGCTAGCACCACCATTTGATTCTATATTCTGCTAAAGATACACTCCTGTTGTAATTAATGTTGAGGGCTTTCATGTCACTTTGGCAGTTATATTTGAATTGGAGCCAAGGTGATTTGTGTACAAAGAAACCCAGATCCCTCAGTACCTCAGCAATCTGCAGTCTCTCTGCATTTAAATAATATACTGTATCTCTTTTATTCCTGCCCACCTGCCCTTGGACCTTTTTTTAAATATAAATTTAGAGTACCCAATTCAGTTTTCCAATCAATCTATCATGGCCAATCCACCCACCCTGAACATCTTTGGGTTGTGGGGGTGAAACCCACGCAGACACGGGGAGAATGTGCAAACTCCACACGGACAGTGACCCAGAGCCGGGATTGAACCTGGGACCTCAGAGCCGTGAGGCAGCAGGGCTAACCCACTGCGCCACCGTGCTGCCCACCCTTGGACCTTTTAACGGCAACTTAACCATCTCGTCGTACCTTTGCCAGCTACAGTATTTTACCTGAAGCCTATTGGGAGGCCTAGGCAAGATGGGCGGCCCGGCAGCCTTTACTGGGTGAGCTGGCATCAGGTAGGAAGGGGATGGGAACCTGCTTTGAGGGTTCCCTGTATTCATAAAAGGCATACAAGGTCATGCATCCCAGTTAATGCTTCCTCCTCAGCCTCTCAACCCCAAACTCCCAAAATTCCCTGCTTCCCAGTCTGTTAGGCCTGTCAGCCAGGTCCCATCACTACACCAGTCTTACCTGAAGTTTGGTCTCTACTCGTTCTTTCTTTTATGCATTTACTGGTTGGGCCAGCATTTCTCATCCATCCCTAGTTACCCTTGATAAGGTGCCTTCTTCAAGAACTGCCTTCTTG
This sequence comes from Scyliorhinus canicula, assembly GCF_902713615.1. Taxonomy (NCBI): domain Eukaryota; kingdom Metazoa; phylum Chordata; class Chondrichthyes; order Carcharhiniformes; family Scyliorhinidae; genus Scyliorhinus; species Scyliorhinus canicula. The sequence continues at coordinate 183,120,311 of NC_052146.1, forward strand.
AGTGGGAGTAGAGAATCAGGCTGCCAGTGAATGGCGCGTCAAATTCTCTGTCCTCGCTAGCAGCGGTAGCAGAGCAGAATCACAATGACGAATCTCGTCCCTAGTATCTGTACAAACTCATAACGCAGAAGCGTAAATATAAAATCCCCCCCTGCAGTGTACTCCGTCACAATTGATTTGTGACTGGAACAAGGCATTCCCACTGCCTCACAAGCTTTTCCCGAGAAATGAGCTATCCTTCAATGACTGATTCATGCTTTTCGTTTTATTTTTGTATTGGCTTCAGGCCGACCTGTGGGTAAGGGACTGCTTCAGGTGAATGGGCATTCGGGCCCCTGTAGAGTAAAAGGTGTAAATTGATACAATGCGCATTTTAAATTCTGCAGTCTTTTGCACCAACTTGTTACATTCAGCACAGAATACACTGTGACCCAAGTGGGGGAAAAATTTGGAAACGCCACTCCATTGTATCCTGATTTATTTTGCTGTGCATATTTCCAGTCATCTGTGGCAAAATTCAAACAGATCGGAGAAACAATCGTTCAAAATTAATAAAGTGAATACATTTAATTTTAACATGTGCCAAATATTTCCCTTAGTTTCGTTTTCTCTTCATTTTGAAGCCTTCAGATGTTTGTCTTTTCCTTCCGTTCTGATTCATTGGCGTTTTAATATTATTTGATTTGAGAGACATTTGCTGTCTTTGCTGTCCAGTTTGCAATCTTTGTTGCCAACTATTTTTTTAATGGATACAGGAAGCACTGTCGTTTCAAAATGCATGACAGTCATTCTTTTTTCATTGGCCGCTTCTTATACTTGTGAAATTGTGAATACTGATAATTAAACTCCTTGTGTTCATTAGTGTGTTACAGCTGGGGATTTACCTAATCATTTAGTTTTCCATATTTTTTGTAGCAGGAAATCTATTATTGTCTCTTTTGAAATCTTATGAGAGTAATACACATCAGGGTTTCCATTTGACAGACAAAGGAGTGGAGAATTATGCCCATTATTCCTTCAATTTTGTCCTTGCACAAAACTCTACCAGCAGAGTGGCGATAATTGATTGTAATATGATTGATCAGGAAGATTTCCTTTTTAAGGCCCTGATTTAGGACTCAACCACTCGGCCAGCTTGTCAAATCTCTCCTTCCTCCGATATGTCTTTCCCCATTCCCTAAGTGGAAATGTGGAGGTCGATCATCTCTTTGCATTCATCCTGGTCATATTCATAAAGCCTGTTGATAAAAAGTGGAACAGAGTGTGACCATCAGTCACAGTTTGAAAGTAAGCACAGCAACCTCCTCCCAGTATTCAGGCTCCCCATCAATAGTTACCGTATGATATTTTCTACATCGTCAACCGTTTCAGGTAACCTTGTGCCCCTTGTTTCAGGCAAAAGATGCACCAAACCACCAGCTACCAGACAAAGGACACCTGGAGGAAAACGGAGACCAATTAAAATCTATTGTTTGAGCCCACAACGGTTCAGGCCTAAGTTATGAAACTTGCATTATTTGTGGACAAGTTGAACGTAGAGAAAATGCGAACCTAAACTTGGCTACTGTAGGTTAAACTTGGCTACTGTAGGTTAAACTTGGCTACTGTAGGTTAAACTTGGCTACTGTAGGTTGAACGAAGCACGTGTTGCAAGTCACGGCGGAACATATTAGGAACCCTTGAAGTGGCCTAGCAAGCTCAAGGGTTGTATCGAAATAGTGGCATTGGTTCAAGAAGTAGGTTCTCCACCACCTGCTCAGGGAAACTAGGGACGGGCAGTAAATACTGGTCTTGCCAGTAACACCCATATCTTGAGAATGGATAAAGAAAAATGTGCAGCACCCAGTTTGTGTGGAATCACTCTGTGTGGGCGCCTGACACATTAACCGTCAACTACAAAGTACAAAAGTACAAAAGGTAATTATCCCATATTTTCAGATGTTACATGGCATATTGTATCGTTCCATTTTCCACTTTCACTTCAAATTTCCCAAATCAGCCTATTTATTTTTATTTCAATGCTTTTTTATGAACATATGTGCCTTATTTTTGCTTATTCTTTTTTTTTGATAAATTAAGAGTGCCCAATTAATTTTTTCCAATTAAGGGGCAATATAGCGTGTTCAATCCACCTACCTGCACATCTTTGGGTTGTGGGGGCGAAACCCACGCAAACACGGGGAGAATGTGCAAACTCCACACGGACAGTGACCCAGAGCCGGGATCGAACCTGGGATCTCGGCACCATGAGACAGCATTGCTAACCACTGCGCCACCGTGCTGCCCTTTTTTGCTTATTCTAGTAAGCACATACTTTTGGAGTTCTGTTGTACCGTTAATGTAGTGGTAATCTAGTAGGCCCAGACTAATGCTTTGGGGGCATGGGTTCAAATCCTCCCAGAGAAGTTGGTGGGAGTTAAATTCAATTAATAACTCTGGAATATAAAGCTATCTTTAAGGTTTTTCAGCCAGAGACCGTGATAACTATCAACCATTGTCATAAAAACCCATCTGGTCCACTGATGCTCTTTAGGGAGGGACATCTGCCAGCCTTACCTGGCTGGGCCTATGCATTACTTTAGGTCCACAGCAATGTAGCTGAGTTCTAACAGCCCTCACTCAGTTCAAGGGCAATTAGGGTTGAGCAACAATTGCCTTCGATGCCCACATCCCACGAAAGAATAAGTAAAATTCCCAGCAGTTTGTGCACAGGGTGGAGAGGGAGAATGTGGTACAGCTGTTACTGAAAGCCTGGGACATTAGTCAGAAGGAAACAATTCAGCCCACCCAGCTAGAGCTACTGTCATTCAATTAACCCTTGGGCTGACATCTCTCCTCCTCTCCACCTCCATTAACTGCCGTAGAAAACCTTGGAGGCCTCTTCCTTGCCTCTTGCTACACTTGCTGTGCTTTTCCATCCAGTCAAGCTTTCACAAGACAGTCAGCAGCAGCATCTATTGCATGAGTGTAGCTTTCCTTTAACAACAAACAGACTGCCTTTAAGAGGCTCAGGTTAACTAGTTAGCTGTGCATCTTGCCAGGTGCACATGCTGCTCTGCTCCGCTGTTGGGCATACAGCCAGTCAACAGCACGTTAGTTATTGAAATGAGAAGAAGGAAAATGTTTGATACTACTTGCCTCAACCAGACTGGTGCGGGGTAGTCAGGCATTGCAATCCCTGAAAATGGGCCATATCCAATTTCCTCTCCTTAATCATTGTAAGTATTGGACCCTTGGTTGTGGGTTGTGCTGTATGCTTTATACGCTAGAATGTAAAACACTCCTGTAGATGCACAATCATTCACTGCGGGTGTATAATGTGCTCAGATTGGAATTTCAGCCCTCCTGCCCCCTACCCCAATTACATAGGAACAGGAGGAGGCCATTCAGCCCCTAAAGTCTGTTCCACCATCCAATTTGATCACTGTTGACCTATAACTTAACTCCATCTGCACTTCTTGGTTACATAAACCCCAGTTCCCTTACCAAACAAGTCATGATCAATCTTACTTTTGAAATTTTCAGTTGGCATAGCCTCAACAGTTTTTTGAGACTAGGTCCATGTTGCTTAGTTAAGTATCGTTTGTCAGAAAAAAATGAACTCAGTAATGCCAAAGAATGGATAAAATATATTTATTCACTCAGGTGCTCCTATGAGAGGTGGAGTAGTGGCAGTGTTGCAAGATTAGTAATCCATAGGCCCAGGCTAGCTCTCCGGGGGGGGGGGGGGGGGGGGGGGGGGGTGGAGGATTCAAATCGCACCACAGCAGTTGGTGGAATTCCAGATTTTATCGCCGGAATTTAGAATTGAAATTCAGTCTCAATAATGGTGATCATGAAGCTATCATTGATTGTCAGAAAAACCCACCTTATTCACTAATGTCGCAGAGGGAGGGAAATCTGCCGTCCTTACCTGGTCTGGCCGACATGACTCCAAAGCCACAGCGACGTGGTTGTCTCTGAAATGGCCGAACAAGCCACTCTGTTCAAGGACAATTAGGGATGGGCAAAAGATGCTGGCCTTGCCAGTAACACCCGTGTCCCATCAAAGAATACATTTAGAAACACTTACCAAAAATTACCAGAGGAAGTTCACTCCAAACGGTTGCTAATTTGAAGAGTACAAATGGCGCGGCAATTCCACCAATGGCACTTAGGGACGAACATATAGAAACACCAAAATTCCTGTTATTTTAAAACAAAAATTGTTATTTGGTAGTACAGAACTTGGGTATTGCTGAAAAAAGAGGCATGCTATCAAAACCCTTCATCTTGCACTGATCAAGACAGCTTGCAGGATAACCCAACAGTAAAGTGGACAATTGATACTGCAGGAGAAGAGAGTGCAGATCTTTTGGCAGTGGGTTCTGCTTCATAGAGGTGTTGTCATGGCAAAGGCAGCAGAGAAATTTTAGCTGTTAACTGCCAAACCTTTGTCCAAATTCAAACTTGACAGGCCAACTCTGATCAGTGAAGGCATTGTCATGGGGAATGAACCACCGATTGGCTATCCCTCAAGCTTTTGATTGGTTGGAAACGGTGCAATGCATGAACCGAAGGAACATAGGCTGGATTCTCTGTTTGGGAGACTAAATCCCCAAACGGTGCTGTTTTGCGCCAGGAAAACGGCCACTGATTCCCAGCTCCCGGGGGAGGGGGGGATGGGGAGGAGGCGGCACTAGCAGCTGGGCAGCGTAGAGCTCCTAGCTCTAGCTGCCGATACGGCCCAGAGCATTGCTGGGTCTGTCGCCTTGCATGTGCATGGTGGCGGCCTGCAGCGGCTGCGCCGTGCTTCATGGTGGACTCAGCCCACTTGTGGTGAATTCTAATCCTAGTAATTCACACTGTGTTGTATTATATGTATTGTGTCTTTGTGAGCTCTGTATACGTGCAGTTGCGTGGCTCTGCCCATAGGGGGAGATGAGGAGTTTGTACTGGGCTCCACCCTTGGCTCCGCCCATGGCTCCGCCCATGGCTCCGCCCATGGCTCCTCCCACTAACCGGAAGTATAAAGATCAGCAGTTGTGAGCCTGCTGCCAGTTCATCTCGTCGCAGGCAGGCTCTGTTGTAAGACTGTTAAAACCACTGTTCACTTCCAATCTCGTGTCTTGTGAATTGATGGTCACATCACCACTGAACTGGATCGCAAAATTGTACCTCCCTTCAACCCCTCACGTGCCCGGACCGCTCCTCCCCCCCCCCGCCCACAGACCACTGAGCCCCAAATGAATCCCACCCCCCCCCCCCGTCCGCGGATCGGCCCTCCCCTGACTGAACCGCCATGCTGAGTTCACGACGGATGAGACCATGAGAGTCCCACGCCGTCAGCAACTCGGCCGGTCGGGGACGGAGTATCGCGGGCGGGCCTCAGGCAATGGCCTGAGGCTGTGGATACAACATGCGGCGTACTCCAGTATGCTGCTTTTCAGGAGGTGGAGCATCGTGGAAACGGCGCAGCCTCTGATTCTGTCAGAACATTTGATTCTCCGGCCCGTCGCCGAACATGATTTTGGCATTGGCGACCAGAGAATCCAGCTCTTTGTGCCTTTTCCAATGCCTCCATCCATCAGAGCCAACCAATTAAGACTCTCTTCTCATGCCGTATAAATTGTTGTTCCCTTTATCTTGCAAGTTGTCCTGATGACTGTGAGAAGAAAAGCTTTGATAACAGGTCTCCTTTTGGAGGAAACAAAATACATTTGTGTTGAGAAATCAATTGTACTAAGAGATGTATAAACAACCAATATGGACCCACAATGTGGCTGACTTATACTTGCTTGAAGCCTTATATATTCACATGCAGGAAGCTGTCCTCTGCAAGAAAAAGGAACGGGTCCAGGCATTGTATCTTTTTTGAATTAAAAAAAGCACAGGGGACAATAGTTTCCTGGTGAATTTTTCACTGCAATGCCTCAACAAATGTAAGTCAACTTGACAATCAATCAGCACCCATTCCTATTCCATATAAGTGTTACCCCCCTTCCAAGTACCAGATGAAAAGCTTTCAGAGCATGTGTCTTTTTTCAACAATACTAAAGTTGTGTACGGCCAAGTGACAAAAATGATCAGTTGTGTCAATGGCAATGTCAGTGCCGGGTTCCCAGAGTCGCTATGCGCTCATTATCGCACTGCCACGGTGTATCCATCCTTTATTCATACAATTTAAGACCATTGAAAAGGTTTTAATTAGTTACCTTATTGATGTGGGTTGCAGCTCATTGGTCACAAGGAAAAGTATACTGATTGACATAGTTATTCCACATCTACCCAGGGAGGCAACAGCAGTTTTGAACCAGTGCATATCTTTGAGATGAGGAAACAAAGTTAATGTAAGGTCCGAACATACAGAGTTACTAACACAGGAGAATGCTCAGTTACAGCTGGTACAAATCTTAAACTCACCCATGAAATCAAGTTACACCTTTAAGGAGATGCCCCCAGACAGGGCAGACAATAATTTTCGAAAAGGTAAACCAACCATCAAAATATCTGGGGCTAGGGCAGCATGTGGTGCAGTGGTTAGCACTGGGACTGCAGCGCTGAGGACCCGGGTTCGAATCCCGGCCCTGGGTCACTGTCCGTGTACAGTTTGCACATTCTCTCCATGTCTGCGTGAGTTTTACCCCCAGAACCCAAAGATGTGCAGGTTAGGTAGATTGGCCACGCTAAATTGCCCCTTAATTGGAAAAGAAAAATAATTGGCTATACTAAATATTAAACAAAATTTGGGGGCTGGGGTTTCCAATTCTGGGGCTATGTCCCCATGCCGGTGTAGGAACGGTGGCAGGAAATCTGGCGCAAAACGGCCACCAATTCTCCGTTTTGCTGGGGCCTAGCAGGGAGGCAGCGTAGAGCACCCTGCTGATACGGCCTGGAGAATTGTCGGATCTGTTGCCGCGCTGCGCACGGCGGAGACCTGCAGCGGCCGCACCGTGCTTCATGGCGGAGGCCGCTTGCAGACCCGGCCTACGAAATAGTCCCCCCCTTCGGCCGGCTCGCGCGCCCCAGACCACCCACCACAGTGCCCTCAGCCGCGAATAAATCCCCCTGCCCGTGGATCGGCCCTCCCCCGACTGCGGCAACGCTGGACTGAGTCTGCAGCCGCCATGCCGAGTTCCGTGTCCCGCGCCATCGGGAACTCGGCCGGTTGGGGGTGGAGCATTGGGGGGCCTGAGGCCGTCAATATGTGGCTGCTTTGGAGAGGGCGGGGCATCGTGAAAGCGGCGCCGCCCCAGATTTCGTCTGGAATTTGGATTTTCCGGCCGTTGGCCGAATGCAATTTTGGCGTCAGCAACCGGAGAATCCAGCCCAATATTTCTGATGTGTTATCTGTGTTGGTCTAACATCGACTGCAACTGGATGCAGTAAAACGAGAAACAGGCTTCCAACACAGGAGATGGTCCAACACTGTTTTATTGAACCTGTTGATTGCTGTACAGAATCTGCTGTGGGTTGACACTCTATTAACCTAACTGATAACCTCCTACTGGCTTGACCAGACTAGCTCTCTATCACATGGTGATAATGTTCATTGGCCTGTGCACTGCGACTATCTCCCCAGCCGTGTCCTGTGAGAGAGAGAGAGCCTTAATGCCCTGTGGGCTTCATAGTGGTGGTGTCCTGTCTGGTGAATGGTTGTTCTGTGAGTTGTGTGTTCATTGGTTATCCTGTGTGTCAATCACTGCCTGTCTGCATCTCATGATAGACATGAGTGGATATTATGACAATTTCTAAAACAATTGTCAATTTCCTTCCCCACTTCCTTTTGTGGTGGAGGAATCAATCGAGTTTTTTTGGTGAAATTAAATGAAAATGAAAATTGCTTATTGTCACATGTAGGCTTCAAATGAAGTTACTGTGAAAAGCCCCTAGTCGCCACATTCCGGCACCTGTTCGGGGAGGCTGGTATGGGAATTGAACCGTGCTGCTGACCTGCCTTGGTGACAGGAAGTCATTTAACAGAACCCTAAGCAGCTTTCTTTTGGATTTGGCAGAAGACAGCAGCTCCAATTCCAATAATGGCCTTTCCTTGGGAATATATCCACCGTTTGCTGTTACTCTTTAGTTCAGGTGTTATGTGCTATTGATTAACTTCAGTTATTTGAGCAAGATGCAGGATTGTTACAACAGACTGAGATAGTAGATGTTGGATAAGGGAGGCTTGTGCCCTGCAATCTGGCTCTGTACTGCGTCTGTACAAAGTGTAATGCCGACATGTACCTGGAGCTGGAGGTCTTGCCTCCTGATAAACAGAATTCACCTTCCTCCAGTACAGCATGTCCAAATGCAGCAAGATCTGGACACCACCCAAGCTTGGGTTGAAAATTTGGGCAAGTAATATTCACACCACAAAAGTACCAGACAATGACCATCTCCAACAAGAGAGAATCTAACCACTGGCCCTTGATTTCAATGACTTTACCATCGCTGAATCTCCACAATCAACATCCTAAGTGTTACCATTGGGCAGAAACTGGACGAGACATATAAATACTGCGGCTACAAGAGCAGATCAGATGTTAGGATTCCTCTCCGGTGGCGACCATGGAGGAGTAGGTCGCACGTTTGATAGCTCCCGCCTGTAATGGACTTTTGGACCTTTTTCCCCCTTTTTTTTGGATTTTATGGGATAAATCGGTGAAGAGTGAGACAGTAAAGAGAAATCCCCTTCCGATGTATGGAGAATTTGACCAGATGTGGTTGTGTGAGACGACAAAGTCCTATAAATGAGATGCAAGCAGAGCTGGCAACACGGGACAGCATGGCGGAGAGCAAGGGCCGCGGGGCGACAGCACAGTGGTCGACGGAGCAGCTGGTGAAGTTTTTCGAGGAATGCTTCGCCAAGCTGAAGAAGGACACACTGGACCCGATTAAGGCTTCGACTGATCAAGTGGTTCAGAATCAAGAAACCCACGGGAGAGCGATCCAGGAGGTCGAACAAAAGTTGTCCGAGCACGAGGAGTAATCGTGCTGGAAAGCAATGTGGGGATGATGAACGACCGCCAGAAAAGAATGCAGGAGAAGCTGGAGGACCTAGAAGACAGGTCCAGGAGGCAGAATCTCAGAATTGTTGGCCTCCCTGAAGGCAGTGAGGGATCGGATGTGAGGGCTTATGTGACTGACATGTTGAGAAGTTGATGGGGGCTGGGGCGTTCCCTCAGCCCCTGGAATTGGACAGAGGGCACAGAGCCCTCGCAAGGAAGCCCAGAGCGAGCATACCGCCGAGGGCCATGGCAGTACATTTTCACCATTTCATGGACAAGGAACACGTTTGGCGGTGGGCCAAGAAAGAATGGAGCAGCAAGTGGGAGAACTGTGAGCTGCGCATTTATCAGGACTTGGGAGCGGATTTGGCCAAGAGGCGAGCTGGGTTTAATCGGGCAAAAACGACCCTCTTTAAGAAGGGGGTGAAGTTTGGGACGCTGTACCCAGCCCACCTGTGGGTCACACATGAGGAACGGGACTTCTACAGACAAAGTATGGACCTTTATTAAAGAAATTAAGCTAAGGCGAATTAAAAGACACTTAAGCCTTGGAGAAATACTGCGGTAGCAATTTGTGGTGCTGGATCGTAAAAATCTAAGTAGCTCTATGTGAAATAATGGGCTGTGCGGATGGTTAAAGGTTGATCTGTCTTGCAGGGATCTGTCTTGTTAGAGGGGGGGATGGGCTTTGAATTTAGTTCTGCTTTTTGGGTGACTATTTTTCTAAACTAACCGTTTCTTCACTGTTTTTTCGGTTGTTTGTTACTGGGAAATGTGATGCTTTTAAAATGTTTATTCATGTTGGGGGGGGGGTTAGAGAGGCGAGTACAATAGGGAGACAGACTGCTTGGTGCCAGGGGCGGGAGCTATCGAGTCAGCATGGGTCAGCTGACTCTCGGAAGCGTAGTGGGGGGTGGACAGGTGTTAAGCTGGAGCTTGACTTGGGGGATTGAGTTTTTAGTGTTGTTGCTTGGGGGGAGGGGGGGAGCTGCTTTGCTGACAGGGGAGGAACTGTTACGAGGGGACAAATGGGAGGTTGGGAACTGCAACAGCCCGAGTGGGGACTCGAGGAAGTGGAGGTCGTGAGCTCGAGGCTGGCCTAAAAAGGGTGATGGCTAGTGTTGAAGCCCCCCATCCAGGCTGATCAAATGGAACATGAGAGGACTGAATGGGCCGGTCAAGAGGGCTCACGTATTCATGCATTTGAAGGAACTGAAGGCAGGCATGGCAATGCTACAAGAGACACACCTAAAGGTTACAGACCAGACGAGATTGAGGAAGGGGTGGGTTAGCCAAGTATTCCACTCAGGACTGGACTCAAAGACCAGGGGGTTGGCAATCTTGATCAGCAAACGAGTGGCATTCGAGGCAGGAAGAATCGTGTCAGACGAGGGGTGTGGGCACATAATGGTGAGTGGGAAGCTGGAGGGGTGCGGGTGGTACTTGTGAACATATATGCTTCGAATTGGGATGACGTGGAATTTATGAGGTGGGTGTTAGGTCGGATCCCAGACTTAGAGTCACATGACCTGATCATGGGAGGGGACTTCAACGCAGTCATTGATCTGGAATTGGATCGGTCCAAATCCAGGACAAGGAGGAGGCCGGCTGCGGCAAAGGAATTGAAGGGGTTTATGGAACAGATAGGGGGAGTAGACCCACAGAGGTTTGCATGGCCGTGGACAAAGGAGTTTTCCTTTTTTTCACATGTCCACAAGATATACTCTCGCATCAAATTTTTTGTTCTGAGCAGGGCGCTAATAACAGGGTGGGGTGGATACTGAGTACTCGGCAGTCGCAGTGTTGGATCATGTCCCGCACTGGGTGGATCTATGGGTTAGTGTGGAGAGGGGGCAATGCCCACTGTGGAGACTGGACGTGGGGTTGTTAGCGGACGAAGCGATCTGTGGGCGGGTTAACAAGTCCATCCAGAACTACCTGGAAACAAATGATACGGGGGAGGTCTCCGCAGCGACAGTTTGGGAAGCTCTGAAGGCAGTGGTCAGAGGGGAATTAATCTCGATACGGGCCCACAAAGAAAAGGCTGAGAGGGAAAGATTAGTGGAGGAGATACTCCTAGTGGACAGGAGATACTCAGAGGCCCTGGACGCGGGGCTACTGAGGGAGTGGCGGAGGTGGAGTTTGGGCTGTTGACCACAGAGAAAGTGGTGGAACAGTTGAGGAAGGCAAGGGGGGCGATCTATGAGTACGGGGAAAAGGCTAGCAGAATGTTAGTGCACCAGCTCCGGGAAAGAGAGGTGGCCAGGGAGATAGGTAAAGTAAAGAGTAGAGGCGGGAATACTGTCCTGGACCCAGTGGGGGTGAACGAGGTGTTTAAGGACTTTAATAGTAAATTATATGAGTCGGAACCCCCGGCTGGGGTGGAGGGGATGAGGCAATTTCTGGATCAGTTGAGGTTCCCAAGGGTGGAGGAGGACCAGGTGGAGGGGCTGGGAGCCCCCATAGAGATTGAGGAAATAATCAAGGGGCTGGAGAGCATGCAGTCGAGCAAGGCCCCAGGGGCTGACGGCTACCCGGTGGAATTCTATAAGATGTTTCAGAGATATTGAGCCCACTGCTGGTGAGAACATTTAATGAAGCAAGAGAGAAGGGAGTCCTCCCCCCCCAACAATGTCGCAGGCTTCAATTTCAGTGGTCTTGAAACGGGAGAAGGTTCCGGAGCAATGCGGGTCACAAAGGCCAATTGTGGATGCCAAGCTGCTGGCTAAGATACTGGCCACAAGCATAGAGGACTGTGTCCCAGGGGTGATAGGGGAAGACCTGACGGGATTTGTAAAGGGCAGGCAACTCAAGGCCAATGTTTGAAGGCTTCTAAATGTTATTATGATGCCCTCAGAATGAGAGGAGATGGAGGTGGTGGTAGCGATGGATGCGGAGAAGACTTTTGATCGGGTGGAGTGGAATTACCTGTGGGAGGTGTTGGGAAGGTTTGGGTTTGGTGAGGGCTTCATTGACTGGGTGCGGTTGCTCTATCAGGCACCAGTAGCGAGTGTGCGTACGAACCGGCTGAGGTCGGGGTACTTCAAACTACACCGAGGGGTGAGGCAACGGTGCCCCCTCTCCCTGTTACTGTTTGCTCCAGCCATAGAGCCATTGGCCATGGTGTTAAGAGCCTCTAGGAACTGGAAAGGGCTGGTCCGGGGGTCGGGGGGGGGGGGGGGGGGGGCGGGGGCGGGGGGGGGGGTGTGTGGAGTGGAGCACCGGGTCTCGTTCAACTCAGATGATCTGCTCTTGTACATTTCAGACCTATTGGAGGGATGGGGGAAGTAATGCGGATCTTGGGGGGATTTGCCAATTTTTCGGGGTATAAATTGAACATGGGGAAAAGCGAGATGTTTGCGATCCAGGCAAGAGGACAGGAGAAGAGACTGGGAGAGCTGCCATTAGAATGGTCAGGAAGAGCTTTTGATATCTGGGAATCCAGGTGGCTCGGAAATGGGAGGTACTGCACAAGTTAAACCTATCTCGGCTGGTAGAACAAATGGAATGGACTTTAAGAGATGGGACATGCTCCCGCTATCACTGGTGGGTAGGGTACAGACCGTGAAAATGACGGTCCTCCCCAGATTTCTGTTTGTCCTTCAGTACCTCCCCATCTTCATCCCAAAGGTCTTTTTTAAACGGGTGAATGAGGCTATTTCGGGCTGTGTGTGGGTGGGTAAAACCCCACGAGTGAAGAAAGTGTTGCTGGAGCGCAGTCGGGAGGAGGGTGGCTTGGCGCTGCCGAACTTCTGCAATTACTACTGGGTGGCTAATATATCCATGATTAGGAAGTGGGTAGTGGGGGAGGGGTCGGCATGGGAGAGGATGGAGGCGGCGTCATGTAAAGACACCAGTCTTGGAGCATTGGTAACGGCACCTCTGCCATTCTCGCCAGCCGATACTCCACAAGTCCGGTGGTGGTGGCGGCTGTGAGGATCTGGGGGCAGTGGAGGAGATATAAGAGCGTGGAGGGAGCATCGATTTGGACCCCGATTTATAACAACCACAGGTTTTGTACTGGGTAGGTTCCGGAGTTGGCAGAGGGCAGGAATTAGAAGGATGGGGGATCTAGTTATAGATGAGAGTTTTCCCAGCCTGAAAACTTTGGAGGATAAATTTAAATTGCCAGCAGGGAATGGTTTAAGGAATTTGCAGGTGCGCGACTTCCTGAGAAAACAGGTGCCGGCCTTTCTGTTGCTGCCGCCACGGGGGATACAGGATAGAGTAGTTTCCAGTACCTGGATGGGAGAGGGGAAGGTATCGGGTATTTACCAGGAGCTTTCAGAGGCGGAGGAAACTCCAGTGGAGGAGCTTAAGGGAAAGTGGGAGGACGATCTAGGAGGAGAGATAGAGGCAGGTCTGTGGGTGGATGCCCTAAGCAGGGTGAATATCTCATTGTGCAGCAGGCTCAGCCTGATACAATTTAAGGTAGTCCACAGGGCACACATGGCAGTGGCTCGGATGAGTAAGTTTTTCGGGGTAGAGGTCAGGTGTGCGAGGTGTGCGGGAAGCCCAGTAAATCATGTCCACATGTTTTGGGCATGCCCGAAGCTTAGAGGGTTTTGGCAGGGTTTTGCTAAGGCTATGTCCACGGTGCTAAAAACACGGGAGGCACCGAGTCCGGAGGTAGCAATCTTTGGAGTGTCGGAAGATCCGGGAGTTCAGGGGCGAAAGAGGCCGACGTCTTGTCCTTTGCCTCCCTGGTAGCCCAGAGACGGATCTTATTAATGTGGAGGGGCTCGAAGCCCCCGAGTGTAGAGACCTGGGTTAGTGACATGGCTGGGTTTCTCAGTGTTGAGTAAATAAAGTTTGCCTTAAGAGGGTCAATGTTAGGGTTCTCCCGGAGGTGGCAGCCGTTCGTGGACTTTCTCGGGGAAATTTAAAAATGTCAGCAGATGCAGTATCCCAAGGGGGGGGGGGGGGGAGGCGGCGGCGTGGGGGTTACGGGCGGATTGTTGTTGTATGGTTGAAGTGTGTGAAGATTGGGCTGGGGGGGAAATGTTTATTTTACCATGTTAATGCCATTGTTTTTGTTACTGTTATAAAAATTTTCAAATACCTTAATAAAATATTATTTAAATAAAAACAAAAATAGAGGTTAGGAATCCTGCGATGAGTAACTCACCTCCTGACTTCCCAAAGTCTGTCCACAATCTACATGGCATAAGTCAGGGGTGTGATGGAATACTCTTCCCTTGCCAAGATCAGTGAAGCTCCATCAACAGAAGAAGCTTGTCACCAATCCAGGGCAAAGCAGCCCGAATGATTGGCACCACATCCACAAACATTTACTCACTCCACCACCAGCGCCCTCTAGCAGCCACGTGTACCGCCTACAAGATGCACTATAGGAACTCAACAAAGCTCCTTATACAGGGGGCGGGATTCTCCATCCAACGACGCCCAGAATCGCGAAGCGCTATTGGGCATAGAATCATACGTCAGCCGAAAATCATGTCCAGCGCTGGGTGCCCAACGGAAAGCCATGCTCCCGTGCCTTGACAGCAACGTGAATGTGTGGCTGCTTTGGGACTCAGAGGGGATACGAAATGAGTCCGACATCGCTACGGTGTGCTGACATTTGTGTCACTGGCCAGTGAACGTCTGCCAGAGCCGGGGAGGGGGAGGGGTATAGATCACCATTGCCGCAGCCTGAAAAGCAGCCATGCAGCTGGGTACAACGCTGACTGCCCACTGTGAACCTAATGCCACTAGCCGTATGCGTACCTCCAGACCACCCCCCAGGTACCCTCTCGCCTCAGCTGACCCATCAACGGGATGGGCGTGCTCCAGCGCAGCCCCTGCCATCTTCGTGGCTGGGATTAGGGTGCGTGGAGAGTGGAATGCCTATACTCAGCTCCTGTTTGTCAGGCTCTCAAATGCCAATCCCGACCCTAGCCAATCACACACCAGCATTCATTGAAATTGCCCAAGTTCCATGTGGCGCCCATTAGGAAGTCCTGAATCGCTCTGGGACCGGCACCACTTTTGGGGCTGCAGAACTCAAGCCATTCATTCCTTGTGCCTGAACACTCCCTGAAACGGTCTCTTCAGTATTTCCCAAACCCTTGACCACTACCATCAAGAAGGACAACGACTGCAGATACCTGGAACACCATCACCTGTAAACTACCCTCCAAGCCGCCCACCAGCCTGACTTGGAAATATATCCCCGTTCCCCTCCCCTGCTCCTACCTCCTGACCACCCCCCACTGTGCTCCCGCTAAATAGACCACCCAGCTAGCATAGCAGCCCTGCCCACGCCCAAACCTCCTACCCCTTCCTGCTTCCCCTCCAACCCTGTCTACACTCCCCAAGAAACAAAGAAACCGAAAAAGATGCACTCACCTTTGATGCTTCCCAAACACCAAACCCACCAAATGTGCTCCCATTATTTTTCACAATTCTCATATCTGAACTGTGGAGTAACCTATTAAAATCAGAGGGTTCCATCCGACAAGAGTCAGAGACAGAGGTTAGAGGGCAGTTACTAGTTGTAGGTTTTTTGGTTACACTCTGGTTCTCTTCCTTTTGTTTTATTATTTTATGGTGCACTATATTACTCTAACAAATGATATCATGAAACCTTCTTGTCAGTCTAAGTGTGGATATGAACTCCTCACTTCAAGGCACAGTGGTTAGCACTGATGCCTCACAGTGCCAGGGACCCTGGTTCGATTCCGATCTTGCTGACTGTCTGTGTGAAGTTTATACATTCTCCTCGCGTCTACGTGGGTTTCCTCGGGTGCTCCAGTTTCCTCTCACAGCCCAAAGTTGTGCAGGCTCGGTGGATTGACCATGACTGTAGCGGCGCTGGACTCAGTCCGCAGCTGCCACACGGGGCCCACGGAACAAAATAGCATGAGTGACCCACGCCGCCAGGAACGCGGCCCATCGGGGGCGGAGCATCGGGAGGCCGCCCATACGGCGTGCGTCATACTCCCCAAGTATGCCGCTTTTGAAGGGGCGGTGCATTGCAAAGGTGGCGCCGCCCCCGATTTTGCTGCAAACTAGGATTCTCCAGCCGATCGCCAAATGCGCTTTCAGCGTCGGCGACCAGAGAATCCCGCCATCATCTTTCTGGGCATAATTGTAGCTGAACGTGGTGGTGGCAATTGGAGGTTGGCATTGCCTTGTGCTGACTGCTTTATTTTGATAAATTAATCCATTCAACAGGAGGGGGCTTTATACTTCCAGTGCCAAAAATGATGGTGGAAATGCATTTTGATAGAAAGAACATGGAGAGACAATATAAAGTAAAGGGTAAATTCTTAAAGAGGTGGAGGAGCAGAGGGCCCTGGGTGTATATGTGCATGGATCATCATAGGTGGCAGGACAGGTGGAGAGAGCAGTTAGTAAAGCAGAACGTTTTCTGGGCTTTATTAATAGGGGCATAGAGTACAAGAATAAAGAGGTTACGCTGAACATATTTAAGGCACTAGTTAGACCTCAGCTGGAATATTGTGGACAGTTCTGGGCGCCACACTATGGGAGGGACATGAACATATTGGAGAGAATGAAGAAAAGGTTTACCAGATTGGTTCCGGGGTGAGAAACCTCAGCTATGAGGATAGATTGGAGAGGTTGGGATTGTTCTCTTGGGGGAGAAGAAAGCTAAGAGGAGATTTGATAGAGATGTAAAAGATTATGAGGGGGTGGACAGAGTAGATAGGGAGAAACTGTTCCTGCTTCCAAAAGGATCAAGAACGAGAGTGTGCAGATTTGAAGTGATTTGCAAAAGAAGCAAATGTGATGTGAGAGAAAATGTTTTCACACGAGTAGTTCGGGTCTGGAATGCACTGCCTGGAAGTGTGGTGGAGGCAGGTTCAATCGAGGCATTCAGGAGGGCATTGGATGGTCATCTGAATAGAAACAATGTGCAGGGGTATGGGGAAAAGATAGGGTTATGGCACAAAGTAATGATGCTCGTTTGGAGAGCTAGTGCAGACACAATGGGCCAAGCGGCCTCCTTCTGCACCGTAACAATTCTGTGATTCTGTCAAATATTGACAATGCTCATAGGGAAATCTGGGCTATGGTTAGGATGGTCTTGGTAACTAACACAATGGAGGGCTGTTCACTATGATCCCAGTGTTTGATGTAATTGTAATTTAATAACAGCTAGTTCAATGTTCTACCCCAACAGTGAACATCCCAATGAGAAGTGAAACACATTTCACACTTAAGAATAAGACAATGATGGGTGACACCCTACAGGAAAGGCTGAATTTCTCAGGAAGAATGAAGTACAAAGTCCACTTTAAAACCTGAGTTGTTCAACATTCCTCCCACGAGTTATACGGGTAAGGTTTTCCATACAGAAGCATTCAGCACTTACCTTTTGAAATACATGCTGCCAAGAGACAGAATGTTCCTGCCACTATGTGGGAGACCACAAAGGGACTCCGTCGACCCACCCGTTCAACCAACAGGAATCCAAGCAGTGTTGCTGGCAGTTCCACCGCTCCAGCGACAAAGAGGTCAATGTAAGTGTCACCTCCCTGCACTCCCAAACGCAGGATGAGCCCGAGGTACACCAAATTGCTGGTGAACCTGAAAGAAAGGGAATACAATCAATTCAGCTGCAAAATCGCTCTAACCGTTTCACCTTTGAGCAAAATCACCCAGAGGAACAAACAGGCTCACCCACATCCACTACTCTTGTCTCATCCTGAAGAACTCTGTCATGGCACCTTTGTTGCTTCAGATAGCACAGATAGACCCTTCCAGGATGAAGAATGACCTTTGGGGAAGAAAATCTGCCGTTCTTACCCAATATGTCCGATGTGTGATTCCAGATCCACACCAATATGGTTGACTCTAAGCTGCCCTATAAAATCGCCGAGGAAGCCACACATACTGTAAGGCTAACTCGGGATGGACAATAAATGCTGGCCTAGCCAGTGGCGCTCACATCCCAAACACGAATAAAGGAAAGTAGTTAGCAGGTCAGAAAGGTTTTCATTCGGTAAACCATCAAACACTGGTGAATATAAACACAAGAACTTAAGACCTAGGAGCAGGAGTAGGCCATCTGGCCCCTCGAGCCTGCTCCGCCATTCAATGAGATCATGGCTGATCTTTTGTGGACTCAGCTCCACTTTCCTGCCCGAACACCATAACCCTTAATCCCTTTATTCTTCAAAAAACTGTCTATCTTTAGCTTAAAAACATTTAATAAAGGAGCCTCAACTGCTTCACTGGGCAAGGAATTCCATAGATTCACAACCCTTTGGGTGAAGAAGTTCCTCCTAAACTCAGTCCTAAATCTACTTCCCCTTATTTTGAGGCTATGCCCCCTAGTTCTGCTTTCACCCGTCAGTGGAAACAACCTGCCCGCATCTATCCTATCTATTCCCTTCATAATTTTAAATGTTTCTATAAGATCCCCCCTCATCCTTCTAAATTTCAACGAGTACAGTCCCAGTCTACTCAACCTCTCCTCGTAATCCAACCCCTTCAGCTCTGGGATTAACCTAGTGAATCTCCTCTGCACACCCTCCAACGCCAGTACGTCCTTTCTCAAGTAAGGAGACCAAAACTGAACACAATACTCCAGGTGTGGCTGCACTAACACCTTATACAATTGCAACATAACCTCCCTAGTCTTAAACTCCATCCCTCTAGCAATGAAGGACAAAACTCCATTTGCCTTCTTAATCACCTGTTGCACCTGTAAACCAACTTTTTTGCAACTCATGCACTAGCACACCCAGGTCTCTCTTCACAGATGCCATGCATCTTTATCTGGGCGGCACATTGGCACTGCTGCCTCACAGCTCCAGGGACTCAGTTTCGAATCCGGCCTCGGGTGACTGTGGAGTTTGTACTTTCTTCCCGTGTCTGTGTAGGTTTCCTCCGGGTGCTCCTGTTTCCTCCCATAGTCCATTGTTGTGCAGGTTACTGGGATAGGGTGGAGGCGTGGGCTGAAGTCGGGTGCTCTTTCCAAGAGCCGGTGCAGCTTCGATGGGCCGAATGGCCTCCTTCTGCACTGTAAATTCTATGATTCTATGAAGACACGGGTCTGGAAGGGTGCTGTTCTTCCTTGGAGGAAGCGAGGGAGTTGGAACCGAGTTTCTCAAGTCATACAGGAGAACCTGTATTGAGAGAGTGCAGGAGGTTTCTGTGCCAGCAACAGTGAAAGCAGGCTTCAAGGATATTGGTTGCTTCAAGACAATAATTTACAGGACTTCTAAGACTTGATTGGGACTAACCGGTCTGCAGTGTGACTGACCAGCAGCATATCTGTGCCTGTTCTCTGTACCACTGGACTGCAATGAGTGGTAAGAGTTGTTGCTGCTTTTCATGACAATGGCATAAATCCACTTCCTTCAACTTCAGACCTGGGCCTAACGACCATTGACAGAAACAGATCCCTCAGGAACACCAATTTAATTGAGACAAGAGTCAGTCCTCAAAAGTTTGAGATAAATCTTCCCATCCACCCACCTCTTAATCTCATATCACTCATTCCCTCCCAGGAAGGAGAGGTTAGGAGTTGGAGCAAATAAGGAGTTGACATAAAGGGTGGTGAGAAATAGCAGCAGTTAAATTGTAGGAAATGATTGGAAGTGTTTATTGAATTTGGTTGGGGACAGCTCTCTTCAGCTGTCTGCCATGTGATATGGGATCGCCACAGTGCTGCTTCATCACCCTTCCTATTGGCCATTGTTGTTTGGATTTGGAGGGTGGTTTTCCAGCTGGAAACCCTCCTTTCCTGCCGCTAACCCTCCACATTTATCTGGCCTGGCAATTTGGATCTGGACTTAAGCTTCATTATTCATCCTGGCAGCTGTTTGCTGTTTCATGGACTTGATGATGACCCGTGAGAGTGAGGCTTCTGTGGTACGGAGGCAAGCTACAGACATTTTGGGAACACAGGTCTTTGTGTGATAGTTGGAAATGGGTGAAGAACATCAGTGGTGGGACATGACGTCAGTTGTCTTGTCAATGTTCTAGACTCTGTTCTCTGGTCGCAGGTTGATGGCTCTCTTTCTCCATTTCCCCCTTTGCCTGTATTATCCTCCTAATGTTGACATGGATGACATTCTCCATCTCCATCATCAGTCCTTTGACGTACATCCATGATGACAGGAGCAGCAAGACGCAATCATTCCGGAGATTCTTACTAGGTGGTACGAGCATCGAAAAAAATTAGATCAGCTCCATCATAGCTCCTGTCATCCCATGAATCCATGTATATCTGCAGATGTCTCATTAGAAGTGCCTCCCAGGCCTGGGACGGTGGTAGAGGCGGGTTGCCTCACATTCTTTAAAATGTACCTGGATGGGCACTTGACATGTCATAACATTCAAAGCTATCGGCCAAATGCTGGTAAATGGGATTAGGTAGGTAGGTCGGGTATTTTTAACATGTCGGTGCAGATTCGATGGGCCGAAGGGCTCTTTTGCACTGTCTGATTCTGGAATCATTGGTTACAGATTAAGAGATAACCTTGATCAATAATTAACTATCTTGGTTTGATTTATTGTCACATGTACCGAAATACAGTGAAAAGTATTTTTCTGTGGCCGAGGGAACGTACACAGTACATACATAATAGACAAAAAGAATAATCAACAGAAAACATTGGCAAAAGGTACATCGACAAACAGTGATTGGTTACAGTGCGGATCAAGGGGCAAAACAAAGCAAATACATGAGCAAGAGCAGCACAGGGCGTCGTGAATAGTGTTCTTACAGGGAACAGATCAGTCCGAGGGGGAGTCGTTGAGGGGTCTTGTAGTTGTGGGGAAGAAGCTGTTCCTATGTCTGGATGTGCTGGTCTTTAGACTTCTGTACCTCCTGCCTGATGGAAGGGTCTGGAAGAAGGCAATGCCTGGGTGGGAGGGGTCTCTGATAATGCTGTCTGCCTTCCTGAGGCAGCAGGAGGTGTAGACAGAATCAATGTGGGGGTGGCAAGCTTGTGTGATGCATTGGGCTGAGTTCACCACACTCTGCAGCTTCTTGCAATCTTGGACCGAGCAGTTGCCATGCCAGGCTGTGATGCAGCCGGATAGGATGCTCGCTATGGCACATCTGCAGTGGTTTGATAGAGTCGATGCAGACATGCTGAATTTCTTTAGCTTCCGTAGGAAATAGAGACATTGTCGCGCTTTCTTGACTGTTGCATCAATGTGAGTGGACCAGGACAGACTGTTGGTGATGGTGACCCCCAGGATCTTAAAGATATCGACCATCTCCACTTCGGAACCATTGATGCAGATGGAAGTGTGCGCTTCCTGAAGTCGATGATCAGTTCCTTGGTTTCTCCGACATTTAGAGAGAGGTTGTTTCAGTACACCATGCAAACAAGTGATTTATCTCTCTCCTGCAGTCTGATTCGTCATTGTTTGAGATACGGCCCACCCCAGTCGTATCATCTGCAAACTTATAGATTGAGTTGGAGCTAAATCTTGCCACACAGTCATGTGTGTATAGGGCGTACAGTAGAGGACTGAACACACATCCTTGGGGGGCCCCGGTGTTGAGGACTATTGTGGATGAGGTGCTGTTGCCTATTCTGACAGATTGCGGTCTGTTGGTGAGAAAGTCAAGGATCCAGCTGCACAGGGAGGGATCAAGATTGCAGAGTTTGGTTATTAGTCTTTTTGGGATAATGGTGTTGAAAGCGGAGCTGTAGTCTATGAACAGCAGTTTTACATAGGTGTCCGTTTTGTCGAGGTGTTCGAGTGTTGATTGTAGGGCCAGAGAGATAGCATCTGCTGTGGACCAGTTGCAGTGATATAACTGTTAGAACTTGCAAGTATCTTACGGATTGGGAACAATTAACTTCCCTGTGGCTCTTGCAGAATATGAGCTACCCTATTAAGGGAGTGGGAGACCTCTAAACAACGTTGAGTTGTACAATATATAAAACCGGCCAGTTAGGCACCAGCTAGGGAGAGTCTTAGTTGGGATCTACCGAGTGTAGTGTGTAATAGTCATTGTAAATAAACTAAGTTGTTCGGAACTACTCGGTGGTCTCCCTTCGTGGTCTTGTAAAACCATCCCAATGTATCATTTGAAGTCAGTGAGACTATATGATTGATTGTCCAATGAAGAGATATCATGTCACATTCTTAGACAGTAACACGTATGATAAGGTTATTGACATCCCAGCTCAGGTGGACCTTTTACTGAATCAAAAACCTTCCTGTTCATGAAATTGATTGAGTTGTTATATACACATGTCAATATCACGTGTTCTAGAAATATACAATATTACAACACAGAGAAAGGCATTTGGTCCAGGAGGCGACACCAGTTCTTTCAAAGAGTAATGCAGTTGGTCCCTTTGCCAAACGCCTGCAATATTATCTCCTTCAGGTGCTCATCCCGTTCCCTTTCAAAGGCTGCTCTTGAATTTATTTTCAGCCCCCTACCAGATTGCACATTCTGAATTCTGGTGACTTATTGTATTAAATTGTTTTTCCTCATGTTGCCTCTGGTCCTCCGCCCCTTAGCCTTTGGAAAGAACTTCTTTTCAGTTACTCTATCTAACTCCTTCATGATTCCAAGCAGCTCCCTCAAATCTCCTCTTCGTCTTCTCTGTTCTAAAGGCAACAACCCCATATTTATTCCAGGCTAATCACATAACCATACTCCCTGACCTCTGAAACCACTCTCATTCTCTTCTGTACTCTCTCCTGTAGTGCCCAGAATTGGACACAATAATCCATATGGAGCTGAATTAGTGTTTAATATAGTTTGTCCACCAATTCACCTGTCGACGTCCATTTGTGTTCAATCAATTGCACTTGGATCTGTGGGGATGCCACCTGCTGTCTTTGTTTTGCATGTTCCACACAGTTTGCCTAAGTAGACCATTAATGACCTTCTCTATGCAATGCCGTGCAAATGATGTGAGATCCTCCAAAACAACCTGGACAGAACCAGTGGCAAAAACCATTCAAAGCAGTGGTCACATTCACTTGTATTGACAGTGCTGTTCTCTTAATGGAAGGGCGTTATGGCACCTCAGTCAGAGCCAGGATAACTCTGCAATAACTCTCCATTGAAAATGGCATTTCCCCAGTCCAAATATTAACGTTTTCCAGGGCTCACTGAATGGCAGAGCCTCAGAGAAGCTGCAAAGAATCAAATGGTAAAAAATCGACGTTGTTACAATTCTTCACAAAGCTATATCACAATCAAGATGGTCTCCTTGATGTGATACCTTCCTCAGGGTTGCCTGTGTCTGCCTATGGAAATGTACCAGTCATGCAAAGGCAGATTTGGTGGTGGGTTAGGGGGGTCGGGGGAGTTTTGAACATGGCACTTCAGATCAGTCGCCTGGCACCTTCCTGTTCATCGTGCTGGATGACGAATGGAAGCAGCTACCCGGCTGGCTACAGCAGGTCACCAATTTGTACCATTAGCCGCCACTTGGGACCAGATTGGGGATGTTGCCGGGGTCTTACCAGTAGCAGATGGGCCTCATTCTACAAGCGAAGCATGGCAGGTCCCTGGAAACTGCCTTCCAGCGACAGACAGAAGGTGACAGCAAAGCCTCCTTTCGTTATTCCCTTCCCACCCTTTACCCCAGGACCACGGCTATGGCTCAGACCATTTGGTGGAGGAAGATTCTGGTTTGACACTCATTATGGGCAAAATCATGGTGATAAACCACACCATTCCATTTTGCCTTTACCTTAACCGCCAGAAAATTGAGTTTCTGGAAAGAGTAGTAAATTACATGGGTATTATAAATTGTCACCAGGAACAAATTTGACTCTTGTCCATGATATGCAAATATCTGATTACTTACTGCAGTCAAATTATCAATGCAAATATTTCTGCATGGATGATTGAAAAACATCTTCACTTGCTCACATTGAACAATATTACTCCAATTTCACCAATACTGCTTGAACTCCAATTGAACCCGCATGGATATGTGCTTGCATTGTGATAATTGCTCATTTGTCACACCCTGATCCTGCCCCCTCCAACATCCACGGACTTTCAATGATAGTCATTGTGTAGTCAAGGGTCAGGACCGGCTGGTTTTCCACTGCCTATCACATGGTCTTGCAGCAGAGCCTGGGGTTGAACCTGAGAAGTCCTCGGTTTAGAACATAGAACAGTACAGCACAGAACAGGCCCTTCGGCCCTCAATGTTGTGCCGAGCCATGATCACCCTACTCAAACCCACATATCCACCCTATACCGTAACCCAACAACCCCCCCCCCCCTCCTCCTTAACCTTACTTTTATTAGGACACTACGGGCAATTTAGCATGGCCAATCCACCTAACCCGCACATCTTTGGACTGTGGGAGGAAACCGGAGCACCCGGAGGAAACCCACGCACACAGGGGGAGGACGTGCAGACTCCACACAGACAGTGACCTAGCCGGGAACCGAACCTGGGACCCTGGAGCTGTGAAGCATTTATGCTAACCACCATGCTACCCTGCTGCCCCTTTGTAAGGGGTTTTATTCAATGATGTTCAAAATAACTCAAGTCCAGAGGTCATGCAAACGGCTCAAAATCGTCTCACCCATTCAGTAATGAATCTTACCATAGACAGTGTCAATTTCTGATCTTACCAGGAATACATTAAAATAAGTGTCCGCTTTCTCATTTGTGGTGTCCGAAATAAATCCATTAAGGAAGGATTCTTTATCTCTTCAGAACTGTTCTCTCCTCTTATCATCTGAAAAACACCAGTAAGTCATGTCATTGGAATAACATTTTTTAATTCCTTTGAATCGAATTTCTGTTGGGTGTCTGCAATTAGCTTGTTGGGCTGCATGGTCTATTTCACATTAACAGGAGGCCACAGATACATGTACCTTAAAGGGGGAGTTGCTTGTGTGCTGCCTGTTTACCTAGATCCTGTGAAGTGTAATTCTGAATGCCGCACAGCCAGGGACTGTGAAGCTTGGAGGGAGCATTGCCTATGTCGCGTGCATTTTTTTCCATTTTTAAATAAATATCCAGTTCCCGATTGAAAGTAATTGTAATAATTCCAGGAGGTGCAGAGTGAAAGGCCAAATTGGTTTATTTTAAACTGAAAATAAAGATGCTACTGCGGCACACATAACAAACGCCCCAGCCCAGGACTATCGGGAACTGCTGGTCCGGGTCTGGGAGCCACATTTAAAGGTCCCGCGAACGAGCCCCAACTGGATGAGCCTCCGCTCCCTCACCACAGAAACCCATAATACAAGAAGCCCACGGGGAGATCAATGAGCGATTTCCCCCGTGGCTCTCGTGAGGGCTGTCACAGTCATGATTAAATCATGCTTCCATCAACCTTTCAGGCAATGCATTCCGCATCATGACAGCTCGCTGATTGGAAACAATTCCCCACATCACCCCGTTTTCTTTTCTACCCTCTAGTGACTCTCGTGCCAGTGAAAATGGTTTCTCCTTATACCTACTCGATAATTTTGAACAGCTCTATTAAATCTCCCCTGACCATGCCTTGCTCTAATGAAAGAAAGAATTGAATTTATATAGTGACTTTCCCAAAATGCTTTACAGCCAATGAAGTACGTTTGAAGTGCACAAGTTCTTGTGCTATAGGAAGTGATGCAGGTAATTTGTTCAATGTGATAATGGCCAGAAAATTAGTTTCTGAGATTTTGATTGAGGTATAAATTCTGGAAGCTTCATTTATAGGTCCTGCCAAAAGCCCCAGCTGGGCGGGTCTCTCCCCCCCCCCCCCCCCCACTATGGGAACTTGTATTAGTTGAGAGTTAGTTGCCACAGTGACCCAGAGTTTTCAGTCAGCGAAAGCAGACTCATCACAAGGCAAGTCTTGCTGAAAGATTTAGCAACCTCTCTGGTGAGGATTTGAGCTCTATCGCCATCTGGTGGTATTCCAACTGATTGCGTGCCGGCTTTCTGAAGTTTCCCAGTGTGAAATTGGTGCGATGTCCTCACGTTGTAACTAAGCAGCCAATGGCATTAAAGGGCATTCACAGACTCTCAACCAGAAAAGAAAAAAAAAGAACAAAAAAAAACCACGGGAAGACAGTACAAAACACCAGGGGGAGGCAGAGAACAAGTGGTGTCCCTTCTTCTGTCATCTCCACCTTGTCTGCTTGTGGAGGTGAAGGCGAGGTTGTCCAAGCTAGGTGCCTAAGCATCGGAAATGGAAAATGTATATCCCCCAGCTACCTGGTGTCAAAATCAAATACGCCACAGCTCCGCAACATGTTGATTTGATGTCAGCAGCGACTGAAACATGAGCTGTGATGAACGCTCCTGTCTTCCAGAGGCGCATCCCGCATCCCTCAGGAGTTCTTACAAACTGTTTTGATATTTCTGCCCACTTTATTCTCACAATCGATTTTTTTCGATTTGTATTAACTTTCTGGTGGTCCTTTGCTGGTTTCTAAATCACTCCCAATCCTCAGACTTGTTACTCCCCCCCCCTCCCCCCCCCCCCCCTTAATCTAATGCCATTTTTACTTTCTGAGAGAACCATAGATATGTCTTTCTTGCTCAGTTTTTGTTTTACAGCTGGATGTATTTCTGTTGAATTTTTTGAATTGTAGATTTTGCCCCATACCTTTTAGTCAATTAACTGTCGCCGGTTCTCCCCACACACCTATTCTGTTGGTTTTGTTTAAATTTAAGATTTTGCTTTATGATTGGAGAATATCGCTTCCAAACATAACACGATTTCCCAGTAGCTCGTGACTATGATGTTACTAATTAACCCTGCTTCATGCTAGGTCTAAATAGTTTTATCTCCAGTCAGTTCCACAACATATTGTTCCAAGACATTGACAAAAACATTCGGCAAACTCATATTTTAGACCATTTCTAAATTTCTTTTTTAAAATAATATTTTATTAAGGTATTTGAAAATTTTTATAACAGTAACAAAAACAATTACATCAACATGTTAAATAAACATTTCCTCCCAAACCTCGAGTCCCTCCACATTAATAAGATCCGTCTCCGGGCTACCAGGGAGGCAAAGGCCAAGATGTCGGCCTCTTTCGCCCCTGAACTCCCGGATTTTCCGACACTCCAAAGATCACTACCTCCGGACTCGGCGCCTCCCGTGTTTTTAGCACCGTGGACATAGCCTTAGCAAAACCCTGCCTAAACCCTCTAAGCTTCGGGCATGCCCAAAACATGTGGACATGGTTTGCTGGGCTTCCCGCACACCTCGCACACCTATCCTCTACCCCGAAAAACATGCTCATCCGAGCCACTGTCATGTGTGCCCTGTGGACTACCTTAAATTGTATCAGGCTAAGCCTGGCACACGATGAGGAGATATTCACCCTGCTTAGGGCATCCGCCCACAGACCTGCCTCTATCTATCCTCCTAGCTTGTCCTCCCACTTGCCCTTAAGCTCCTCCACCGGAGTTTCCTCCGCCTCCGAAAGCTCCTAGTAAATATCCGATACCTTCCCCTCTCCCACCCAGATACTGGAAACTACTCTATCCTGTATCTCCCGTGGCGGCAGCAACGGAAAGGCCGGCACCTGTTTTCTCAGGAAGTCGCGCACCTGCAAATCCCTAAAACCATTCCCTGCTGGCAATTTAAATTTATCCTCCAAGGCTTTCGAGCTGGGAAAGCTCCCATCTATAAATAGATCCCCAATCCTTCTAATTCCTGCCCTCTGCCAACTCCGGAACCCGCCATCTAGCCTACCCGGTACAAACCTGTGGTTGTTATAAATCGAGGTCCAAATCAATGCTCCCTCCACGCTCTTATATCTCCACCACTGCCCTCAGATCCTCAGAGCCGCCACCACCACCGGACTTGTGGAGTATCGGCCGGCGAGAATGGCAGAGGTGCCATTACCAATGCTCCCAGACTGGTGTCTTTACATGATGCTGTCTCCATCCATCCGCTCCCACACCAACCCCTCCCCCATTACCCACTTCCTAATCATGGCTATATTAGCCGCCTAGTAGTAATTGCAGAAGTTCGGCAGCGCCAACCCACCCTCCCCCCTGACTGCACTCCAGCAACACTTTCTTCACTCGTGGGGTTTTACCCACCCACACAAACCCAAAATGATCTTGTTCACCCGCTTGAAAAAGGTCTTTGGGATGAAGATGGGGAGGCACTGAAAGACAAACAGAAATCTGGGGAGGATCGTCATTTTCACGGTCTGTACCCTCCCCACCAGTGATAACGGGAGCATGTCCCATCTCTTAAAGTCCCCTTCCATTTGTTCTACCAGCCGGGATAGGTTTAACTTGTGCAGTACCTCCCATTTCCGGGCCACCTGGATTCCCAGATATCGAAAGCTTTTCCCTACCATTCTAAGTGGCAGCTCTCCCAATCTCTTCTCCTGTCCTCTTGCCTGGATCGCGAACATCTCGCTTTTCCCCATGTTCAATTTATACCCTGAAAAACTGCCAAATTCCCCCAGCATTCGTATTGCTTCCCCCATCCCTCCAATGGGTCCCAAATGTACAAGAGCAGATCATCTGCATTGAGTGAGACCCGGTGCTCCACCCCCCCCCCCCCCCCCCCCCCCCTCCCCACCCCGAACCAGTTCTTTCCATTTCCCAGAGGCTCTTAACGCCATGGCCAATGGCTCTATGGCCAGAGCAAACAGTAACGGGGAGAGGGGGCACCCTTGCCTCACCCCTCGGTGTAGTTCAAAATATCCCGACCTCAGCCAGTTTGTACGCACACTCGCTACTGGTGCCTGATAGAGCAACCGCACCCAGTCAATGAAGCCCTCACCAAACCCAAACCTTCCCAGCACCTCCCACAGGTAATTCCACTACATCCGATCAAAAGCCTTCTCCGCATCCATCACTACCACCACCTCATCTCCTCTCCTTCTGAGGGCATCATAATAACATTTAGAAGCCTTCGTACATTGGCCTTGAGTTGCCTGCCTTTTACAAATCCCGTCAGGTCTTCCCCTATCATCCCTGGGACACAGTCCTCTATCCTTGTGGCCAGTATCTTAGCCAGCAGCTTGACATCCACATTCAGTAGAGCAATCGGCCTGTATGTCCTGCATTGCTCCGGATCCTTCTCCCGTTTCAGGATCATTGAAATCGAGGCCTGCAACATTGTTGGGGGAGGACTCCCTTCTCTCTTATTTCATTAAATGTCCTCACCAGCAGTGGGCTCAATATCTCAATATCTCAATATTCCACCGGGTAGCCGTCAGGCCCCGAGGCCTTGCCCGACATGCATGCTCTCCAGCCCCTCGATACCAATACCAATCTCCAAACAATCCTGCCCCAATTGCCATAATAGCCCCTTCAAACCCCCTCAGTTCAGTCCAAGTCCTTGCACTTGAACAAAAGCCTCTGCTTCCAATGTCATCTCGAAGAAATGATCTGTGGAATTATGCGTGACTCTCAGTCTCGTGGGTACACCACACCAAAACACACACCACTCTTCTACAGTGCTGACTTCGCCCTGTTGAAGGCTGCACGCTTCTTTGCCAACTCTGCCGTGACATCTTGATATGTATGAATACTGCTGCCTTCCCACTGCACCTCTCAATTTTCTTTGGCCCATTTCAGGGCCCTCTCCTTTGACCGATAGCTGTGAAAACCCATTATCACCACTCATGGTGGCTAATTCGCCCGTGGTTTCACTTGGAGCGACCAGTGAGCCCTGTCCAGTTCGAGGTGGGGGGAATCTAATCCTCCTTCCTTCCCCCCAACTACTTTGCAAACATCGCAGCAAAGTACTCAGTCATCCTTGGGCCCTCCACCCACTCTGTAACCCCATGATCCTGAGGTTCTGTCTCCTTGACCTATTCTCCAGATCCTCAACCATAGTCCTCAGGCCCTTGTTGCTGTCCTCCACCATCAACAGCTCAGCTTCCAGTGAGGCTATCTGATCACTGTGATGCAACAGGGTCTCCTCCACTCCCTTCAGCGCCTCACCATGCTCCCGCACTCTCTCTGAGGTCTTACCCAATGCTTCCTTTATCGGGCCCAATGTGTCCTCCACCAACGTTCTGAGGGTCTCCATCATCTTCCTCCCTTGCCTCTCAAAATGCTTGCCAAATTGTCTTTCAAATTCAGCCGTCATTACCTCCGTCAGCTTATCCAGGGTAAAACCCTGGGGACCCAGGTTCAAATCCCACCACTGCAGATGGTGAAATTTGAATTAATTAAAAGTTTGATGACCATGAGACCATTGTTGATTGTTGCAAAAACCAGTTGGTTCACTAATGTCCTTTACGGAATGAAATCTGCCATCTTTACCTGGTCTGGCAGATCCACAGCAATGAGATTGGCTCTATTGTGCCTGCTATATCATGTGTACTTTATAGTTTGTACCTTATGCTTAATTCATGTTGACTGTGGCCCTTGCTGATAACTTCTTCATTCGGAGGGTCGTTTGGTAAACTTAGTTTCTTTTGTTTATGGATCCTCACGGGCATCGTAAAAATTATAGTTAGCAACCATTTTTGCTGGTTATGCAGTGTCAAGGTTGGGGCATTTGAAAGTTAATGTTGGCTTTCCATTATTCCGAGTATAAAACTCATTATTACCTCTTTGTAAGTTGATGGGA
The DNA here is from genome assembly GCF_902713615.1 of Scyliorhinus canicula. NCBI lineage: Eukaryota > Metazoa > Chordata > Chondrichthyes > Carcharhiniformes > Scyliorhinidae > Scyliorhinus > Scyliorhinus canicula. The sequence goes on from NC_052146.1 coordinate 183,150,781, forward strand.
GACTCTTGCCATTCTGCTCCGCAACATCCTGGGCGATTTTCAAAGCTTCTTTAATTCTCTTGCGAGATAACAACCAACGAGGAGATTCTGGGATTAAGCTACAGTTGGAAAGGGTCAAACGTGTAAAATTCATTCTGCTGTGCAGTAAGCAATTATGGTGCAATGTTAATCAATGGGAACATTTGCTGTAAATTCAAATTACCAGCAGTAAAGTAGCAAAACAAAGTGTGGAACGGTAATGGCCATTTGGATTCCTTTCCAGGACCTAATCATGTAGGCAAAACCAGGAAGTAACATTAAACCCAATGAGAAAACCACTTGGGTTACGAATATGACAACTCTTCTGTATCTTGGTCCAACCAGTTCTGTAGCTGAAAGAGATAACAAGGTAATTTGCTGTGGAAGATTATAATGGTAGGTACATAACAAAACATCAAATTTACATGCTCATTTGTATTTGACTTTAACTGATGAGGGTTATCCTTAGAGATGTCAATGACAGGGACAGAGTAAAAGACTTTCGGCCATGGCAGCCCACCTGGGGGAATGAGTGAAGCTTGGTTGGACTACTGTGTCAACAGGTAAGATTTGTGTATGGAAAATGCACCACTTGTACTACAACTGGGTAAATCCCGGTCAAAACTGTTGTTTACCATTCATAGTGTTAATTTCATAGCCAGCATCCCACTCTGCAGACTCTGAAAACTTGAGTCCATCCAAAACTTCATAAACCTAACATGTGCTGTGATATACCTTTAAGGGATATCGGTATAGCATCACTAGAAGGGAAATGTGTCATACAATCCAGTCTTAGCTTCACTTTTACTTTGAGCAGAGCACAGCAAACACAGCTCTGGTGTCTTCAAGCTTTATACCTATGTATAACTGTCTAGCCTTAATAAGTGAATCGACAACATGTTAACCTATCCCTTATAAGTGATTGGTGCTTGTGTCTTGTAAAGTAAATAAGCTCAAGATTATTATCATTACAATAGCACACCTTGCACCAAGCTCTGTCCATCCCTGCCTTCCATCTCCAGCACTGTTGTCTTCTCCTGAATGCAGCAAGTAAATTCTGCATGCAACAGGAGGCCCCAGCCGTGTTGTTTGAGGACCACATAATACAGGTAGCCTGATCTTAAAGATTTCTCACATCCAGATACTCCAACTCACACTCACACACCTACCAATGCTGTCAGCATCACACCCACCTCTCATTTTTTTTTTTATAAATGTTTTTATTCAGTTTTCGTATTTTATATTGAACAAATTACAAATTGTTAGGAGAGAGAAAAAAAAAACAAACAAAAACAAACACGCAAAAATTAACACACATATTTACAGGTAAGCATCTTCGTAGTAGTAACTGCGCCCCCCCCCCCCCCTCCCCCCCTCAACATGTTTATTTAGCTTGGTTTTGGGCCTTAGCTAGCCATCGAACCCCCGTAACGAACCTGTAGCCCCCCCCCCCCTCCCGCTACCTTCCCCCGACTATTCTTCCTCTTGTACATTGGCCACAAATAGGTCCCGGAACAGTCGCATGAATGGCTCCCACGTTCTGTGGAAGCCGTCGTCCGACCCTCGGATGGCAAATTTGATTTTCTCCATTTGGAGAGATTCCGAGAGGTCGGACAGCCAGTCCGCAGCTCTGGGCGGTGCTGCTGACCGCCAGCCAAACAGGATTCTACGGCGGGCGATCAGGGAGGCAAAGGCAAGGGCATCCGCCCTCCTCCCCAGGAATAGATCTGGCTGTTCTGAAACCCCGAAGACCGCCACTATCGGGCATGGCTCCACCCTCACTCCCACCACTTTGGACATTACCTCGAAGAAGGCTGTCCAGTACTCCACGAGTCTGGGGCAGGACCAGAACATGTGGGCGTGGTTGGCCGGGCCTCTTTGGCACCGTTCACATCTGTCTTCCACCTCCGGGAAGAACCTACTCATACGGGTTCTTGTTAAGTGGGCCCTATGTACCACTTTTAGTTGCGTCAGGCTGAGCCTTGCGCACGTGGAGGTGGAGTTGACCCTATGCAGTGCTTCGCTCCAGAGTCCCCACCCGATCTCCATCCCCAGGTCGTCCTCCCATTTCCTTCTTGTTGCGTCCAGTACGGTGTCGTCCCTATCTACCAGTCGGTCATACATGTCACTACAGTTCCCTTTCTCCAGGATACTTGCGTCCAGTAGGTCTTCCAGTAGTGTCTGTCGTGGCGGTTGTGGGTACGTCCTTGTCTCCTTTCGTAGGAAGTTTTTGAGCTGCAGGTACCGTAGCTCGTTCCCCCCAGCTAGCTGAAATTTCTCTGTCAGTTCGTCCAGTGTTGCGATCCTGTCGTCCGTGTATAGGTCCCTGACTGTCAGTGTCCCCCCGTCCTGCCTCCACCTTTTGAAGGTGGCGTCAGTCAGTGCTGGTGTGAACCTATGGTTGTTGCAGATGGGAGCCCTGTTCGACATTTTGGTCAGGCCAAGTTGCTGTCGCAGTTGGTTCCAGGATTGGAGGGTGGCTGTCACCACTGGGCTGCTGGAGTGTTTTTTGGGTGGGGATGGGAGTGCTGCCGTGGCGAGGGCCCGGAGGGAGGTTCCCATGCAGGAGGCCTCCTCCGCACGCACCCACTCAGCTTCTGGCTCCTGGATCCATCCCCTTACTCGCTCGGCTGTTGCTGCCCAGTGGTAGAATTGTAGATTCGGGAGGGCTAGCCCTCCCCTGGTTTTTGTTTTTTGTAAGACCTTCTTTGGGATCCTAGCATTTTTACCCCCCCATACGAACGCCATGATGAGTTTGTCCAGCGCTTTGAAAAAGGCCTTGGGGATGTAGATCGGAATGGATCTAAACAGGAAGAGGAACCTGGGCAGTACGTTCATTTTGATCGTCTGAACTCTCCCCGCGAGGGAGAGCGGGAGTGTGTTCCATCTTTGCAGGTCCTTTTTAACTTCCTCCGTCAGGCTGGTGAGGTTCCATTTGTGGATCCCTTTCCAGTCATGGGCTATTTGGATCCCCAGGTAGCGGAATTTATGTCGGGCTTGTTTGAACGGCAGCCCCTTTTGTGCTGCCCCCCCCCCCCCCCCCCCCCCCCCTTGCGGGTGTACTGGGAAGATCTCACTTTTGCTCATGTTGAGTTTGTAGCCCGAGAAGGCTCCAAACTCTTTCAGGAGCACGATGATTCCGTCCATGCTGCTTTGTGGGTCCGAGATATAGAGGAGCAGATCATCCGCATAGAGTGAGACTCTGTGCTCTCTACCTCCCCTTCGGATCCCCCTCCAATTTTTTGCTGCCCTGAGCGCGATTGCTAGCGGTTCGATTGCTAGTGCGAACAGCAGCGGGGACAGTGGGCATCCTTGTCTGGTGCCCCTGTGCAGCTGGAAGTATTGGGAGTTGGTATTGTTGGTCTGTACACTCGCCATGGGAGCGTTGTACAGGAGCTTTACCCAAGCGGTGAACCCTGTTCCAAGCCCGAACCGCTCCAGTACCTCTATGAGGTATTTCCATTCGACTCTGTCGAAGGCCTTTTCTGCGTCCAGGGAGACGATCACCTCTTGTGTTCTCTCCCCGGAGGGGGTCATTATCACGTTCAGCAGGCGCCTGATGTTCGCGGTCAGCTGTCTACCTTTGACAAAGCCCGTCTGGTCCTCTGTGACCACCTCAGGTACACAGTCTTCTAGCCTTTTGGCTAGGATTTTGGCCAGTATTTTGGCGTCTGCATTCAGCAGAGATATGGGTCTGTATGACCCACATTCCGTTGGGTCTTTGTCTTTCTTAGGTATCAGCGAGATTGAGGCCTGTGCTAACGTGGGTGGCAACGTGCCCCTAGCTAGCGAGTCTGTGAACATCTCCCGCATGTGCGGGGCCAGCGCTGTCGCAAATTTTTTGTAGAAGTCCGCCGGGAATCCGTCCGGTCCCGGCGCCTTCCCCGTCTGCATGGAGCTGATACTGTCCATGATCTCTCCCAGTGCTAGTGGTGCTTCCAGATCCCGTTTTCTGCCCTCTCCCACAACTGGTATGTTCAGTCCGTCAAGAAACCGGTTCATCCCAGCCTTCCCCGTTGGGGGCTCTGAGGTGTACAGCTCTTGGTAGAAGGCCTTGAAGGTTTTGTTAATCTTCTCTGGTTCTGTTTCCAACGTGCCTCTGGTATCTCTGATTTGCGCGATTTCTCTGCTGGCTGCCTGCTTTCTCAGCTGGTGGGCCAACAGGCGGCTGGCTTTGTCTCCGTGTTCGTATAGGGCCCCGCGTGCCTGGCGGAGTTGGTGTACTGCTTTCCTGGTGGAGAGCAGGTCAAAGTTCCTTTGTAATTCTTTTCTCTCCGCCAGGAGTTCTACAGTCGGGGCCTCGGAGTATTTATGGTCTACCTCCAGTATGGAGTCGACCAGCTTCTGCCTAGCCACCCTTTCCTCCCTATCTCTTTGCGCTTTGTAGGCTATGATTTCCCCTCTTAGTACGGCCTTAAGCGCTTCCCAGAACGTGGAGGGTGAGACCTCCCCGTTTTGGTTGATCTCAGTGTACTCCGCTATGGCCTGCGCTATCCTTTCGCTGAAGGCCTTGTCAGCTAGTAAGGCACCGTCCAACCTCCATTTGGGGCGCTGGGCCCTTCCCGTCTCTAGCCGCACATCCATGTAGTGTGGAGCGTGGTCTGATATCACAATTGCGGAGTATTCCACCTTGTCTATCTCTGGAAGCACCGTTTTCCCCACCACAAAGAAGTCAATTCTGGTGTACACGTTGTGTACTGGGGAGAAGAAAGAGAATTCTTTCTCCCCCGGGTGGGCGAATCTCCAGGGGTCTACTGCTCCCATCTGCTCCATATAGTGGCTGAGTTCCCTTGCCATGTTTGAGGTTTTCCCCGTTCTGGGGTTTGATCTGTCCGTCGTTGGGTCCTGTACACAGTTGAAGTCCCCCCCCATGATTAGTCGGTGCGTCGCTATGTCCGGGATTTCTGCCATGGTCTTTTGGATGAAGCTCGTGTCGTCCCAGTTGGGCGCGTACACGTTAACTAGAACTACCGGCGCCCCATCCAGGGCCCCGCTGACCATGACATACCGTCCCCCTGGGTCCGTAACCGTCTTTGTCGCCCTAAACATTGTCCTCTTGCCAATCAGGATCGCCACCCCCCTGGCCCTTGCCCCGTAACAGGAATGATAGGTTTGTCCCACCCAGCCCTTTCTTACCCGCAGTTGGTCCCGCTCCCTCAAGTGCGTCTCTTGGAGGAAGACTATGTCGGCCCTCATGTTTCTAAGGTGGGTGAGGACTCTAGATCTCTTCACTGGGCCGTTAAGTCCCCTTACGTTCCAGGTGACTATTCTGGTGGGGGGCTTCTGCCCCCTTGCTCCTGTGGGGTTAACCATATTTGTCCGGTGGACGCGCCCCTGCCCTCTGGGGTTTCCCTATGTTAGGGGGCCGTCCAGGATGTCCACTATCACTGCTCTCCCCATGCGGTCGGGTCCCTGCGCTCCGGGGTTCCCCCTTGTCCCGGGGACACCCGCCATGGCCGTCCACTTTGTGTCCGCCACGCGGGTAGTCCCCTGCACTCCGGGGGGCCCCTTCACCCACAGACCGTACTGGGTGGGTGCTTGCAGCAGTTCCCTGTTTCGAGCCCTTGTCTGTGGCACTTTGTGGCCCTATTCCCCTACTGGCCTCTTTTGTCCCTTCGTCCCTGCGTTTCCCCTCCCTGGTCTCTCGCCCCCCGGGTGCCCCCCCCCCCCGCTCTATCCCTTTCGGGGATACCCCTGTGTACCCCTCCATTGCCCCTCTCTCCCCCATTCCTGTCCCCATTTGCTCTCCCACCTTTGATGGGTGATCCCCCCCCTCCCCTGCCTGGCGCCTTCCCCCCTGTTGGGGGTGCGCTGCGGCCCTGCTCTGTTGCGCGCCCCCTTCGCTAGCTTTCCTGCTAGCACGGTGGCTCCCCTCTCGGAGGTTGCTGTCCCGCTTCCCCTCTCCCCTCTCCAGTACTCCCGTTCCCTCGTGCCGGGGCCTGGCCTCCCACCTGGAGCGGGCCCTAGGGCATTGGGTTGTTTTCCGTTCTGGGTGTTTCTGCCAGGGGGGAGGGGGCTGGCTTTGCCTCGCCCCTCCCCACCCCCCCGTCGGCATGACGTGTCTCCTTGCCATGGGCCCCTCGTCCCTACTTCCCATGGCGTTTTTCCAGCCCGTGCTCCTCGACGAATCTATTCGCCTCGGCAGGGGCTGTAAAGAAATATTCCTTGTGTTGGTATGTGACCCAGAGTTTTGCTGGGTACAGCATACCAAAACGTACTTTGTTCTTATAGAGAGCTGCTTTCGCTCTGTTGAACTCCGCCCGTCTCTTAGCTATGTCCGCTCCAAAATCCTCGTAGATTCGGATGGCGTGCCCGTCCCAATTGCAGGCTCTATTCTCCTTGGCCCAGCGCAGGATTGTCTCCCTATCCCGGTACCGGTGCAGTCTGGCTATAACTGCTCTCGTTTTTTCCCCTTCCTTGGGCTTCGGGCGCAGTGACCGATGAGCTCTGTCCATTTCCGGTGGGGTGGGAAAAGTTTCCCGCCCCACTAAGGAGCCCAGCATCGCAGCCACGAATGTTGTGGGATTTCTACCCTCTATCCCCTCTGGCAGGCCCACTATCTTGATATTTTGCCTTCTCGAGCTGATCTCCTGGTCGTCTACCCTGCCCTTCAGGCTCCCCTGTGTTGCACTCAGTTTCACCATTCCCCTCTCCAGGGATATGACCCGGTCGCTCGCGTCAGTCGCTGCCTTCTCCAGCTCTTTAATGGTTGCCCCCTGGGCTTCCAGTATCTTCCCTTGGGCTTCCAGTATCTTCCCTTGGGCATCCACTTTCTTCTCCAATCTGGTCAGAACCTGCTGCACCCCTGACATGGCCCTGGTCACTGCTGCCTGTGCTGCGGCCTCTGCGTCTGCTTTTAACTCTGCCTTGAATGCCTGCAGCTGCTCCCTCACCACCTCGGCAAAGGCTTCCTTCCAATTCACGCCCCCCTCTAACCCCAGGGGAGAGGTTGCCCGCCCGTCCAGCTCTTCTGGATGCGGCGAAGCATCCTTCCCGCCGCTTCGCGTGTTGACTCGTTCGCCCGAGCTGGCTTTCCCTTTGCCCAGTCTACTTCCGGTGCCCCCTTTCTCTTGGCTCCTTTCTGGCACTTTTTTCTCCCCCTTCCCCTTCATCTTTTCTTCTCTCCTTGTTCTTCTTTTTCCCCCTTTTCCGCACCCTATTTTTATTTTATTTATTATTATATATCTATATATGTATATATATATATATATATTTTTTTTTTTTTTTTTTTTTTAATTTATTTCCCCTACCCCTTTTCTCTTTACCAGTTTTCTTTTGGGAAGAACAGAAATACAAGTCTCTTTTTTCTTTTTTCCCCACTCAACCAGGAGAGAGAGTCCCTTTGTCTTTGCCACGTGGTGGTCACAGCAGTTGGGGGGTGGGGGGGAGGGGCGAGTGGGCCGGTGGTCGCTGCTGGTTGGGGGGGGGGGGGTCCCCGCTGCTGGTTGGGGGGGGGGGGGGCCCCGCTGCTGGCTGGGGGGGGGGGTTGTGTCCCCGCGGCTGGCTGGGGGGGGGGGGGGTTGTGTCCCCGCTGCTGGCTGGGGGGGGGGGGGGGTTGTGTCCCCGCTGCTGGCTGGGGGGGGGGGGGGGTTGTGTCCCCGCTGCTGGCTGGGGGGGGGGGGGTCCCCGCTGCTGGCTGGGGGGGGGGGGGGGGGAAAGAGAAGAGGGGCCGCCGCCGCCGCACCGCTCCTGGCCCGCGTGGGGGGGGGGGGGGGGGGAGAAGAGGGGCCGCCGCCGCCGCACCGCTCCTGGCCCGCGTGGGGGGGGGGGGGGGGGAGAGAAGAGGGGCCGCCGCCGCCGCACCGCTCCTGGGTCGCGTGGGGGGGGGGAGAGAAGAGGGGCCGCCGCCGCACCGCTCCTGGCCCGCGTGGGGGGGGGGGGGGAGGGAGAGGGGATGGACCTGCTGCTGTTGGGCCCCCCTGTCGCCGCTCCGGCTCCTCCGCTCCGGCTCCTCCGCTCCCGCTCCGGCTCCTCGGCTCCGGGCTCCTCGGCTCCCGCTCCGGCTCCTCGGCTCCTCCGCCCCGGCTCCTCGGCTCCTCGGCTCCTCGGCTCCCCGGCTCCTCGGCTCCTCCGCTCCGGCTCCTCGGCTCCTCGGCTCCCCGGCTCCTCGGCTCCTCGGCTCCTCCGCCCCGGCTCCTCGGCTCCTCGGCTCCTCGGCTCCTCGGCTCCTCGGCTCCCCGGCTCCTCGGCTCCCCGGCTCCTCGGCTCCCCGGCTCCTCGGCTCCGTCTCCTCGGCTCCCGCTCCGGCTCCTCCGCCGTCCGGCCTGTCGGGGGGGGGGGGGGGGCTGTTCCTCCTGCTGTCCACCGCTTGCGGGAGCCCCTCTCCCTGCGACCTCCTCGCTCGCCGCCCGGAAGTCAAGTCACACCCACCTCTCATAACCTCTGCATATGTTGAGCTATTCAGCTATGGTGGGCACATCACCCAAATAGAATGTTGCGTAACCATTGGCTCACTCGAGTACAGGACAAGGTGGCACACAACAGAAAGGAGCAGAGCAACACTGACAGGGGATAATACCACATGGATCTCCAGAATCTTACAGAGGAGATGGTTTTCTTCAACATGCTGTAACCGAGAAGGGGCTACGACATCCAATATCACTGAGAATATTGAAGATGAAGTTACTGATGGTGTGACCATGGGTGTCTTGCATCCTACCATTGCCCTCTTCTCTCACACAAACATTCCCCTTCTGATTTCCTGCTTTCAGGCACCCAAGAACTACTACTTCCTCAGTCACAGCACACCCAGGAGGTGAAAAAAAGAGTATAACAGTAGAACACTGATGAAGAGGCCCTATCACTTGATCTGACACTCACAGCCACCAGTTTATTTATTGATATTGCACTCAGCTTGGAGGTTAGTATGGAGTTCGGATCAGCAAGTGATGAGCCATGCACACGCATATGAGCTGGTGCCAGACCTGGGGTAATGAATGGCTCACTCCCCAGCATAGAGGAGGGGGCGGCATACAGGACAGCATTGAATGAGGATACTCAATGACATCCTCCTCTCAGAAGTAAGCCTCTGTCATTGCTAATGAACATGAAGGAGACTGGCATCAAGTTGGCATGGGGCTGGCACAGATCCTGCCCTCTCCCCTGGCTTCTGCTGTGCTGATCTTAAATAGGTACTGTCACTGCTATCCCCACACCTATTGCGCCTCTGTGTGCTGTTATGACACCCTGGGCTAATGCTCAGTCGATTCCAGCCCCACAGACCCCGGAGTCCCAACACAAGTGAATTAACCAATAATTTGTGTCAAGTCTTCAGTGTCTTTGGCCCCTTGACTGCTCAATAAGTTATAGCCGCCAGGTTTGCAAGCTGAACACAATAACTATTTATAACAGAAACAAAGTTGAAATATGTCGTAATTGTAACGGAATAACGGCCAGCTAATCTACTACTCCCCCTTTCACTGTCCCACCGACGAACCAAACACACATAAGACAGACACACAGAGTGGGGGGGGGGGGGAGAAAAGGGTGAAAATAATAAGGGGATTAATATGAAATGAAAGATGAGTGTCCTTGCCTCTGATATTGAAGTTGTTGCAGCAGGCTGTCCTCCCAGGATGCCTAGGGATTGAAACCAGTTGTGTAGTGTTAGAGATGGTCTTCTGGCAGCTGCATTCAGCCAGTACTCCCAGACAATACAATTTCCTCTGGAGAGGCACTTTAACTTTTACCAATCTGGGCCTTCATTCAAAGGAACAGCCTCAGGCCCATTTATTTCTTACTTGTTTCCAACTCCACCAGACTGACCATTGGCATTATTGAAATGAAAATCGCTTATTGTCACAAGTAGGCTTCAAATGAAGTTCCTGTGAAAAGCCCCCAGTCACCACATTCCGGCGCCTGTTCGGGGAGGCTGGTACGGGAATTGAACCCTGCTGCTGGCCTGCCTTGGTCTGCTTTCAAAGCCAAACCAGCTATTTAGCCCAGTGCTAAATAGCCCCTTGTACTGAGTTGTACTTATATTGAGTTAAGAACATAGTTCCCCTCATGAGATTTTAAAAGGGTTTTAAGCCTCTGAACCCTGAGCAGGTGGCTTGACTTTGGTTTCCTTGCAGTTCAGTCTGGCTGTGCAGAGAGAGGTTTTTACCTTGAATCTGTAGAAAGAATCCACTAGATGAGAGGGAAATGTGACCTTCCAGGCTTCTGACATCAAAACAAAAGTAAAACCTGGTTTCACTAAGGGACATTCTAGAGACAGCAGAACCAATCACTGCCTGTCTCTAAGACGAACCTATATTATGGGACAGCTCATTGGCCACCAGTCAAGCCAGTCAGTCTGGGTCATCACTGAGTCAGACCAAACAGCACAACCTGCCGTGATTTCCTGTTTTTAAATTGCTTGGTCTTAAAGGCATTAATCATCCATGGGCAAAAAGTGGTAATCGTGAAACATAACAGAAATTTGGAGGAGAAAAAGGGAACAGAAAGGTATTAAACAGAAGGATCCTTACGGTGCCCAGGTCATATACTCCTCTACCACCCCTGTGAGGACAAGGCAACATTCTCTGACAACATTACAACAGTGATAATCCTTCAAAATAACTATATTATCTGCAAAGTGCTTTGCGATTCCCGATGGTTGTGAAAAGTGCTGTAAAATGTGAATCCAGGTTGTGGCAAATCAGCATTTTCTGGCACTAATAGGGGGCAGATCTGTGTGTAACACCACTGAGCGCTTAGAAGAAGCATATTATGGCCCTGGGAACCACAGGTAAGCACCTGCAATGCTGTGAGAAGGAGCTCTATGCTACTGAATTGCACACTGACAGTGTACATATAACATAATTGAATTCTTGATGTTCGTACAATATACTACTATTTCTGTTTATTAGGGTATAGAAAAAAAATAACTCCAGAGTTTGAGAAATAATGAAATTGGCTCAGAGTGGCATTTCAGTTCGAGTGTTGAAGTTTGTGTTGGATAAAGGAAGGTGTCTTCAGAGTGAATTTCCTTCTGTCTTCTCCTAACCGGCTGCCTTAATTTTGGTGGAACCCCCATTTACATTCAAATTGTAGCCTAACCTCTGATTCCACCTTCATCAATCGGGTATCTATCACTCACTGTACTACTTAGGATCTCCCCCCAATTCACTGTGAGTGAAATGCCAACTCTGCCAACTCTGCAAGAACAATTCAGTCATGAACATGGTGTCAGCAGAAACGGCAAGTGACATCATCCTTTAATACTGTTCGGGACTTGAAATAATTGTTGACTGAAGTGGGCTAGAGATTATGTTGATGTTGGCATGTGTGGAAAGTGTGCAAAAGAATTGGGATGTTGAAATGAACAAGTTCAAGAATAAGTGAATAGGACTATGCTACTGAAGCACCATTGGAGTGAAAGTATCTCCCTTGAGCATACTGAGGACAGCTCACTCATACTCAAGAAAGGTACGGTCACCAGATCCCCTTGAGCTATAGGAAAAGCATGGAGACAATAATTTCCCTGGTACATTCTCCATGGCAACGCTTCAATTCATCAGTGTAGACTTGCCAACAAAGTCATCACACTTTTCACATGCAGTTACTGTTGTTCCCTTTGAAATTTGGTATTCTTGCATTTGCCCTGATGCGTGCAAGCTGAAAAGCTTCAACAGCATGTCTCTTTTTCAGAAATGCTCAGTAATAACCATAAATTACAGACCAAAATCTTAAGATCCCACATCTAAAAAGATGAAACGGGCTTCAGATAATGCTCTAGTCAAAGAACATGAGGCATCAATTTATCATGGTACTCTGTTACAGTGATACTGAACCACAAACTAAATACTCTCCCATCTGGCAAAGGCATCATACCGGTATCCAGAGCTGGACATCCTTCTCCCCATGCTCATGGGAATGCCCTTTGGGAAGGCTTTATGCTCGCTGTTCAAATCCCGTGACATTCCAGAATTTGATCAAAGCCTTTCGAAAATGAAATGAAAATCGCTTATTGTCACAAGTAGGCTTCAAATGAAGTTACTGTGAAAAGCTCCCAGTCCCCACATTCCGGCGCCTGTTCGGGGAGGCTAGTATGGGAATTGAACCGTGCTGCTGGCCTGCCTTGGTCTGCTTTCAAAGCCAGCGATTTAGCCGTGTGCTAAACCAGCCCCTTTCATTCACAATTTACACTGTCTATGCTCATCAATAGCTCCAACTCCACCCACATTCACTAGTGATGACAGGACCAGACTTTGCTCTCCCCCACCCCCCCCCACTTCACCACCCTGACCCAAGAATCGGTGCGAACGACGATACGAACATTCTCGCGTTGTTTAGCTCAGCACTTTATTTGAACATTGTGTTCTGTTAAACGACTAACCAACAGTACAAATAGGCTTCAGTCAGAAGAACAATTGAAAAGTTTGGTTATTCCCTTCTGAAATAATCACCATCTAACCAAACAAAATCAGAGCCGGGGAACGACTCCGCTATCTAACGGCACTCTGTTGCTATTTGGGGTGGAACCACCCCCCCCCCCCCCCCCCCCGGCCAAAAGGCCACACTTAGCGTAATTTCCTGCTCCGACAAGCAGAGTTCCTCAGTGTCGGTAAAGATCGAGGCGCCATTTTTAAATGATATAGACGTGTTTATAGTCAAGGATGCAAAATTGTATTTTTGAAAGGCATTCGCTACACACAAGTGACATTCAGGCTTAAGTCTTACCAAGGACAGAGTTGATCAGGCATATCCCTCTTCCAAACAAGCCTTCCAGGATTTGAAAAATCACAAACGCTGAGTAAGTAGGCGCAACTGCGACAGCAATCCCAGATATTCCTGTTCCAGCCAGACAGGCCAGTAAACAAAGTTTCCGGCCAAACCTGCAAATGGAACGATTCTTTCACTTAGATCGTTGAAGGAGTCAAGTGGACAAGGTAACAGTCAAGCTGAAGGTGTCACGTACCTATCTGCCGCGTAGCCTGTGATCAGTGCACCAAGAAAAAAGCCAATTTCAAGACAGGCTTGAGACATATCCACTTTCCAGGCATCTTCACATACAAGCTCATACTTTGAAAGAAGAAAATACAGCAAGATAAAGGATGTAAAGTTTATTAAGTGTGTAGATATACAATCTCAGACATTATAAACATAAATCTAGAAAATGGACTTGGCAATATTAGCAAATGAACACTTCATGCACATGTACTGTCACAGAAACATAGGATAGAATCATAGAAACCCTACAGTGCAGAAGGAGGCCATTTGTCACATTCAGTCTGCACCAAATCCACGAAAGAACAACCTACCTATGTCCACCCCTGCCCCATCCTTGCAACCCCAACCAACCTTTGGACACGAAGGGGCAATTTAGCATGGCTTCTGTTTAACAACTTCTTATCCTGGAGTTTATTGCCCTTTACTCTCGCGCAAGCCTCTGTTTCCTTGATCCTTAAGAAAGACAAGGACCCAACAGACTGTGTTGTACCGATGGATTTCACTTTTAAATGCGGTGTTCAGTTATTTGCTAAAGCATTGGCTCTGCAGTTGGAGCCCTACCTCCCAAATCTCGGTTGACCAGACAGACTTCGTTAGGGGTTGGCAATTGTCGACCACCATACGTCGTCTGTTAAATGCTGTCCCCTCCTCCTCCTCAGTGCCTGAACCGAAGGTGATAGTTTCCTTAGACACTGAAAAAGCATTTGATAGAGTGGACTGGGATTATCTCTTTGAAATTCTTGCGAGGTTGGGATTTGGACAAATGTTTATATCCTGGATTTGTTTACTGAATAGGAACCCCCCCCAGCTGGTGTTCGCACGAATGCTTTGAAATTCTGGCTACTTTCTGCTGGGATGTCCATTGTCTCTGCTCCTGTTTGCGTTGGCATTAGAACCGCTTGCCATAATGGTGAGATCTTCCAGTCAAAGGAGGGGGATAAATCAGAGAGGGGTGGAGCATAGGGCGTCCTTGTACGCGGATGACCTGCTTCATGACATTACGGACCCAGTATCTGCTATGCATCAGATAATGAAGCTGCCTGGGAGATTTGGCTCCTCTGGGTATAAGTTGACTTTGTAAGTTGACTTTGGACAAGAGTGAACCCCTTGGGGAGGAGAGCCCATCTGGGGATGTTACCTTTTCACCTTGCCAGATATATCTGGAGGCATTGAGGAGGAGGAGAAGAGAGCAGTTAACAGACGTCATATATTGGCCGACCATTCATGACCCTTGATGAAGTCTCTCTGGTCTTAACGAGAAAGTTAAGTACCCTATCAGAGGTTGGTAGAAGGGTGAGATGGAAGCTATTCATTTTCATTTTCTTTTTCAAAGAGCTAGGGCAGGATTCTCCGATCGCCGACGCCAAAACCGCGTTTGGTGATCAGCCAGAGAATACCCGTTTCCAACCAATTCGGGGCCGGCGCCACTTTTGCGATGCTCCACCACACACCGCGCGCCGTACCGGTGGCCTCACAACGTTGCCTGAGGCCCACCCCCTGATGTTCCGCCCCCAACCGGCCGAGTTCCTGACGGCGTTGGTCACGTGTGCTATTATCCGTCGGGAACTCGGCATGGCGACCACAGACTCAGTCCAGCGCCGCCACAGTCAGGGGAGGACTGATCCGCGGGCACAGGGACCTTGTTAGGGGCAGGGGGCAGTGTTTGGGGGTGGTCCGGGGCTCGCGAGCCAGCAAAGGGGAGGGCACTATTTTGCAGGCCGGATCCGCGATCGGCCAGCGGCATGTTGCACGGGGCGGCCACTGCAGACCGCCACCATGTTGCATGCGCGGCCAAGGACCCGGCAATTCTCCGGGCCATATCGGCAGGTAGAGCTGGGTGCTCTACTCTGCTTGGTTGCTGGCCCCCAGCAAACGGAGGATCAGTGGCCGTTTTACGCCAAATCTTCATTTGTAAAACACCACCATTCCCACGCCGGTGAGGGACATAGCCTCAAAGTTGGAGAATCCAGCACCTAGTCACTGTCAGTTGTTAAGGGGTTTAGTTTAGTTTGGGGGATTAAGTTACTTTGGACTTTTGCTTGCCTGTCCGGTTCTTTGATATTGCAACTTAGGTTGGTTGTTTTATATTATTTTGTTTATAATAAAAATTTTCAATAAACATTGGGGCAGCAGGGTAGCATGGTGGTTAGCATAAATGCTTCACAGCTCCAGGGTCCCAGGTTCGATTCCCGGCTGGGTCACTGTCTGTGTGGAGTCTGCATGTCCTCCCCCTGTGTGCGTGGGTTTCCTCCGGGTGCTCCGGTTTTCTCCCACAGTCCAAAGATGTGCGGGTTAGGTGGATTGGCCATGCTAAATTGCCCGTAGAGTCCTAAAAAAAGTAAGGTTAGGGGGGGTTGTTGGGTTACGGGTATAGGGTGGATATGTGGGTTTGAGTAGGGTGATCATGGCTCGGCACAACATTGAGGGCCGAAGGGCCTGTTCTGTGCTGTACTGTTCTATGTTCTATATATATATTTTTTAATTAGCATGACCAAGACACCTAATCTGCACATTTTGGACTGTGGGAGGAAACGGTAGGGCAGCACGGTAGCATGGTGGTTAGCATAAATGCTTCACAGCTCCAGAGTCCCAGGTTCGATTCCCGGCTAGGTCACTGTCTGTGCGGAGTCTGCACGTCCTCCCCGTGTGTGCGTGGGTTTCCTCCGGGTGCTCCGGTTTCCTCCCACAGTCCAAAGATGTGCGGGTTAGGTGGATTGGCCATGCTAAATTGCCCGTAGTGTCCTAAAAAGTAAGGTTTGGGGGGGGGGGGGGGGGGGGGGGTTGTTGGGTTACGGGTATAGGGTGGATACGTGGGTTTGAGTAGGGTGATCATTGCTCGGCACAACATCGAGGGCCGAAGGGCCTGTTCTGTGCTGTACTGTTCTATGTTCTATGTTCTAAACCCACACAGACACGGGGAGAAAGTGCAAACTCAACACAGACAGTCATCCAGGTTCAGAATCAAACTCAGGTCCCTGGCACAATGAGGCAGCAGTGCTAACCACCACGCCACCGTACCGTCTTTTCTTTAGCATCAACTAAATGAGCTAGTCTGACTAATTGACAACCTTTTCCTTGGTTCCCTTTTAACCAGAAGTCCCGAGGAATCTTTTAGCAAATAACCTTTCAAAATCCAGTCCTGAAATATCATTTCATTTTCATGATAATATATTCAACCAAGATTCAATATTCCTGTACAGGGAGAGGGAAAAGAGTTAACGTCCCAGTAGCAGAGAGTTCTGGGCCGATGACCTGGCAATGCACATCGTTCAAAACAGATGAACCGATTATTTAACTTATAGTGTGCAAATTTCATTGAACTTCAGAAATAATTCATTGGTGTTGAAATGGTTTTGGATATCCTAAGAATCGAAAAAGCACAACATAAATGCAAGTTCTTTTTCTCACATGTGCTGAGAGATAGTGAGTCGGAAATTCCACAGGTTCCCGAAATGTAGCTTTGGGGGTAGGCCCAGTCTCCAAAAAGTCCAGAGACCAGAAGGTCTGGGATCTAATGATTTAATCTCCTCAATGTCTTCACCCCCATATTCATCAATTTCCCCATCTCCACCCTGCCCATACTCCATCTTGAATTCTCTGATCTGTGCCCCATCCAGTAGAAATAGCAGCACAGCCATTTGCCTCCACAGTACTATTCAGGCTCAACACCCAAATGGACTTGTGTCCACAGCAAAGGTCAGTTCAACAAGAAAGTATGAAATCAGATTTGCCCTGTGAGTGAACTAAATTGGGGTGATATGCATCACTGTAAATACACAAGGGGTTAATGTAAATACACTATGACTAAGTAAACACTAGAGGGAGCACCAGAGATGTCATGACATGCAGACATACAGCTAATGAACACATAGAATAGGACACGACCAATGGGCAGTCAAGGCATCCAGAGGTGACACTACCACAAGGGGCCATTACACAACCCATATATAAGGACAGGGCACACATGCTCTGTCTTTTTCCACAGGCGACACTTAGCGAGTAGGACAGGGGCAGATCAGAAGCATCACACCCACCACGTGGCTTAGAGCAGACTGGTTAGTTAGACTGAGTTACTATAGCAAGATTAGCAGGAGAGTTGAACTCATCGATAACTGTGCTAATGGTTCAATAAATCACATTGAACTTACTTCAAAGTTTGGAGTTTCTTTTGGTCAAAGCTGCATATAATGCATAACACAACATAAATGAGATTGCATATTAAAGAATGGATAAAGAACCTATATGGGAAGCCAATTAACAAAGGTTGGTTAGCCAGTTAAAGTGTGGCTCAGATTAATGGCAACAGCATGAGGTTGGTTCACCATTTGAATAGACTTGGGGTCTTCCCTTTCCTCACTCTAACCATAGTAAAATATAAATCACAAGACTTTTCTGTGGTTTTCCCTTTGGGAAGGGAAAATATCAATGCATATAAATGCATCAGAAATAATACATGATCTCTCTGATACACTGATCCAGGAGCCACCATGTTGATATGGCTGGACAGTGGTGTTCCATGATAAGACCATAAGACGAAGGATCAGAAGTATTCCATTCGGCCCATCCAGTCTGCTCCACCATTAAATGAGATCACAACAGATCTGAAATGATAATTTCCATGATGTGAATAGAGGTGGGGGTAAGGCTGGGACTTTGTTTGAGATTTTGTGAATGATAACTGCCACTTGTCATCCCAAACATGGATATTACTCAGCTTCATTGTTGGCTGAATGAACCTCATCATTCTTAAAGATGTCGTGAGTGGAACTGAACACTGTGGAATTGCAGGCAAACAGCCCCATGCTTGATTTTATGATGAGGGAAGCCACTAAGAAGAGAGGATCTAACTATCACCCCTTGACATTCAATGACATTACCATTGCTGAATCCCCCACAATCAACATTCTTGGGGTTACCATAGATCAGAAACTGAACTGGACTAGCCACATTAATACTGTGACTCCCAAAACGAGGAATCCTACGGCTCGTAACTCTCCACTTGCCTGGATGAGTGCAGCACCCGCAACACTCAAGAAGCTTGACACCATCCAGGACAAAGCAGTCCGCTTGATATCTCATCCTCCCACAAACATTCAAACCCTCCACCACCAACAAATAATGGCAGCCATGTGTACCATCTGCAAAATGCACTGCAATAACTCACCAAAGTTCCTTAGACAGCACCTTCAAACCCATGACCACTACCATCTATAAGGACAAGAGCAGCAGATACCTGGGAATCGCACCACCTGGAGGTTCCCCTCCAAGTCACTCACCACCCTGACTTAGAAATATATCGCCATGCCTTCGCTGTCGCTGAGGCAAATCCTGGAACTCCCTAACAGCACAGTGTGTGTACCTACACCTAAAGGACTGCAGCGGTTCAAGAAGGCAACTCACCACCACCTTCTGAAGGGCAACTAACGATGGCCAATAAATGCTGGCCTAATAGGCGATGCCCACATCCTGTAAAGGCATTAAAAAAAAATGAAGTAGCTGGAGATGATCAAACAGCACGAAGCAATGGAAAGAGGTTCTTTACCAAGATGGCTCAAATAAATTGGGAGAGCAAATGTCAGCCAACAAAAAGATCATCCCTTCAGGAGAGTTAACAACCGTGCCACCAAAACAGAGAGGAGGGTTCAGAGACACTATAAGGGTCATCTTTGGCAAGGAACCATTAACTGGGGCTTCTGCAGGTTAAATCTGCAACTTGCTAATCCTTTTAAAGGAAGTGCGATTAAAACAAATCCATTATTTTAGGTAGTTAGTTACAGACCGTAGACCTTAGACTGAGGATGGACCCGATAAAAGTCTAAAGTCAAAGTTAGTCAATCCACGCATTGGTGTTAGCAGATCAGGATACCCAATAACTGATCTTTCCTTTTCTCATTCTCATTCTTAGCCACAATTAAATTCTTCCTGAGGTCGACGGAAAATACAAGATAGCAGATAGAAAGAGAGGGGCGAACTGAACATAGATCACAGCCAGAATTCGGCTGCTGGACTCAGTTCAGGTGGCGAAGGTAACAGTTTATGGAGATGTGCCAACATAATAACGCTATTCAAGATTGTTCATTGTCTGGAGACAGCTGGAGAATCTGGATTCTGTACTTTTCTTCAACCTGACAAGGCACAAGGACAAAAGGATACTTACATTCCATGACTTAGGAGAAACCACATGTACAGATTGAGGAAGCGATGAGTGACAGTGGTTTATTGCGATTTCTATAAATTATTCACAGGTAGAAATTAAATTTTAAGAACTCCCCACGTCCAAAGGAAAAATAAACAGAATCTGTCACCTTTTTTTCCGGATGTTCTGTCAATGATTTATCAGGGTGATGCCAGGGATGAGAGGAATCAGTTATATGGGATTGTTCTCCTTCGAGTAGATTCTTGAAAGGAGACTACATAAAGGTATTGAAAATTTAGAGGGTTTTGGATAGAGCAAAGTAGGGAGAAACTGCTTCCCCTGGCAAGTGGATTGGTAACCAGAGGACGCAGACTTAAAATAATTGGCTTTAGAACAAGAATGGAAATTAGGAGAATTTTTCCACAGGGAGATCTAAAACGCACCGCTCGAAAGGCAGATGGGAGATGAGTCCATAGGAACGTTCAATAGGAAATTCTACATGTTCATGGAGATTGATTTGCAAGGTCACAGGGATTAAACTGAGTTGTGGGTCCAGATTGAATTGCTCTTGTAAAGATCCTGCACAGGTACTTTGGGCTGAATGACCTTCTTCTGTGCTGTAAATGGTTTGGATACTATGAATCCTCCTGTTGTAATTCATGGTGTCAACCTTAGAAAGGTTCACTTTCACGAATAGACACATGTAGACCAAAAGGAACCAGCAACAATATTACCAGTTTGCAAACGTAGATCCTGTAATACATTCATGAAACAAATGTGATCATATTTACCTCACTTATGATTGTTGTACGTGAACCTTCAAAAAACCAACCGTTCTGACAAGGTGCGAGTAGTACGTCACCGGAGTTATTTGTGACTAATGGCACGGGATAGTCACAGCTGAGAAAAGTTGCGTTCCAGTCTATGTTATAATGCTCACATCGGCTGTGCGAGGAGCTGCCCGGTTTCTCCAGAGGCACTGTGTAATTCCTTTCCTGTTCCAGAGACCACCCACACTTTTCTCTCAGCTCCACCGTGCCAGGAGGACCTCTGCACCAGTGATTCGGAATGTCTCCCTGGAAAACAGATACCGTAATCAGGAATGAAAATGTCACCCCGCTGAAAGACAAAAGCAGGATAATCCATCTCTGGTATTTTCCAAAATCTCCGATGTCCTTTAAAACATCATCATAGGTTAACATTTTTGCGGGCTGTGCAGAAGAGTGTCTTGAATGAAGGGAGAAAGATTTACTGCTCTCCAACTTGGCAAGCTTGCATTCCTCGCTCTTTGGCTGTCACGGTCCACTGGCACAGAGTTAAACTGGTACAGAGTTCAGATACACGCCAACATAGAAAACTCTGACAAAACAAGCTTCCAAAAAGATTGGCAACTCAAAAAAGCCAGCTGAAACTTTTTAATGAAACGTTGTGGACATATCACACTCTAGAATAAAAGGCCATAGTTTTAAGCTGAGGATTTAAATCCGAAATGAGGAGGAATTACTTCACTCAAAGGCTCGCGAATCTGTGGAAATCTCTACCCCAGAGTGCAGTGGACACCGAAACACTAAAGAGGAGATAGATAGGTTTTTAATAGTAACGGGATGAAGGGTTATGGGGAGTGGGCAGGAAGGTGGTGGTGAGGCCGAGATGGGATCAGCCATGATCATATTGAATGGCAGAGCGGGCTCCTCCAGCTCCTCGTTCTTATGTTTCATAGAATTTACAGTGCAGAAGGAGGCCATTCGGCCCATCGAGTCTGCACCAGCTCTTGGAAAGAGCACCCTATCCAAGGTCAACACTTCCACCCCATCCCTATAACCCAGTAACCCCACCCAACACTAAGGGCAATTTTGGACAATAAGGGCAATTTATCATGGCCAATCCACCTAACCTGCACATCTTTGGACTGTGGGAGGAAACCGGAGCACCCGGAGGAAACCCACGCACACACGGGGAGGATGTGCAGACTCCGCACAGACAGTGACCCAAGCCGGAATCGAACATGGGACCCTGGAGCTGTGAAGCAATTGTGCTATCCACAATGCTACCGTTCTTATGTTCACAACTCCTATGTTCACAGTGACAAATGCTGGGCAAGGCCATTGGTTTGACAGCAAGCACAGTTCTCGGTCTTACTAAATAACTTACTCTTCCTGTGGAACTGCCCAATTTCCGTGAGCTTGGTGTAACTTAAGCTGTAGCCAAATATTCATTGTTTTTGAAGTAGTGATTTTAGAGGTTCCTGAATGAAGAATTTTAGACTGAATGGGCAGAATGTTATTCTCTCACACGGCTCTCAGTTGGAGGGGAGCTGGTACGGGTGGCACAGTTGCCTCACAGCATCAGGGACCCGGGTTCAATTCAGACCTCGGGTGACTGTCTGTGCGGAGTCTGCACATTCTCCCCGGGCCTGCGTGGATTTCCTCCGGGTGCTCCGGTTTCCTCCCACAGTCCAAAGATGTGCAAGGTCGGCGGATTGGCCGTGCTAAAATGCCCCTCAGTGTCCAAAGATGAGATGGGGTTACGGGAATGGGGCAGGGGAGTGGAACTGGTTAGGGTGCTCTTTCAGAGGGTCGCTGCAGACTCAATGGGCCGAATGGCCTCCTTCTGCACTGTCGGTGTTCTATGATTCTATCAGGTCAGAGAGCCTTTTGTTTCAGCCGCAGGTTTCTCGCTGCTGTTTAACTCAAGTGTCCCGCTTTTAAGTTACTTGACCAATCACAGAATTTGCGTGCCAATGAAGGGCTTGCCATTTACAGCTGCCCTGGCAGGAGCCAAGAGTGGTTGCATTCAACGTTCCTTGCGAAGCCAAAAGAAGGATGATAACAGGAAGTCACGGAAAGGTTGTTCGCCAAGTTCAATGACTCTTCCCTGGATGGCAGGGTGGAGGTGTTGAGAGAGGGAAGGGAGCATTTGCTGTGAATGGGATTTAAAGAGAAGCTTCCCAAACCCAAAAGGTGTGGTTGGAAGTTACTGAGGTAGTGAGCAGCAGGAATGTTGTTCCTTGCAGCTGGATGCAGTGCTTGAAGACATCTAATGAAAAGTTCATACGAGCAAGGAGCAGGAGTAGGCCTTTCGGCCCATCGAGCCTGCACCGCCATTCAATAAGATCATGGCTGATCTGCTTATAACCTCAATTGCACATTCTCGACGACCCCAATAACCTTTCACCCCCTTGCTTCCCAAGAATCTGCCCACCTCTACTGTAAAAATATTAAAAGATTCTGCTTCTACAACCTTTTCAGGTAGAGAGTTCTAAAGACTGCCGACCCTCTGGCTGAAAACATTTGACCTCATCTCCATTTTAAATGGGCAAGCCGATATTTTGACACGGTGATCCCTAGTTCTAGATTCTCCCACAAGTGGAAACATCCTCTCCACATCCACCCTGTTAATGCCAATCTGGGTCTGAGAGGTTTCAATCAAGTCGCCCCTTACTCTTCCAAACTCCAGTGGATACGAGCCCAGCGACGAACCTTTCCTCAAACAACAACCCACCCATTCTTCCTGCCAAAATGTACTCACCCTGGCTGCCCTCGTCAGGTCGTGCATCTTCTTGCTGCACTGTTCATCGTTCCATGAGGTGTGCCCCACTGCGCTGACATCGTTGCCCACCTCCCTCCAATTACCCCAGACTGTGCTGCTCGGGTGGCGGTTGTCCCCATTTGGGACACAGGTTCGCCCCCTCTCCTCAACTTATCGAGGTCATGGCCCAGGAACCTCAGGGAGGCACGGCGGGCGGCGGCCATCTTGAAGGTCTCGGGACTGTGCGCTGCTCATGCACCTTTAGGCGCCACAGCACCGCGTCATTGATGCGTCCCGCGTATCGACATCATTAACACGTCCCACGTATCCGACGCCAGTCTGGCGCCATGCCCCCCGTGGTTCTCGCCGCGCCCGTGCTGGCCCCATTTGCGGGGCCTGAATCGCTCCTCAGAGCGGCCCGTTCACACCGTTGTAAAACGCGACGGCATTTACAACGGCGTCAACACTCTGCCACGAGATAGAGAGAATCCCGTCCAGGGTCTCAAACCCACGCCCCTCTTCCTCAAACTGAATGTAAAATTCAGCCATATTATGATCACTGCTACCTAGGGGTACCTTCATCACGAGATCATTAATTACTCCCATCTCTCATTGCACAATAGCACATCTCATATAACCTGCTCTCTGGTTGTCTCCAGAATGTGCTGTTCAAAGAAATTATCCTGAAAACATTGAATGAACTCATCTCGGCTACCTTTACTTATCTGCCTTCACAGTCTATATGTAGATTAAAATCTCCCAGGATTATTTCCGCGCCTTGCTGACTTCACATTATTCCTTCCTCCACCCTACTGCGTGGTTATTGTTAGGGGACCTGTACACAACTCCCACAAATGACTTATTGCTTTTACCATTTTTCCTCTCGACCAAACCATTTCCACATCCCGTTTCCTGAACTTCGGTTCTCCCTCTCTATTGTGCTAATACCATCATTCACTCACAAATAAACCCTTCAACCTGCTTTCTTTTCTTCCTCAATACCCTTCAATGTTTCAGTCCCAATCCATGTCCTCCTGCAGCCATGCCTCTGAAACAGCTAGCAAATCATCCTTATATATTTCTATGTGTGCTCTCAGTTCATCTGTTTTCTTTTAAATGCTACCTGCATTCAGATACAGGACTATTAGTCTTATCCTTTTATTATTTTTTTTAAATGTATTTTATTACAGACATGTAACAAAGCAGGTTACAGCCAATAAACACCCCGGGAAACATACTTCCCAACAATCAACTATACAGTCTGGACAGATTTTTCCCCTTTTTCACCCTCCCCCCCCTCCCCCCACCACCCAGCCCCCACCCCCCGCGACGAACAGCTCCTCAAACACGGTCACAAACATCCCCCACCTTTTCTCAAACCCCCCTGCTGAACCCCTTAACTCAGGGGTGGGCAAACTTTTCCGTGCAAAGGCCACATTCAGAAATTCACAATTTTAAAGGGCCGCATAGTATTTAAGTAAAATAATTACTTCACCCGGTTATGATTCTGGGCGCCTCATATAGAACACAGAACATAGAACATTACAGCACAGAACAGGTCCTTCGGCCCTCGATGTTGTGCCGAGCAATGATCACCCTACTCAAGTCAACGTATCCACCCTATACCAGTACGTAACCCAACAGCCCCCCCATTAACCTTAAAAAAAAATTAAAAATGGAAAAAGAAATTTAAAAAAAAATTTTTTTTTTTTTAATGACTTGGTGGGCCGCATAAAGACCTTTGGCGGGCCGCATGCGGCCCGCGGGCCGTAGTTTTCCCACCCCTGCCTTAACTCATACTTTATCTTCTCCAACCGCAGGAAATCGTGCAGGTCACCCAACCAAGCCCCTACCCCCGGCGGCGATGCCGACCGCGACTCCAGCAAAATTCGCCGCCGTGCAATCAGAGGGGCGAAGGCCACGACATCGGCCTTCCGTCTCTCCATGAGCTCCGGCTCTCGGAAACCCCAAATATCGCCACCAAAGGGTCCGGATCTACCTCCTCCTCCACTACCCTGGCTAAGACCGCAAACCCTCCCGCCCAGAATCTTCCCAATTTTTCACAACCCCAAAACATGTGCGCATGATTTGTTGGCCCCCACCCACACCTCTCACACTCATCTGCTACCCTCTGAAAGAACCCAGTCATTCTCGCCCGAGTCATATGTACCCTGTGCACCACCTTAAACTGTATCAGGCTCATCCTTGCACAAGAGGAGGTCCCGTTTACCCTATGCAGTGCCTCTCTCCATACTCCCCAATTGATCTCCCCACAACTCCGCTTCCCAATTCTCCTTGGTCTTCACCACCCACAAGCTAGGGAACCCCCTCCAAAACTTGCGCACGAAGTCCCGAACCTGCAGATACCTGAACTCACTCCACCTCGCCGCTCTACCCGCTCCCTTAGCTCCTCCAGACTGGCAAATCCTTCCTCCAAATACAAATCCCTCATCTTGACCAGCCCCACTTCCCTCCACCTTATGGTAGTCACCACTGTTGTATATACATCACATATGGGGTGTAATACAGTAAGGCTACTACAGGTACGGGGTAGATTCCGCCTGCAGGCTCCGCCCAGTATGCGGAGTATAAATGTGTGTGCTCACCGAGCTGCAGCCATTTCGGCAGGAGCTGCGGGAGGCTACATGTGGTAGTCACCACTGTTGTATATATATCACATATGGGTGTAATACGGTAAGGCTCCTGTACTACAGGTACGGGAGTCGATCCCTGCCTGCTGGCTCCGCCCAGTAGGCAGAGTATAAATGTGTGGGCTCACCAAGCTGCAGCCATTTTGGCAGCAGTTGCAGGAGGCTACACATCTCTGCGTAATAAAGCCTCGATTACACTCTACTCTCGTCTCGTCGTAATTAATAGTGCATCACACCTCCTGTATAAACTATCCATCCCCCCCCGGCTCAAACCCATGATTCTCGCACAGCGGCATTAGCACTGACATCCCTTCCATCCTAAAGTGCCTCCTCAGCTGATTCCATGGCTGGGATTCTCCAATCCCACGGCCAACTTCTGACGCCGGCGTGAAAAGCGGCGTGAACCACTCCGGCGTCAACGGTCCTCAATTGTCAGGTATGCTCCCCTTCCTACGGGGCTAGATCGGTGCCAGAGTGGTCTCCGCTGCTCCAGCAGGCGCAGCATGGCTGGCATGAGTCCACGCATGCTCGCTACGGCCGGCGCAAGTTTGCGCATGCGCATGCGTTTCTGTCTCCGCGCCGGCCCACGGGCAATATGGCGGAGCCCTACAGGGGCCTGGCATGGAGTAACATAGTCCCCATGGTACCAGCCCGCCCACCGATCGGTAAGCCCCGATTGCAGGCCAGGCCACTGTGGAGGGCCCCCCCATGGGGTCGGATCCCTTTGCACCGCCCCCCCCCTCCCCCCAACCAGGATGGCCCCCGCAGACACAACTTCCAGGTTCCGCTGCGCGGGACCATACGTGACCCATACCGGTGGGACTCAGCCAAACTCGGCAGGCACACGGCCCGTCGAGGCCCAGAGAATCGCCGGGGGGGGGCGACTTCCAACGGCCCCCGACCAGTGCAGCGGCGATCCCGCGGGCGCCCGAGAATCGGCGGCAGATTATCTGCGAGCTGGCGTCGGGCGGCATGGCGCGATTCTCACGCCCCCCCCACCCCGGGGATTCTCCAACCCCATCCCGGCCCATATATTCACCGTGGACTGCACCACCGGGCTCCCTGAATACCTACTCGGGGTCCATTGGCGACGCTGCCATCATCATAGCCCTCAAACTAGACCCCTTACAATATTCCTCCTCCATCCTAACCCACTCTTCCCCTTCTCCTTCCCACCACCACCGCATCTTGTCCACATTCGCCGCCCAATAATAATGAAGCAAGGTCGGCAATGCCACCCCCCCCCCCCCCTGCTGCCTCTGCCCCTGCAGCATGGTCCTCCCCACCTTTGGCACCTTCCCCTCCATACAAAGTTCGAGATGATCATGCCCACTTTCCGAAAAAAGGCCTTTGGTGTAAAGATCGGGAGAGCCTGAAAGATAATCAAGAACTGTGGTGAACATATCTCATAGAATTTACAGTGCAGAAGGAGGCCATTCGGCCCACCGAGTCTGCACCGGCTCTTGGAAAGAGCACCCTACCCAAGGTCAACACCTCCACCTTATCCCCATAACCAGTAACCCCATCCAACACTCAGGGCAATTTTGGACACTAAGGGCAATTTAGCATGGCCAATCCACCTAAGCTGCACACCTTTGGTTTGCGGGAGGAAACCGGAACACCCGGAGGAAACCCACGCAGACACAGGGAGGATGTGCAGACTCCACACAGACAGTGACTCAAGCCGGAATCGAACCTGGGACACTGGAGCTGTGAAGCAATTGTGCTATCCACAAGGCTACCGTGCTTTACAGAGCAGAAGCCCTGTAGGCGGCTCTCAGTTGCAGAGCAGTCGCAGGCAGGCACTGTTCTAGTCGATTAAAGCCACAGTTTACATCTACACTCTGTCTCACGTAAATTGATGGTCGCATCAATTTAATCGACTAGAACAGTGCCTGCCTGCGACTGCCGTGCGACTGAGAGCCGCCTACAGGGCTACTGCTCTTTATACGTTCACCACAAGAACCTCGGCAGAATATTCATTTTCACCACTTGGACGCTCCGCGCCAACGTTATGTGTCGTGTATCCCACCTCCTTAGATCCTCCCTGGCCTCCAGTCTTATCCTTTTGTAACCTCTAATCTCATCTGTTGATTTATTGTTGTATTTATACTTTCAATCCCTTCCTATCATGGTCTGTTTTTTATTTTCCGGAATAGCTTTAGCTACAATAGTTCTTGTAATATAAATCAGGCCATCTGACAAGGACATTACAATTCTGACTAAGCTAAACATCCTCCTTTGTCCTGCCTATGTCATTGGTACCTACATGGGCCATGGAGACAGCCTAAGAGAGACAGGAAAGTGAATGGCATGATAAACCCTACACTCTGACATCCACAGCATTCTTCTCCAAAGCGCTCCTCAGAACAAAACACCTCGAATGTCCATTCATGCCTGAGGCACACCCTCATATCCCCATCTGGGCAGCCACGTCGGACACAGCCTCGTTCTATTGGCCATTCCTTATGGTCACCCCTCCCCACCCATGAAGTTTCCATTCCGTTCTCCCCACACATTCCTTATTTGTTTCCTTTGTTGGGGCTGGTTTAGCCCAGTGGGCTAAACAGCTGGCTTGTAATGCAGAACAAGGCCAGCAGCGCAGGTTCGATTCCTGTACCGGCCTTCCTGAACAGGTGCCGGAATGTGGCGACTAGGGGCTTTTCACAGTACCTTCATTGAAGCCTACTTGTGACAATAAGCTATTATTATTGTTTCCTCTCATTGCTGGAGAAGAGGGCCCACATCGGTAAGGGAGAGGCAGAAACCTGGTTGGTGGAGCGACAGTCGCAGGAACATTGCCCTCTACGGAAGAATACGTATTGTAGATTGACAGGGCAGCACGGTCCATGGGTAAAGCTGATGGAGGTCACCCACCTCCTTGGTCACAATATTAGAAGATGCACTGCCACTTGGCACATAACAGTCACTAATGCTGCATTAATGTCACCACACCACTCGATTGGAGACGTTAGGTCTGTTTTCCTTGAAAAAAAGAAGTTTGAAGGGAGACTCGAGAGGCATTCAAAATCATGGGGAATCAAGTCAGAGTAGACAGGGAAAATGTGTTCCCACTTGTGAAAGGATCAAGAACGAGAGGGCATGGATTAAAATAACTGACAAAGGAAGCGACGCGAGGAAAGATATTTTCCCGCAGTGAGTAGTTAATGTCTGGAATGCACTGTCTGAGAGTGTGGTGGACACAGGTCCTTCTGAAACATTCAAAAGGACATCAAACTATTACCTGAAAAGGAAGAATGTGTCGGGTTGTTTGGGGGGGGGGGGCGAAGTGGAGGAATGGCACTGGGTGAATTGCTGGAGAGTTGGAGAGCTGATGCAGACATTGTGGGCTGAATGGCCTCCTTCTGTGCTGTAACCATTCTGTGATTCCAACTGAAATGTCACAATATGCACAGTATAGAGCGTGAACCCTTTCCCCATGTCAGCAATAAATCACGGCTTTTAGCTCCCACGGGTCATTCAAGGGTGACAGATGAGTAAAGAGTGGGAGGAGGGACCTCCAGTAGTGGGTGAGGGCTCTGGGGGTGCACCTGACTCATGCCTGCTCTCCAACAGTGCCGATCCGTACAGCTACAGGAGCAGCGGTTGGAGACAGGAGCAACAGCGTTCCCCAATGCAGGAAACTCCAGGGTCTTCTCAGCTCGAATCTGCGGCTAAAGGGAATGTGGAAAAGCCACGGAGATTTGTGTGTTTCTCTCAGCATTTTCAGAGGCAGTGTGTATACCCTTGGACAGAGATTGGAGGGATCTCCATCTCGGGTAAATGCCATGTCTCAGGCATTTGTGCTGATGCTCAGCTCCATAGAAAGAATAGGCACCTGCCTGGAGATTCAGTCAAGACAGGCCACTGAGTGTACACTGGTCCAGACCAATGGCCTACACATTCTGACTGTCACTTTGGACAGGATGGAGGAAAGCCTCACCTGGGTGACTCAATGCCTTACTGAACAACGTGATGTGGAGATGCCGGCGTTGGACTGGGGTGAGCACAGTAAGAAGTCTTACAGCACCAGGTTAAAGTCCAACAGGTTTATTTAGAATCACTAGCTTTCAGAGCACAGTTCCTTCATCAGGTGAATGAGGAAGGAGAAGTGTTCTGAAAGCTAGTGTTTGAAACAAACATGTTGGACTTTAACTTGGTGTTGTAAGACTTCTTACTGCAGAACATCAATGTGATCTCCAGCTCTTGGCTATCAGGTGGGCCATGAGAGGGAAGCTGGAGAAAGAGCAGATGGCAGTGGGGGCTCTTAAGGTGCTACCATGTCTCATCTTTGTGCCCCTCCACACTACCGCACACAGCATTACGTGCTGCCTTGGTGATAGAGTTTTCCCCGACACAGGTGCAGGTGGAGCAGTCTTGGTTGAGTCCTGAATCCAGGGAACATCCATCACAATTATCTATCAGAGCAAGAGAACGAGAAGTCAGGCTTTAGCTTTGCTGAAGACACAAGCATTGCACCAGCTGGGAGTAAAAAGAAGTGGATAGGAAAGATATAATAGTCACACAAGGTTGTGTATAACAATGTTCATAACAGTCATTTTCATATTTATTTTAATGAATCACTTCATTTGAACTCTTCATTCTCCTGCCGTTCACTTAGTTGCAACTTGAATTCCAAATGGACAGTTTTGTTCAGGTGGATAGTAGGGCTAGATTGGAAGACGAGGGAAGGGTGCCCCCATGAGATCCACAGGGAAACCATTATCGATCTCTGCGTGGAGCACGTGGAGTACAAGCTTCCCCGGTAATGGCTGGAGGCCCACTCTGCTGGGACTCGTAAAATCGAGCATAAATGCCGGCCTGAGCAGGGAATGGCAGATTGGTTATTCCAACGGGCCTATGATTGGAGATAGTTACTGCTGTGGGCAGACTCTATGTTAAATTAAAATAAATATTTATCCTACCTACCACTGGTTTCCCTGGTCATTAAAGGTGTGAATGTAATGAATGGATTTTTAATTATGAGTAAGATCTGTAATGGGGCAGGGTCGGGGGCTGAAGGCCTGATGCATTCAGGTAGCTGCAGGTTGCCAATATGAGGCTGTTGTGAGTTACACTGGCTGCCGCCACTCTGACCACATCAGCCCCTCCACCTCCCTCCCCCCCCCCCCCCCCCCCCCACCCCCCACCCCCCACCCCTCGGTCAGCACCTTCCACTAGAAAGTGACCAGCCAATCTGATTGACCAGCAACTCACAATGGTGGAACCTCCTCCAGGATTAAAACCATAGAAAAGTTACTGATTCAGGCCATTCAGCCCATCATGTCTGCACCAGGGGAAGGCCAGGTCTCAGGCCAATGAACTCTTCTCAGGGTGTGGGAGTGGGGATGTAGCAGCCTGCCGAGCAACGGTGACTTATATGGCTGTGGCGCTATCAATTGCACATAAAAGATTCGATAAGGTACAAGAGAGGCTTTATTACAGTGAGATGACATTCCTCCGGCTGCAGCTGTAGAATGGTATCTCAGTGAAGCTCATGCATATTTATACTGCTCCCTGGGGGCGGAGCTAGCCGGCAGGGGCTTACCAGCAAACCTGTAATACAGGTACTGTCATACATCCCCTAATGCACGCACACTCATATATACAGTGGTAGAGATCACCACATTCACCCCCTGTAAAAAATAAGTCAGGCGGGGGCAACGTGAAACTATAATACATAGTAGTGATATTATTACAGAGGGGGGCGGGAAAAAAATCAAGAGTCCATCGGCAACCCAGTTCCCGTCACAAATTGAGTCGGACCGGCGGTCGAACGTTCCGTTGCAAGCGACGCAGCAGTGGTGGCGACGTCTGCACAGGCGGTGTCGGCGACGTCTGCACAGGCGGTGTCGGCGACGACGGCATAGGTGCTGGCGGTGTTGGTGCTGGCCAGTGGCAGGATGACTCCGGGAGCGAGCCGGAATCCTCCATGTCCTCCAGTGTGGGCAGGGGGACGAGGGATGGACCTGGTGGGGCTGAATTTGGGGGCGCCGGGGAAAAGGAGGGTGGCACGTGGGTAGGGAGGGGCATAGGCATGGGATCGGCACCCGCGGGAGCCAGATCCCTGAGCGAGACTGTATCCTGGCGGCCGTCGGAGAACTCCACGTAGGCATATTGGGGGTTCGCGTGGAGCAGGCGTACCTTGCCCACCAGGAGGTCTGCCTTGTGGTGCCGGACATGCCTACGAAGGAGGACTGGCCTTGGAGCAGCGAGCCAAGTCAGGAGCGACACCCCGGATGTAGACTTCCTAGGGAAGGCAAAAACACGCTTGTGGGGTGTATTGTTAGTTGTGGTGCACAGCAGTGACCGAATGGAATGAAGCGCGTCAGGGAGGACCTCCTGCCAGCGAGCGGCTGGGAGGTTCCTGGACCGTAGGGTCAGTTGGACGGCCCTCCATACCGTCCCGTTCTCCCTCTCTACCTGCCCGTTTCCCGGGGGTTGTAGCTGGTCGTCCTGCTGGAGGCGATACCCCTGCTGAGCAGGAACTGACGCAGCTCATCGCTCATGAATGAGGATCCCCTGTCACTGTGGATATAGTCGGGGAAACCGAACAGAGCGAATATGGAATCGAGGACCTTGATGACGGTGGCAGACGTCATATCTGGGCATGGGATGGCGAAAGGGAACCTAGAGAATTCATCGACCACACTAAGGATGTAGGTGTTGCGGTCGGTGGAGGGGAGGGGCTCTTTGAAATCCACGCTGAGGCGTTCAAAGGGGCGGGACGCTTTCACCAGGCGCGCGCGGTCTGGCCGGTAGAAGTGCGGCTTGCACTCCGCACAGATCTGGCAGTCTCTGGTGACTGTCCGTACTTCCTCGACGGAGTAGGGCAGATTGCGGGCTTTGACCAGATGGTACAACCGAGTGACCCCTGGATGGCAAAGGCTCTCGAGCAAGGCACGGAGCTGGTTCACTTGTGCGCTGGCACATGTACCTCGGGAGAGGGCGACTGGGGGTTCGTTGAGCTTGCCGGGGCGATACAAGATCTCGTAATTATATGTGGAGAGCTCGATTCTCCACCACAGGATTTTATCATTTTTGATCTTGCCCCGCTGCATGTTGTTAAACATGAAGGCTACCGACCTTTGGTCAATGAGGAGAGTGAATCTCCTGCCGGCCAGGTAATGCCTCCAGTGCCGCACTTCTTCAACGATTGCCTGGGCCTCCTTTTCAACAGACGAATGTCGAATTTCGGAGGCATGGAGGGTGCGGGAAAAGAATGCCACGGGTCTGCCTGCCTGGTTCAGCGTGGCGGCTAGGGCGACGTCTGAAGCGTCGCTTTCAACTTGAAAGGGGAGTGCCTCGTCTACTGCGTGCATCCCGGCCTTGGCTATGTCTGAGCGAATACGGGCGAAGGCCTGTTGTGCCTCGGCCGTGAGGGGAAATTGTGTGGACTGGATCAGTGGGCGGGCCTTGTCCGCGTATTGTGGGACCCACTGGGCGTAGTAAGAAAAGAACCCTCGGCATCGTTTGAGGGCCTTGGGGCAGTGGGGAGGGGAAGCTCCATGAGGGGATGCGGTCGGGATCGGGCCCCAGAAGTCCGTTCTGGACTACGTAGCCGAGGATGGCTAAGCGGTCTGTGCTGAATACGCATTTCTCCTTGTTATAAGTGAGGTTGAGGAGAGATGCGGTGTGGAGAAATTGAGCACGGTTGGCGTCGTTGTTCTGCTGTTCATGGCCGCAGATGGTGACATTGTCTAAGTACGGAAACGTGGCCCGCAGTCCGTACCGGTCAACCATTCGGTCCATTTCTCGCTGAACAACCGAGACCCCGTTAGTGACGCCGAAGGGAACCCTAAGAAATTGGTACAGACGACCGTCTGCCTCGAAGGCAGTGTAGGGACGGTCCAATTTACGGATGGGGAGTTGGTGATAGGCGGATTTCAGGTCAATTGTCGAGAAGACCCGGTACTGCGCATATCAGATATGCGAGGGAGGAGGTACGCGTCAAGCTGCGTGTACCGGTTGATGGTCTGGCTGTAGTCCACGACCATCCTGTGCTTCTCCCCAGTTTTAACCACCACCACTTGGACTCTCCAGGGACTGTTGCTGGCCTCGATAATACCCT
The DNA here is from genome assembly GCF_902713615.1 of Scyliorhinus canicula. NCBI lineage: Eukaryota > Metazoa > Chordata > Chondrichthyes > Carcharhiniformes > Scyliorhinidae > Scyliorhinus > Scyliorhinus canicula. The sequence continues at coordinate 183,184,118 of NC_052146.1, forward strand.
CCCGAAACAGCCACTGGACCTCGGACCTGATGAAGGTCTTGTCCTGGGTGCTGTACCGTCTGCTCCTGGTGGCGATGGGCTTGCAATCTGCAGTCAGATTGGCAAAGAGGGAGGGAGGGTCAACCTTGAGGGTCGTGAGGCCGCAAACAGTGAGGGGAGGTAGTGGTCTGCCGAATTTGAGGGTGAGGCTCTGGAGGTTACATTGGAAGTCCAGGCCCAGTAAAAGTGCTGCACAGAGGTTGGGGAGAACGTACAGGCGGAAACGGCTGAATTCCACGCCCTGTACAGTGAGTTTAAAAAGACAGAAGCCCCGGATCGGGACAGAGTGGGATCCGGAGGCCAGGGAGATCCGCTGGTTGGCGGGATGGACCGCGAGGGAGCAGCGCCTTACCGTGTCCGGATGGATGAAACTGTCTGTGCTCCCGGAATCGATGATTGGTGGGATTGGTCGAGCGTCATGGAGGCGAGTAGCGGGCGATTGAGCGAAGTGTCCGATGAGTAGCGGTTGCGACCCGGGTCCCGTGGAGTAACTGCGGAGAAGAAGATGGCGGCGCCCATGCAGCGCACGTTGCGTGGGCGGGGCAAGATGGCGGCGACCATGGTGCGCACATGGTGGGGGCGGCGAAAGATGGCGGCAACCACCGATCGCACGTGGAGTCGGGGAAGGAAGTTGGCGGCGCCCACTGATCACACGTGGAGTTGGGGAAGGAAGATGGCGGCGCCCACTGATCGCACGTGGCCCCGGGGGCAGCAGACGGCAGGGCCTATTGCGTGATCGGCTGCAGCGAGGGGGGAGTTCGGGCGCGATAGCGGCAACTGCACGGGACTGACACACCGCTGCATAGTGGCCTTTCTTGCCACAAGACTTGCAGGTCGCGGTGCGTGCCGGGCGGTGCTGGCGGGGGTGCTTCTGCTGACCGCAGAAGTAGCAGAAGGGACCCCCAGGGTGCGCGTGCAGCGAACGGCGCAGGCATACTGCGCGGGAGCTGCTCCAGTCAGGGGGGTCGGTTGCGGGGTCCACGAGGGGTAGGATGGGTGGGTCGCACGGCTGGCAGGGTAGGATTGCACATTACGGGAAGCGGCCATCATTGAGAGCGCTAAGGTCTTTGTTGCCGCAAGATCGAGAGCGGCCCCTTCCAGCAGTCGTTGCCGAATGGGGTCCGATGCAATCCCCGTAACAAATGCATCCCGCATGAGTAGATTCGAATGTTGCGTGGCCGTGACGGCCTGGCAGTCGCAGTCCCGTACTAGAGGGATAAGGGCCCGCCAGAAGTCCTCAATCGACTCACCCGGTTGTTGAACGCGAGTGGAAAGTACATGCCTCGCAAACAGAGTGTTCGTCGATTGTGCGTAATTTTCTTTGAGCAGTTCCATGGCCCAGGCATAATTAGGCGCGTCCTGGATCAGCGGGAGCACGCTGGAGCTCAGTCTGGAGTAAAGGAGTTGTACCTCCTGAGCCTCCGATCGTTCAGGGTCCGCTGAGGAGATGTAGGCCTCGAAAACAGCCAGCCAGTGGTTGAAGTTTTTCCTGGCATGTGGCGACTGCGGATCCAGCTGCAGGTGATCAGGCCTGATTCTGATGTCCATGGTTTTGGGAAAATCTCACTGTAATAAATTGTGGCGCTAACAATTGCACACAAAAGACTCGATAATGTACAAGACAGGCTTTATTACAGTGAGATGCTATTCCTCTGGCTGCAGCTGTAGAATGGTATCTCAGTGAAGCTCATGCGTATTTATACTGCTCCCTGGGGACGGAGCTAGCCGGCAGGGGCTTACCAGCAAACCTGTAATATAGGTACTGTCATACATCCCCTAATGCACGCACACTCATATATACAGTGGTAGAGATCACCACAATGGCAATTTATTCTCGGGTACAGCAGGACACACCTGTAAAGTCCTGCCCATAACATCACAGAAACAAAATGAATTCTGGCACAGATGGTGGCAGCTGAAAGAGAACCATCCAGCCTAATTCCATCTCCTTGGACCATAGGCCTGCAGGTTACGGCACCCTAAGGACATATCCTAGTTTTTTGCAAATTTTTAAAAATGCTTTTCAATTCTTGTAGACACTTTATTATGAAATCCCCCACATGTCACCAGCAGATCAGTGGGAGGAACCAGAGTCTATGAAATTCTGAGCAGGATGTTCACTAACAATATGTACCCATTAGGAAGCAAGTCTTGTTCCAGGAGCCTACAGATATCGGTAACAACCTGTGTAAAAACCTGAGTTTCCGTGGCTCGATCATGGCATGGACGTTAATCTCTGTCTGTATAAATGTAAGGTCACCATAGTCCCAGATAACCATTGGCTGCTTTCCCCTTTGAAGGGGAAAGCCGACTGGTGGTAATTTAACCAGAGGATCACCACACCTCAGGCAAGGGGCAAGTTGAGAAAGCGGGGCCTTCACGAATAACCTCAGCTGGTACAGGAATTGAACTCATGCTGTTGTCAGTACTCTATATGACAAACTACCTGTCTAGCCAAACGAGCTAAACCGGCTCCCTAACCAGCAGCGGAAGTATCCCCTCCTTCAGCCCAGAGCTCTGTGTGCTGCCGGTGTTGTTGTTGCTGCTCCTCATCGGCGGCCCTTGTTAAAGCTGCAGCAATTCCTCCCACGTTGCAGAGAAAGCCGACAGTTGGGAAGTTTGGATCAAGGTGGGTAAAGAAAGACCAAAGTCGACAAAACAACTTCCTCCAAGTTAGAAATGATGCGTAGAAACCCCAGCCTCTGAGCAAACAGTGTGCGCACAAACCTCTCACTCAGGCAGGCCATCGGCTATGTCAGACTGAATCCAGGAGGCACAGATTACTCACAGAGGGGTCATGGTTATATGTGGGTTTAAAGCAGTTTATTAAGAAACAACACGAGGTATGGTACATTAGCTAAGTCGACAGAAAAGACATTCGACTCATAACAAGTAGGGAGTCCAGTTCGGGTAGGCCCATTGGTCTGTGCAAACCTCTTATTCTTCTTTAACCTCTTCATTTGTCGCATATTCACAGATTCCCGAAATACCCGAGCGGGTTAGACACAACACGAGCTCATTCACACACAACAGTTTGCCAATGTGTCTCTTGGTTTTCCCTTTTTAACCCCCAATCCCCCCCACTCCCCTCCCTCTCCATTATCGGGATGTTAACATTAACTTCATGGAGTCTTCTCTTCCACAATTACTGAAGGTTTACAACCAGGTGCCCCTGTAAAAGTTGATTTTAAAATCAGCACAGGCAGTTGCTCATTTTGTTCTTGTTATAGCTCACTGCCTCAGCCTGTGAGTATAAGGTACCAGAGCACAGATGCCCATGATTCTATAAGGCTAATTAAAGCCCACTCCAAAGGAGGTGTGGCAGCAGCGATGGAGATTAAAAGGATGTAAGGTCAGCAACAAAGCTGTGTTTTAGCGTGTCAGAGACATTCTAAATCAGAAGGGGTGAGATCAAGATCAGAACGTGCCTTACAGTGAAGCAACTTACAGTAATGGGGACTCAGATGACACTAACGTTAGAAAACACTCTTTTATTAATAAAACCTCTGACAAGTGGAAAGCAACTACTCAAGTCCCTTCTTCAGTCTGAAAATGGAATCAAGCCATCAGAAGTTCACAGATAATCGTATTACACAGCGTGTGGACTGAGGTAGGACCCTTCCTTGCCTCTCAGGATCACATATAAACTCTGCAAACATCACTTATCCATCCTTACATGAAGATTCTGTATCGGGTGAATCATAATCATTAATCTCTAATCTCTAACTTTTATGTTTACAATAAAACTGAATTGCATGAATTTTTAGCAGAGCAGGACACTGAATACATTATTAAACTTGGCATTTAATAATGTCAATAACAATGGCATTATTAAATATCATTGACTGTTAAATATAGTTAATGCTTTTTTCAAACATATTAATCTAGATCAAGAGGGGCTCATCTTCTCTGAGGCAGGTTGCTTGTTGTTACTTGTTTCAACTGAAGGATGTAGAGGAGACAGCTCCTGATTTGCCTTTGGGGCTGTTTTCTTCTTTCTGGAGAAATGAGGACATTTTTGTTATCAAAAAGGGTTGAAAATGAATGAGGATGAGGCATTGGATAGGCTGCCCGTCCATACTTAAGACACGAGGACCAGCTGAGAGGTACCCAGAAATAGTGGGAGTGGCAATTGCAGAAGCACTGGTCATCGGAGATGGTCCCAGAGGATTGAAGAATTACAAACTTTACACCCCTGTTCAAAAAAGGGTGTAAAAATAAGCCCAGCAACCACAGTTTAACTTCGGTGGTGGGGAAACCTCCAGTAACAATCATTTAGGACAAAATCAATGGTCACGTGGTCAATATGGGTTAACTAAGGAAAGCCAGCATGGATTTCTGAAGTGAAAGTCATGTTCAACTAACTTGCTGGAGTTTTTTTGAAACGGTAACAGAGAGGGTCGATGAGGGAAATGCTATTGATGTGGTGTATATTGACTTCCAAAGGCATTTGATACAGTGCCACATAACAGACTTATGAGAAAAGTTACAGCTCATGGAAAAAAAGGGACTGTGGGAACATGAATTCTAAATTGGATGAGTGACAGGGAGCAGTGAGTAATGGTTAATGGACATTTTTCGGGCTGGAGGAAGTTTACAGTGGAGTTCCCCAGGGGTCAGTGTTCAGACCCCTGCTTTTCCCGGTAAGTATTAATGATCTAGATCCTGGTGTAGAGGGCACAATTTCAACGTTTGTGAATGATGCGAAATTTGGAAGGGCTGTGCGCTCTGTGGATAATGTAGAACTTCAAAAGGATATGGATTTGGATTTGTTTATTGTCACGTTTACCGAGGTACGGTGAAAAGTATTTTTCTGCGAGCAACTCAGATCATTTAGTACATGAAAAGAAAAGGAATAATAGGGCAACACAAGTCACTCAATGTAAATACACAGACACCGGCATTGGGTGAAGCATACAGGGGTGTAGTGTTAATCAGGTCAGTCCATAAGAGGGTTGTTTAGGAGTCTGGTACCAGCAGGGAGGAAGCTGTTTTTGAGTCTGTTCGTGTGTGTTCTCAGACTTTTGTATATCCTGCCCGATGGAAGAAGTTGGAAGAGTGAGTAAGCCGGGTGGGAGGGATCTTTGATTATTGACACTTTCGCAAGGAAGTGGGAGGTGTAGATAGAGTCATGTTGCTGGAGTGGGCAGATAGTTGGCAGATGAAGTTCAATGCGTAGAAATATGAAATGATTCATTTTGGTGGGAAGAACACGGAGAAGCAGTATAAAATAAAATATACAACTCTAGAATGGGTGCAGGAGCAAAGGCACCTGGGTGTATATGTACATATCATTGAAGGTGGCAGGACAGGTTGAGAGAGCAGTTAATAAAGCAGATAATATCCTGGGCTTTATTAATGGAAGTGTGGTGGAGGCAGATTCAATCAAGGCATTCAAGAGGGCATCCGCTGATCATTTGAATAGAAACAATGTACAGGGGCACGGGGGAAAGGCAGAGGAATGGCACAAAGTCATGATGCTCATTTGGAGAGATGGTGCAGACACAGTGAGCCAAATGGCCTCCTCTGCACTGCAACATTTCTGTGATTCTGTGACCAGTGGCATAGAGGGACTTGTACAAGGCCTCAGCTGGAATATTGCGTCCAGTTCTGGGTGCTGTGTTTTAGAAAGGATATAAAGGCTTTGGGTAAAGTGCTGGAAAGATTCATGGGTATGAGTCCAGGGATGAGGAACTTCAGTGATGAGGATAGATTGGAGAGGTTAGAACTGTTTTTCTTGGAGAAGAAAAGAAGGCTGAGAGGAGATTTGATCGATGTATTCAAAATCATGAGAGGTCTGAACAAAGTAGATGGGGAGAAACTGTTCCCACACATGATAGGATTGAAAACGAAAGGGCACAGGTTTACAACAATAGGAAAAAGAAGCAGAAGTGATATGAGAAAAAACTTTTCCATGCATCAATTGGTTCTGGTCTGGAATGCACTGGCTGAGAGTGTGGTGGAGGCAGGTTAAACTGAAGCACTCAAAAGCGAATTACACTGTTATCAGGAAAGGAAGAATGTCTAGTGCTATGGGGAGAAGGTCAGAGAATGGCACCAGGTGAGTTGTCCATTTGGAGAGCCGGTGTAAGCACAATGGGCCGGACGGTCTCCTTTTGCATTGTAACGATTCTGTGATCTTGTTAAACCTGCAGTGAATATTTTACTCAGTATGAGTTGCAGCAAAGGCTATCCCGTTCCAAGCTTCAGGCAAGCTTCACATACTCTTCACACTTTACATACCGTCCAATGTTTTCTGCATCTTCAATGGTCTCTGGTAAGGCCATTCCCATGGTTTCAGGTAAAAATAAGACGAGTGCACCAGCAATCAAAGCAATCACCCCTGTAAATGAATGGGATCAATATATTTGAATACTGATTGTGGTCTTTTACTTTACTCTTGCAAAAAGCAGGTTGATATTTTAAAATACATCATAGAAACACTGACTGCAAAATGTGCCTCCTTAGCGCCCAGTTCTTCAATGCTAAGAGTTTTGAGTCAATATTAGTATCCATAAAACACATACACACCACAGTTCTGGTGCCAACCATGCTGGATGCCATTTTGATGAGGGTATTAGAATGCATTTAGGAGCACACTGAAAATATGCAGAATGGGTAGATTGTAGTGTCAGTCAGCACGAATACTGATTTGGTGCTAGCGCTGTCATTTTGGAGTTCAATGCTCCAGCTGATGCTGTTTCTTGAACACACAACTAAACATGTGTCGAGCAGCAGGAAGGAGTCCCTCAACACTTCTACTACTTACCGATAAGAAGCTGTTTAATTTCTATCAGCCCTTTCTGTAGAAGCTTCCGGTAGCTTCTGTTTGCTAAAATCTACAGGAGCTGATGTGGCACCATGGCAGGGCCAGGGACAATATACGGAGATGCTACAGAACAGGAGAAGCTACTGGAAGATGGAGGAGGAAGGAGTGAAGGATCCTTTGTATGAGGTCATATCCACTCAGGGTGCACAGCAAGGAACAGTGTGTCACATGTCTACACTTATGAAAGGACATCCTCACTCAAATCAAGTCACTTGTTGCAACCACAACTTCAACCTCAGAGAAGGGCAAGACACCATTGCCGGTGGCCATGATGATAAACATGGCCATGTGCATTTCTATGTCGGGCTAGAATAGGTGATATTTGTAACATCTCACACTTTACTGTCCATTGTATATAAGGAAGGTCACTGGGACTGTATTCCAGGAATGCTGCGTATATTTAATTCTCTCTACGGCCAGAGAGACATAGTTAAACGTTCACAGAATCTCTACAGTGCAGAAGAGGGCCCTTCGGCTCATCGAGTCTGCACCGACCCTCCAAAAGAGAACCCTACCCATGTCCACTCCACCGTTCACCCCGCTCTATCCCCATCCCTTAACCTACATATCCCTGGGCACCAAGAGACATTTTGGCATGGCCAGTCCACTTAACCCGCATATCTTTGGACTGTGGGGGAACCTGGAGCACCCGGAGGTAACTCACCCAAGGCCAGTGCTGTGAGGCAGCAGTGCTAACCACTGTGCCACCGTGCTGCCCACAGGAGAGATGCGCTTACGACTTCACAAGTTTTTCCATTGTATTGGGTGCCATTGACTGCATCTACATCACTTTGTGAGCCTTCATATAAAATCGAGGATGTAGTGTAACTATGAAAAGATTCCACTCCCTCAATGCCCAGCTGGTGTGTGTGTGTGTGTGTGGTCATGCGCAGAGAATTATGTAGGTACATGCCCAGTATCCCAGTAGCAATCGGGGTGGCTTCGTTCTGCGGCAGTTCACTGTGCCATCTGCATTTGATTCACCCCAACTAAGCAATGGGTGTCTGTTGGGTAACAAGATCTATCTTCTGATGACACAACACATGACTTCAGTGGGCAATCCATGCGCACATGGGAAGCCGCCTACATACAATGAAAGACATACTGCCACAAGGAAGGTGAGAGAGCAGAAAAATGCTGAAACAATGCATTTACTGCCTGGACCATTCTGGAGGAGCCTTGCATTACAGAGTAGGTGTCAAGACTCGTGCCACATGCAACACAGTGTTACTATCATGAGAGTCAGTCCTTGGCACCAGACTTTCCCCCGCCAACCACGGAGCCTGAGGAGGAGGACGAGGAAGGAGGAGGGGCCAACACAGCTCAATGCCCCCAATAAACCCAACCCCAAGTCCTCATTCACCAACAGTTTCCCACTTTACCTTCTCTCTGTCACTCAGCATCATGGTGACTGGCAATTCTCCGGCCCGGATTGGCTGAGCGGCCTGACGAACCCGACCGGTTCACGCCGGCGTCAACCACACCTGGTCGCTGCCGGCGTGAAAATCGTGCGACCGGTAAGTGTGGGGCCTGTGGGGGGCGGAGGGAGGATCGAGCACCACGATCGGGACCGTTAGATACCACTGGCATGAACGGCCTGAAAATCCTCTCCTATATAAATGCAATCCATCTTCCCTTCCTCCCTTCCCTCTTTTCTAATCTCCAGTGGTTGAAGTTCAGTGGGAGATGGTAGTTGGCCTTACACATAGGAAAGTAAGTTTCAAGTGAGGGGGAGAGCCTGCAAAGGGATATAAACAGGTTAAGTGAGTGAGCAAACATTTGTCAAATAGACTATAATGTGGAACAATGTGAACTTGCCCACTTGGGCAGAAAGAATATAAAAGCAATATGCTTCTTAAATGAAGAGAGATTGCAGAACTGTGAGGTACAGAGGGATCTGGGTATCCTGGTACATGAATCACTAAAGGTTAATATGCAGGTAAAGCAAGTGATTAGGTAGGGAAATGGAATATTAATGCTTCTAGTAGAGGGAATAGAATATAAAAGTAGGGAAATGTTTCTGCAGCTATACAGAGCATTAGTGAGACCGCATCTGGAGTACTATGTACACTTTTGTTCTCCTTGGCCAGGATTATCCGAAATCCCGGCTAAGCGTTGACACCGGCGTAAACACCGGAGTGTTTGGCTCAGTAATTCAGTGGCTCAGAGGGGGCCAGCATGCCGCCGGAGTGCTCCACGCAGCTTCAGCGTCGATACGCTGCCCTGCACTGCCAGCACGGGTCCGCGAATACGCGTGGTGGCCGTTTCCGTGCCAGCGCCATGCAACATCGCGGGCCCGCGGCAAGAAGGAACCCCACCTCCAGATTGCGCGTGCCCACCAATCGTTAGCCCCCGATCGTGGGCCTGGCCGTCATGGAGGCCCCCCCATGCCCCCCCAGCAGGACGGCCACCCATGCCCCGATATGACGTCTGCCACCGTCATCAAGGCCCTCAACACAATCTTCACTCTGTTCGGATTCCCCGCCTACATCCACAGTGACAGGGGATCCTCATTCATGAGCGATGAGCTGCGCCAGTTCCTGCTCAGCAGGGGTATCGCCTCCAGCAGGACGACCAGCTACAACCCCCGGGGTAACGGGCAGGTAGAGAGGGAGAACGGGATGGTATGGAGGGCCGTCCAGCTGGCCCTACGGTCCAGGAACCTCCCAGCCTCTCGCTGGCAGCAGGTCCTCCCTGATGCACTACACTCCATTCGGTCACTGCTGTGCACCACCACAAATAACACACCCCATGAACGTCATTTTGCCTTCCCCAGGAAGTCCCCATCCGTGGTGTCGCGCCCGACTTGGCTCACAGCTCCAGGACCGGTCCTGCTCCGTAGACATGTCGGACTGCACGATGTGGACCCGTTGGTGGACAGGGTGCACTTGCTCCATGCCAACCCCCAGTACGCCTATGTGGCATACCCCAACGGCCACCAAGATACTGTCTCCTCAGGGGCCTGGCACCAGCAGGTTCCACCCATACACACTTCCCTGGCCAGGCGCCATCCTCCCCTCCCTTGGCGCTTCCAACATTAACCCCACCAGGACCATCCCTCCTTCCCCTGCCCACGCCAGAGGATGAAGAGGGTTTTGACACACTCCCGGAGTCATCCAACATCAGGCCAGCATCGACATCGCCGCCACCGTTATGTCGCTCCCAGCGGAATGTCAAGGCACCAGACCGGTTGAGCCTCTAACTGGCACCAGACTTTCAAAAGACATTTTTTTTCCCTCTTTTTTTCTAATAAAACACTGTACATAATTTTCACTACTGTATATAGTTCTCCACCACCCCTGCCGGACTCATTTTTAACAGGGGGGTGAATGTGGTAAACCACTGTTACACCTGTATTAGGTGACGTAAGGTAGGACCTGTATTACAGGATCGCCGGTAGCCCCTGCCTGCTGGCTCCACCCAGTAGGCGGAGTATAAATATGCGTGTCCTCTATTCAGCAGCCATTTCGCCGGCTGCTGTAGGAGCCCACACATCTTACTGCAATAAAGCCACAATTGTACCCAATCGGAGTCTTTGTACAATCGATCGTGCATCACTCCCGCTGGGTGTACCGTATGTGAACCACGCCGACAGAACTCAGCGGGAAATCGGCCAGTCAACTGCGGAGAATTGCCACGGGGGGCCTTTTTTGTCGGCACCTGACCAGCACCTCATTGACCGCGCGCGCTGCGCGACTGCCGTCAATTCTCCGGTCGGCGGAGAATCGCGTCCCGGTGTCGGAGCGGCGTGGCATGAATTTTCTGCGTCAACAGCAATTCTCCGACCCGGCGAGGGCTCGGAGAATCCCGGCCCTTATTTCTAATAGGGTATAATTACATTCGAAGCAGTTCAGAGAAGGTTCACCCACTCATTTCTGGGATGAAGGCTTTATCTTATGAAGGCAGCTTGAACAGGTCAGGCCTACACCCATTGGAGTTTAGAAGAATGAGAGGTGATCTTATTGAAAAATATGTGGTCCTGAGGGGACTTGATCGAGTTGGGGGGCCGGGGGGTTCCTCCTGTGAGGGAGATGAGAACTAGGGGACACAGTTTAAGAATAGAGGTCTCCCTTTTAGGACAGAGCGAAGGAGATTTTATTTTTTTCTAAGTGGGTTGTTAGTTTGTTGAATTCTCTTCCTCAGAGGCTGGGCCACTAAATTTATTCAAGGCTGTTATACAGATACTTGATAGACAAGGGAGTCAAGGGCTATGGGGGAACAGAGAGGATGGTGGAGTTGAGGCCAGAACCAGACCAGCCATTGTCTCATCGAATGGCAGCGCAGGCTTGAAGGGCTGCAATGACCTACTCCTACTCCGAGGTCCCATGTTCGAATGTTCATGGTCAATGAGATACAACCTGTGGTACCATTAAATGCAGTGTACACGATTCAGTGGGAGCAAAATTCGATTGTCCTTAAAATGGATATGGGTTGACACCTCAGTAATCCTAGTAATCAGTTGGAGAGAGGACTACTGGACTGCTGTGGTATGCTGCAAGCCCCTTTGAGCTCTGGTACCTGCAGCTCTGATGGCCCCAGTCTGAGCTTGCACATTCTGAACTTGCAGTGCTGCACTCAGACATTGGTGTCCGCCTGTGCTTTAATGAAAGCTGAGACACTGACCTTCACGTTCTAAGCAAAACCTTGTACCCGGTTGGTGCCAAACTCCACTGTGCTCCTCGGATTGCACGCTGACCTACTGACAGGCCTGCCATTGAAAAAAGCATTTCATTGTGCACACTCATCAGACCTTCCATTGCATCCCACTCCATCAACATCCTCATCTGAGTCCACTGCAGCAGAGTTGATGTGCACCTCCTCTTCTGGCTAGCTGTTACCTTCCCTCTGATATGGTTGAAGGGGTGGGCATAGAACATAGAACATAGAACAGTACAGCACAGAACAGGCCCTTTGGCCCTCGATGTTGTGCCGAGCAATGATCACCCTACTCAAACCTACGTATCCACCCTATACCCGTAACCCAACAACCCCCCCCTTAACCTTACTTTTATTAGGACACTACGGGCAATTTAGCATGGCCAATCCACCTAACCCGCACATCTTTGGACTGTGGGAGGAAAACGGAGCACCCGGAGGAAACCCACGCACACACGGGGAGCATCTGCAGATCCTGCCTCGGTGCTGGTATCTAAATTAGGTGCTGTGCTAGTTTGAAGCTGAGAGCATAGAATCGAATGATGGTGTCACTTCATCATCACTGTCTCCTTGCTCTTCCATCACTGCCTGACTAGGTTGCAGTCTTTGGGTGTCTGGAAGGCACAAGGATAGGGGCGTGATGAGGGGAGTGGGGAAAGAAAGAGGTGCACGCCTCCGCCATCTGAAACTTACAAATCAGAATAGATGATGGTATAAGGAGGCAGTGGGATGCAAGAAGGAGGATTAGGTGTGAGGATAATGAGGGTCTACGGTTCCAGCTCCATTAGTAATGAACCCTGCGATGACAGTGAGCACAGTCTCTGCCATGGGAGTAAGGGTGTGAAGCTGTGACTATCTCCTGACCTGATTATCTGCCATCTTATCCTGCAAAAGAGAACAAATGCGTTAGTGAGGATGGTGAAATCAGTTTGAATGATATGGCTGTCATGGTTAAATAGTGGGTGCAAGCTGTGACCTGTGGGTGTGAGGCAGCAGCAGCTTCAAGTGTGTCAGGGTCAGGTGAATATTAGGTAGGGGGTCAGATCGATTGAGATTGCTGGTAAGTATGGTGCATTGAGCAGTGCCTGAGAGGCTAATGGTGGTAGGTGTTTGGCTGTGACATTTGAAGATAAATCACTGATCTTGGTCACCAAGTGATGTGATTGGACTTTCTATGCACCTGTATCCAGCTTCTTGGGTTTTGACTCCCAACATTGACCACCATGGTTATCTGGTTCCAATGTCTTTGCTCATTTGGTCTGGAGGACTTGCTGGCCTGTGGTGAATAGATCACACTTCCCATTCCTCTCCACCTCCTCCGCTCGGGCCTCAGAAATCTGCAGCCTTCCCTCTCCCCTGTTGTACCATAATTTACCCTTCTTCCTGCTCAAACACTCTTCCGCAACCAGCTCCAGAACCTGTTCCAGCCTGTTTCCTTTGAAGAGATGTACTCTGACTCTGAATGGTGCTGTGGCCTCCCAAAACCTGGGGCTCTCTGTGATTTGCAGCCACTCATTGGGGTGGTGTTTTGTGCTGGGTGGCAATGCCACAATCATGCAGACAGCACAAGGTTAGCATGTTGCCTGCAACAGATGCAGGACAATTTCGCGAACCCATACCCATTTTAAGGACAATTGAATTTTACCCCCATTGAATTGTGTACGCTGCATTTAATGGTACAACTGGTGAAGCTAACAGCTTATTTAGATCATGTTCAGGAACATCTGTTGAATTAGGCCTCTCTGCAAACTCCTTTGAAGTTGCTAGACATGTGGCTGCTGCATTGCTTTTATTTGGCTTCATAGCGAGCACTGTGTGACAAAGTCCAAATTCTCCTTAAGAGTTGTGGTTGTTGGTGTTCTGTGTTATGGCTATGGTAATGATGTACGCAGAACATATAGTTGTTTAACTAGAAAGATGATACATTAACAAACACGTTGAAAAATAACTAACAAACTATAATACAGACGATGGCTACTAAATGAATTCAGTGAATTCTCCTGGAGCCACTCTAAGTGCAACTATCCTCTTGTACATCTTACTACCAACTGGGTGGGTGTGTCGAGCCACATGATAGATCTCCATCACTACCAGTTGGCCGCATCGCTAACTATATATAGAACTGTGCGTAGGCATATCACCACAGTGGTTGCAAACCTTCAGTCGCCTGAATAACATGGGTAAGGTGGGAGACTGGGCTACTGTATTCTGGAGTTTGAGGCATAGTAAGTGACAGGCCTGCAGCCCATTCTGGAGAAACGTTGGTAGGTAACACCACAATGCTGTGTAACACCGCTGCATCCATCAGTGAGCAGCACAATATAAAAACTGTGTGTATTGGTTTAAGTATCAGACCACAGGGCAGGAGGGATTACAATACTCGGCTACATCATTCTTCAGAGTTACAGCAGAGCACAGTAGCTAATCAGGAAATGCCCTTTGGCAGCAGCAGGATGGGAGCAGCATATAAGTGGCGCAATTCTCCGAGGCCGTGCCGGTTGGGAGAATATCGGATGGCGCCTGTTTTTCACGCGACGCCGGTCCGACGCGCTCCCGTGATTCTCCCAAACGGCGAAATTGGTCCCGTCGTGTTCCGCGCAGCAAAATCCGGAGAATCGCCCGAGGCACCCAAAATGGCGATTCTCCGGCACCCCCGCTATTCTCCAGCCCGGATGGGCCGAAGTCCCGACAGCGTAACCCCAGGTCACGCCGTCGCCGTCCACACCTGCTTTTTAAAGTCGTCAGCCAGTCGTGCCGGCTGGCGCTGAGCAGTGAGGAGGTGAGCGGACCGTCCCGGAGTCTCCGCAGACTGGGGAAGGCATTCCCGAGAACGCAGGGCCGGGGGGGGGGGGGGGGGGGGGGGGGGGGGAGAGAGAGAGAGAGAGAGAGAGAGAGGGAGTGAGTAGTGGGAGGGGGGAGAGGCAGTGAGTAGTGGGGGGGGGGGAGAGGGAGTAGTGGGGGGGGGGGAGTAGTGGGAGGGGAGAGGGAGTAGTGGGAGGGGGGAGAGGGAGTAGTGGGAGGGGGGAGAGGGAGTAGTGGGAGGGGAGTGGGAGTAGTGGGAGGGGGAGAGGGAGTAGTGGGAGGGGGAGAGGGAGTAGTGGGAGGGGGGAGAGGGAATAGTGGGAGGGGGAGAGGGAGTAGTGGGAGGGGAGGGGGAGTAGTCGGGGGGGCAGTAGGAGTGGTGGAGTGGGGGGAGGGAGTAGTGGGAGGGGGGAGAGGGAGTAGCAGGGGGAGAGGGAGTAGTGGGAGGGGGAGAGGGAGTAGCAGGGGGAGAGGGAGTA